>NC_133785.1:34565806-34643616 GCF_003597395.2 Chelonoidis abingdonii | reverse complement strand
TATCTACACAATATACATAGACATAAAATGTAAAAACTTAAATATCTTAGAAACAGTAGCCAATCAGTTGTTTTAATTGTCATATTTGAATTCAGCACATCAAAATACATAATAAATACCACACTTTATCTCTGAAGCAGATGACTTCTCAAAAATTATAGACCAGTGTTACAAAGAAGTAACTTTTAAAAAAAAAAGGTGATGATGAGAGAACAAAGTGACAAAGAACAAAGATAAGAAAGGAATTCCCCAAAGCCTTATCATTCTTTTTACAACACTGATAAGCTCTTGGAGGGGTCTTTCCAACTACAACAGCAATATGCAGCAGGGCCCTGTGCCTGAAAATGTTCATTCACCTGCTTAACTTGACTCATATGAGCAGAGCCACTGATTTCAGTGAGATTACTCATGTGCGTCAAGTTAAGCACATACAAAAGCGTTTGCAGGATTGGGGCCTATTTAGACACTTGGAAAGCTTCAGGAACCATTCTGCAATCTGGAAATTATACTAATGTGGGTTTGTTTTTTAATTTACTGAAATGGGGAAATGTATGCCGCTGCCTGATGCTACTACTAACCTCATGGAAAATTTACTTCATCATCACATTTCTGATTTGGCCTTGTTTCCACTGCAGGCCCAGAATAGGAGATCATTCACGCTCAAGCTTAATCCAGCGGAAAAGAAAATTATCTTTCCAGTTTGCATAGAATTCTTCAAGAAATACAATCGTGATTGAACAAACGCCGTATCACTGACATAGGTTGGTAGTACATGTTAACGCCTAGATGCCCCGGCTGAGATCAGTGGCTTATTGTGCTGGCACTGTCCAAACACACACTGAGACAGTCCTTGCCCCAAACAGCTAACAGTGTAAGAGTATGTCTACACTAGAGCAGGAGGTGTAATATCCAGCTCAGGGAGACATAGCTGTGCCAGCTTTGGTCGAGTTAGTGTGCTAAAAATAGCCGTGGAGTTGCAGCTGCCCAGGAAACGGAATGAGTTACCCACGCAGAGCACAGTCCTGTCTGAAACCCGAAGTGTGTACTCCAGAACTCTCGCTTCCCAGCTCAGGGCCCTAGCCAGTAGATCGTGTTGTCTCCATAATTGTTTTTTAATTCTTTCCCAAGAGAAATAACCCCAAAATGAAGTCTCTCGCTGCATAATCTGCCAGACTATCCTGTGTTCTAAATTAAATGAGGTCTTAAGGAAACATCATGGGAACAGTTATAGGGCTTGTAAATTGTATGTGAGCTAATTTATTGCTGCAGCATTGCTTGTTTCACAGTTTCCTGGCATCATGAACAATATTATTGGCCAGATCCTAGAATTACCCTGATTTACAGCACCTGAGGATCTAACTCCACATTCCAATTCAAGGTTACGCAGGTATCAAAGTGAACATGATGTATTCTGGCCCCTACCGTGGCATTTACAGGAAGCTAAGTTTGATTGTCAAGAAGAGATATTAATGTGTGGACTAGAGTGAGATGGTACAAGAGCATAAAACACAAGTGGTAGCAGCAGAGCATGCAAGGATTACAGCACAAGCAAAGCATGAGCCTATTTCAGTGGTCCCCAAACATTTTAAATCGGCCCCCGCTTGCCCATAATATAGTTTGCCTGTGTACTCCTGGGAGCTGCAGTTAGGAGCTGGGGAGTGGGGCTGTGGTTAGGGCCGGGAGCAGAGCCGCAGCCAGGGTTGGAGCCGGGGCCAGGAGCCGGTCTGTGGTCAGGAGCCGGGGGCTGATGACCAGGGCAGGGGTCTGAGCCTCAGGCAGGGCCAGGGGCTGGGGTCGGGGCTGGGGCTGGAGCGGAGCTGGGGGCAGAGTGGGGCTCAGTGGCACTTTCTCCCCACCCGCCCTCCCTGATGGGGCTGGCCCAACCCCTACTGGGCCCCACAAACATTCCTCCACAAGGGACCACTGGTCTACTTGCTGTGAAGAAATATTTACAAGCTCTCCTCAACTTTGATGCCTTGTCATTAGGCAGCTGGTGTACTGTGACCACTGCCTTTCATGCTGTCCAGTTTTGTTCCATTGTGTCCTTGTACCCCCTGGCCTGTTGTCTCATGTCTTACGGTTATATTATAAGGAAACAGTAACTATTAATGGAATGATGTCAGACTGGAGGGAGGTCTCAAGTGGGGTTCCTCAGGGATCTATTCTGGGTCTGGTGTTATTTAACAGCTCTAGTAAGACCTGGATGCTGTTACCCAAAATTGGGCCACCTAGTAAGCTTAGGGAGGACTAATGACCTGCCAGAGTTTGGCAGAAAGCAGAAGGTTTATTATACTGATAGCTAAGCTCAAAAGAATGGGCAGAGTGTCATACTTACACTCGCATACTCACGCTCCCAGGACAGGCACGACACTGGAGATGTAAGAATTATTCAAGGTAAGTGTCCCACAGCGCAGCGATGGATGGTGCGATGAGGGTAAGTCTTCCCAAGGCACGATGGAATGCAACGGCAAACCACTGGCCAGGCGGTCTGGGCGAAGGGCCTTTATGGGAGGTACAAGCTTGTGAGTGCACTGCCGAGCACATGGTCCCCCTTCCCTTTTTAAGGACCTGCTCCTCATGGGCTGCGACTAGAGATGACTTGGCTGCGGCTGGTTTGTCACACTCTACCTTGGGTAGTGTCCATGCAGCGTCCATGCATTGGTTGTGTGAGCGCTGCCTAATTATTGTCCCAGACACCTTGTCTACCTGGAAGCTTTTCTGATCTTCCAGCTGTTCAAGCAGCTCATCCATCCCACAAGCATTCCAGGAGAGAGGGGGAGGGGGAGGGGGAGGGGGAAAGCCACTTCACAGGTATTCAGAGAGGGAGAGGAGACAAAAGGCGGGGGAGGTGTAACAGGCCTTTTGAACACACAGGTTATATAGAGCGTACAGATCACTGTTGCTCCTACAACAGATGTAAGAATAGAGAGCACATAGATCAGATTTGCAGATGACACAAAGCTAGAGGGAAGGATAGAGGTAAACTTCAAAGGGATCTTTATATATTGGAGAACTGGGCTACAGACAACAAAATGAAATTAATCAAAGACAAATGTTAGGTGTAACACTTAGGGAAGAAAACCCAAATGCACAAATATGGAAAGGGGATAACTGGCTTTGCAGCAGCACAGCGGAGAAGGATCTGGGCCTTGTGGTGGTAGATCACAACCTCAACTTCAGCCATGTCATTCTGTTGCAAAAACCCAAAAAAGAAAATGCAATTTTGTTTTGCATTACCAGAGGCATAGCTTGCAAATTATAGGAGATGCTAGTACCACTCTACTTGGTGCTGGTTAGCCCTCAGCTAGTACTGTGTCCAGTTTCGGTCACCAAAGTATAGAAAGAATGGAGAGACATGGGAAAGGATCCAGAGGCGAGCTGCCCACCAGGAGTCATTTGCCTTGCGTAGCAACTTTTATTAGGTCCAGACACCATAGCATGTAATGGTAAATTAAGGCAAACTGATATGTGACTCTCTGTAAAATGAAGAACAGCAGGCACAAGGACCTTGCCATGGCAGGGAGATCAGGAGGTACAGAGACTAAGGCTCAGAATCATGACGTGCCAGATACTTTGAGTTCCACTGAATATGACTGGGATTGGATTGAAGGAACATTAACCAAAAATAATCATAAAAAAATAGGTATTAGGTTCACTTTGAACTCAATCCAATCTCAGCATGTGGATAATTTATAAAAGCACATTGATACCCAAACCAAGGCTCAGTTCCTACATGATTCAGCATCAGCACTAAAATAAAACATAAACAGAAAAATCCCCCTGGAAATTCCAGTAAAATTCTACATTAACAGAAAAGCCTGAGCCCAAGGAGGGATGGAAATTCAGAGTTAAGGATCAAGCCTTTAATATCTCGTCACCACAGGACATCATCTTTAATGTTACCCAGCTGCATGCTCTTGTGCTTGGAGTTTGGATCCTTGCCCCTGAGCCTTCACAGACTGAAGCCACGGACATTATGTCATTTTTACGGGCTAGGCTGTGCCTCAGACTACATGCCTGTGCAGGAGCATGAAAGAAACTCTGTGGCAGGGCTGTCCTTAGGCATACGCAGCATACGTGGCAGCACCAGCCCCGCGACCAGCCCTATCTCTCGGTTGGGCCCCCCTGCAAGGAGCAGGGCCGTCCCTAGCGGGGTGTGGGGCCTCAGACAACTCCCTCTGCCATGCCTCTTACCCTTCCCCCCTATTCCGCCCCCAGCCCACCCCCATTCAACCTCTTCTCCCAGCGCACCCCGCACTCACGGGAAGCAGAGCAACCTGGCGCCAGCCCGCTCTACTCCACCAGCTCCCAGCCACGGTGCTCTGCTTCCCACCGCCAGTGAGCGTGGGGCAAGGATCGCCCCCGAGCAACATGGCTGGTGCTGGGGCAAGGGAAGCGGAGCAGGGTGCTTCCTGCCCCCTGTTAATGCCTGGGCTACTCTGGGCTTGTGGGGCCCCCAAAAGTGTCCCCCCACAGCTCCTGCCTCCCATAACCTGAGGGGGGAGGCCTGGGGCCCCACACAGGCCCCTGTAGGGGTGCTGAGTAGGGCACCCAAATGGCTAGAGGCAGCTGCTGCCAGGGACCACGTGGAGCTGGGGGAGTTCCTAGAGGAGATGGAGCATACTGGGGGGAGGAGAAAGCATGAGAGGTTAGAGGATGGGGGTCTGGGGTGAGGAATGGAAGGGTGGATTTGGGAGGCAGGGGAAAATATGGAATCTGTGCATTTTGGGGGAGGCCTAAATGGGTCTTTTCTTTTCTTTTCTTTTTTTACAGGAGGGTAGGGAAGTATCCAACTGCTGGATTCCTTTTGCAGGGGATGAAGGATGCTGATGTCAGTGACCGGGGTGCAATACCTCTGAGGAAACCCTTTGTTAAAATGCTGGCAGCCCAACACTGTTGTTCCTCTTGCAGTGGCTGTCAGGGTGGAGTTTACAGCAGATCTAGTTCCAGTAGCGGGAAAACCAATACAGCCTCTACAGGCAAAAATTGGTCCGAGGGGAGACACAAAAAATCAGGGGACTAGTGGTTGTGGGTGTATGGGGCCCCACTGCTCGGCTTGGGGGTTTTGAGGTGGGGAGCTTGAAAACTGTTTGGTTTTCAGAAGAATCATAGTAAGAAACTCTTTAAACATCTTTTGCAAAGGTAACCTGTGCAATGAGAACCGCTAGTAACCTAGGGCCTGATCCAAAGTCCACTGTAGTGAATGGAAATTCTTCACTGGTTCTGGATCAGGCCCGTAATTATTTTAAAAGGATGGGAAGCATAATTTTGACATTTAAAATAGAGCACAGGTGATGAGAGAGACAGCAGTGAGTTCAACCTGCTGGTTCCTGGATGAGAGTGAAAAAAGCCAAGGCCCCAACCCCAACCCAAGTCAATACGGCCTCACTCACACATTGGACGGGGGCGTATAAGGAAGAAAAGTATCGATTCCATGCCTGTGTCCGACATGAGCTACTTTCTTAGCAGCCCAAAGATGGGCTATTTGTTCATTCATCCTGACCTCAGGTAGTTACTCTAAATGTTGGTTTCGGCGCCTCATTGAGCTGTTTCCTTTGTGCAAGTTCCACAGAGACAAATCAACATTCTTGCAGGGTAATAAATGTTTTTCTGAATGGATTTCAAAGGGAAGGTGGCTATGAAGAGGAACTAAAAGCAGAATGACCGAAGGATCAGAAAAGCAGTGCACAGCATTAACATGCAGGGAGTGTTCTCATTGGACAAGATTCAGTTCTTCTGGAAGCACTTTCCATGGGACAGCATGTTCCCCACTCCCAATCTTTAGTCATTTGAGTCTCACAATGCCCACTTCTGCTCTCAGGTCTGCGTGAGCCTGGCAGTTTTGAACTGACCATTTCATAGATTTGGATGCATAGACTTTAAGAGCAGAAGGGGCCATGATGATCTCCTGGCTGGGTAGTCCAGTTTCCTGCCTCCCCAATCTCTTTAGTTTCCCAGGTGGTGTCTGGCAAGAAGCTACTTTTCACAGCATAATTTAAAGAGGCTGCTTAGCCCCAACAGGATCAGATCCCTGCGTCCTTTACCTATCCTACAATGCAGTATTCATGCTACTACATATCTCAATTAATTAATAGAATATCAGGAGGTCATCTAGACCAATACCCAGACACATTTTTGCCCCAGATCCCTAAATGGCCCCTTTAAGGATTGAACTCACAAACCTAGGTTTAGCAGACAAATGCTCAAACCACTGAGCTATCCCTGTCCTACATTCCTCTCCAGAAACAGTCATTAAATCCCCTTTGGATAGAAAACCAGGTGCCTATCACAGCACAACATGGCTCAGTTTGTGTATTCAAGAAGGCTAGAGCAGGGTTTCTCAAACAGGTGTTGCCGCTTGTGTAGGGAAAGCCCTTTGGGGGGCAGTGTGAGCCCCATCCGCAGGTCCAGCCGATCGCGGCTCCCACTTGCCGCGGATTGCTGCTCTGGGCCAACGGGAGCTGATGGAAGCAGCGTGGGCCGAGGGACTTACTGGCCGCCGCTTCCAGCAGCTCCCATTGACCTGGAGCAGTTACTAGCAGCCAGTGGGAGCTGTGATCAGCCGGACCTGTGGATGGGGAGGTAAACACACCAGCCCGGCCCGCTAGGGGCTTTCCCTACACAAGTGGCGACCCCAATTAAAGAAACCCTGGGCTAGGGAGTTTTGCCACCTATTTCAATGACAGCACAGGCTCTCAGACTCAATCTATTGAAATTCCCTGCATCAAAGTCTTAATGGTTTTAATTGCTGCTCAGCATTTCAAATGATGTTTCTCTGCTTCCTTTTTCTTTTGTGTCCGTGTGCTTGTACAGTAGCACACTGCTGTCTCTTCCCTGGAACCTCTGGGTAGCGAGTGATGACCTCTCCATTATACATATTGTAATATTTTTAAACATATATGGTACTGTGCCATGATTGTGTGGATTTTTCATCTAGCCTGCAGCATTGAGAACTTGAGCTGGCAAAGGCAACCATAATTATTGTTTTTTTGTTCTATTGCCTAATAGCAAGGAACTAGAGAGGGCTGGCACTCTCTGCTGGGACTCCCAGCAGCAGATGTATTATCATCCACATGTCATAAGGAACTGCTCCTTATCCTAACCAAGCAGATGGATGCAATAAAGACGAACTTTCTAGTCATTATTTAGTTTCCCTAAATCTAAAACGCTGCAAATTCATCTGCCTCATAGAATGAATCCTCAGAATGTGGATGATGAGGGGGAAAAATCTTACCCATCATACGTATGTTTTCCCATGATGTTATTACAGAATGAATGCATTAGGCTGACATTTTACTGGTATGATTTATCTCTAGTTTGCGGGAAGTGGGATCCAAAGTCTCTCCTGGGTGGTAATATAAAAAAATACAGGAGGGGAGCAAGGACAGAATTTGGGTTCAGATCCAGCTTTGTGAAATTTAAAAAAGACATCTTCATTTTGGCTATTTCTCTCTGACTCTCATTGCCCCTGCTTGCATTCTGGATGCATCCAAATTTCAGTTATATGTGGATACTACAGACCACTCCCCCAAACAACCAGAAAGGGGTCCTACGTGGTACCTGGGGATTCCTTTTGCATAGGGTGGCATAAAACCAGCCTAGTTACTTAGCACCATCATAGGTGCTGACTCCGTGGGTGCTCCAGGGGTGGAGCACCCACAGAAAAAAATTGGTGGGTGCTCCTGTGGCCCTGCCCCACCTCCCTGCTCCAGCTCACCTCCACCTCTGCTTCCTCTGGGAGCGCGCCACCGCATCCTGCTTCTCCCCCCTCCCTCCCAGTGCTTTCTGCTCCCTCCCAGAGCAGCTGATTCATGGGGCAGGGAGGGAAGGGGGAGGAGCGGGAACGTGGTGCGCTGGGGGAAGAGGCATTGCCAAGGTGGGTATTTGGGGAAGAGATCCAATGGGGCATGGAGGGAGTGGAGTTAGGGCGAGGACTTTGAGGATGGGGTTGGAATGGGGGCGGGGCCAGGGACGGGGAAAAGGTGGAGTCGGGGTGGGCCAGGGCCAGGGGCACCCACCAGTACCAGAGAAAGTTGGTGCCTATGAGCACCGCCCCTTCCTGGTCCCTTGGCACACAGGGCATGGTGAGGTGGCAAGGGGTGCTCTGGCAATCCTGTGCTAGCAGGACACTTCTAGGGGCTATTGTTCCCAGCATAAATTAGAGCAGCTCAAAGCAGATCCCAAGATCAGGGCAGATTAAAGAAGGCTCAGAACTTCCTTCCCACTCTCAGACCAGATCACCACATTAAAATATCGGGACACGTTGGGGTGCCATCAGCCCCACCCACAGTCCACCCCTGCTCCTCCCAGGCTCCGCCCCCACTCTGCCCCAGGTCCCGCCTCCTCCCTGCTTGGTCCCCCCCCACTGCACCCTTTCTCATCCCCCAGCCTGGCACTGGCTTGCTGTGTCCCTCCTTAGTCCCTCACCCACTACTAGTCTCCTCACCCCCCCACCACTCGCTTCTTCACCCTCCCGCCCGCCACTCACCCGTATGGCGCCGATTTCCCCTCTGCCAGGTGGGTGCTCGCCCACCGCCCGTCTCTTTCCACCCCTAGATTCATAGACTCTAGGACTGGAAGGGACCTCAAGAGGTCATTGTGTCCAGTCCCCTGTCTCCATGGCAGGACCAAAAACTGTCTAGACCATCCCGGATAGACATTAATCTAATCTACTCTTAAATATCTCCAGAGATGGAGATTCCACAACCTCCCTAGGCAATTTATTCCAGTGTTTAACAACCCTGACAGTTAGGAACATTTTCCTAATGTCCAACCTAAATCTCCATTGCTTCTTGTTCTATCGTTAGAGGCTAAGGTGAACAAATTTTCTCCCTCCTCCTGATGACATCCTTTTAGATATCTGAAAACTGCTATCATGTCCCCTCTCAGTCTTCTCTTTTCCAAACTAAAGAAACCCAGTTCTTTCAGCCTTCCTTCGTAGGTCATGTTCTCAAGACCTTTAATCATTCTTGTTGCTCTTCTCTGGTCCCTCTCCAATTTCTCCACATCTTTCTTGAAATGCGGTGCCCAGAACTGGACAGAATACTCCAGTTGAGGCCTGCACCACCCTCATTCTGCCTCCATTCCACCCCTTTCCCCAAAGTCCCCGCCCCTGCCCTGCTTCTTTGCCGCCTTCTCCCCTGAGCACGCCACATCCCCGCTTCTCCCCTCTCCCTCCTGGAAAGTGCTAAACCCCGCCAAACAGCTGTTAGGCGGCGGGAAGCGCTGGAGGGGAGGAGGAGCAGGGACGCAGCAGCTGAGGGAAGGGGGGAGAAGGAGGCAAGGAGGAGGGGGCTTAGCTGCAATTTTTTGCCTGTGGGTGCTAATGCCCCAGAGCACCCACAGGGTCAACGCCTCCCTCCTGCTCGTCTCCTTACCCGAATATCAGGACAAATGGTGTCCCAATCGTACATTGATTGGGACATGGGACAAAGGGTTAAACATCTGGACAGTCCCGATTTTATCAGGACATCTGGTCACCCTACCTCCTCTGGTCCTGCACTGAGCACAGCTTGCCCCAACCCGAGGAGCTTGTGCTGGGTCTTTCGCGAGCGCTAATACAAGTTACACAGCTAGATGAGCGCACATTCTTTCCAAATTGGGAATGCTTCTCTCACCCCCAAATTGCTAAGTTTCCGCTGACTCCATGTTTGGTCCCTTGAGTTCGGCTCTCCTGAAAAAATACATTTTACCCAAGGTAACAGGATTAAACAACAGATTTAGCTGAACTGATCAGAAGCGAGGGACAGGTCTATACTTGAGTAATTCAGCCCTGCTGAGTGTGACCAACAAGTACGTTCACTGCCCACAGATGGCTTATTGGTTGATCCATTTGTACCCATCCACCGCTCCGAATGTTCTTCATTTCTTATGCAACTTCCTGAATGCTCTTCCCTGGGGAAGACAGACACCTGTCAATCATATTATTTTGCAACAAATGATGCTATTTTAATGTATGACAAATCTCACCATAAAACAAGCATCTACTTTGAAGCGAGGCACGTCACACATTCAAATAGCGTCATTTGTGTGTCTCAGATTATTGCTGTAGATATTACACTGTGCACGGTTAACAGACATCCATAAGAAGAGCCTGTATGAAGTTCTGCAATAACCAAAATCCAATTGCCCTCAGGGCCTCTAACGGTAACAGCATGCTCATAAGGAGCTGAGAGGCGGAAACGACATGTAGCAACAGCAGAGTAAAAGCCAGCTCGCCTTTCTCTCCTTCAACAAACTAGCATTACAGGTAGCAATAACACCTGCCTCAGTCTGAGAGCTTAGAAACCATGTTTGAATTGAAGGCAACACCAGTAGTAAGTGGAAAGTAACTGAATCTAAATCATGTTCCTCTGTTCTTTCATATGTGAATTCTGGTAGGAGCTGTCTGTATATCATAGACTTTAAGGTCAGAAGGGACCATTATGATCATCCAGTCTGACCTCCTGCACAACGCAGGCCACAGAATCTCACCCACCCACTCCTGTAAGAAACCCCTAACCTATGTCTGAGTTATTGAAGTTCTCAAATTGTGGTTTGAAGACCTCAAGCTGCAGAGAATCCTCCAGCAAGTGACCAGTGCCCCATGCTGCAAAGGAAGGCGAAAAACCTCTAGAGCCTCTGCTAATCTGCCCTGGAGGAAAATTCCTTCCCGATCCCAGATATGGCGATCAGTTAAACCCAGAGCATGTGGGCAAGACTCACCAGTGAGCACCCAGGAAAGAATTCTCTGTAGTAACTCAGATCCCATCCCATCTAACATCCCATCACAGACCACTGCGCATACTTACCTGCTAATAATCGAAGATCAGTTGCCAAATTAATTGCCAAAATTAGGCTATCCCATCATACCACCCTCTCCATAAATTTATCAAGCTTAGTCTTGAAGCCAGATATGTCTTTTGCCCCCACTACTCCCCTTGGAAGGCTGTTCCAGAACTTCACTCCCCTAATAGTTAGAAATCTTCATCTAATTTCAAGTCTAAACTTCCTGATGGCCAGTTTATATCCATTTGGTCTTGTGTCCACATTGGTACTAAGCTTAAATAATTCCTCTCCCTCCCTGATATTTATCCCTCTGATATATTTATAAAGAGCAATCATATCCCCCCTCAGCCTTCTTTTGGTTAGGCTAAACAAGCCAAGCTCTTTGAGTCTCCGTTTCATAACAGGTTTTCCATCCCCAGATCATCCTAATAGCCCTTTCTGGACCAGTTCTCCTATCTTAGGAATTCTGGGCCCTTATTACCTAAAGCCCCACAACCTTGATTCGGAAAGAGTCAGCTGAGGGCAACAAAATGATTAGGGGTTGGAGCACATGATTTATGAGGAGAGGCTGAGGGAACTGGGATTGTTTAGGCTGTAGAAGAGAAGAATGAGGGGGATTTGATAGCTGCTTTCACTACCTGACAGGGTCCAAAGGGAATAGTCTAGACTGCTCTCAGTGGATACCTGATGACAGAAGAGAGTAAGTCTCAGTTGCCGTGGGGAAGGTTGAGTTGGATATTAGGAAAACTTTTCATTAGGAGTAGTGAAGCACTGGAATGGGTACCTGGGAAGTGTGGAATCTCCTTCCTTAGAAGTTTTTAAGGTCAGGCTTGACAAAGCCCTGGTTGGGATGATTTAGTTGGGAATTGGTCCTGCTTGGAGCAGGGGGTTGGACTAGATACCTCCTGAGGTCCCTTCCAACCCTGATATTCTATGTTTCTATCATTCTATTTATACTTACAACATCCCTCTGAGTTAGGGAAGCCCTTTTATCCCCACATTACAGATGGGAAACTGAGGCACAGAGACTAAGTGACTTGCTCAGGGTCACACAGGATGTTTGTGGCAGAGTAGGAATTGACTCCAGGTCTCCCACAGTGCAGGCTAAGTGGTCTAACCATAGGACAATCCTACCTCCATATACACATGAAGACACATCTCTGCCCTGAATAGCTCCAGTGTAAGGTATATTCTTCCTATTTGAGACAGTCTCTGATGGGCCTAGAGCTCACTGCTAATAGCCTCCTGATTCTCTGCCCCAGCACAGGCTAGAGCAGTGTAGGGACTGCTCTTACTTGTGCCAGCTGGCAACAGTCCCTAAGAGAGAACCCACCATCTGGGGCTTGCTGTGATGTTGCATACTCTCGCCAGCACCCCTTTGTGCCCACAACATGCCCCTCTCTGTGCAGCACAAAGGGAACCAAACAAGATAGAGCATCTGCCCCTTTGACTGCAGTTGCAACGTAGTGAAGCTGAGACCATTTTCCCCTGGCGTGCCCAGCTCTGCCCTTTGTGAATGGCAAAATAAATATTCCTGTTAGCTCTGGGGCTCCAGCCAGCCGCACATCTGCGGATTATCAGAAGGTGCCCCATAGGTTTAGCCTTCCTTTGGGAAGCAGAATGGGCATCGGTGCTATTTTATTTCTGCTGAAGATAAGCTCAAGTATTGATTACAAAAATAAATAAAGTAATGACCATCTTTCCTACAGTTGCTGAACTGGAATTCACAAAACATTACACTTCCAATGAGAAAACTTGGAAACTTTAAATGCAAAGAGTGACTTTGGAGACACTCTATCAGGTTTTCTGCTCATGAAAAGGTCCCGTGGGTGTTGTTTCTAACCTCTCAATTCTATGCCTCAGGATCTTCACAGGTGAGTGGTTAATTAATCCTAATCTCTGACATTTTTATAACCCTTCCTGTTTTAAAGAGCTGGCTCTAGGGGGGCCTGAAGCTGTAAATTGCTAATGTACCCTCACTTCCCATTCAAGTGAGCGAAGAGGGGAGGGGCCTTAGTGCAGGAGCTCACATATGAATTGCTTCACCGCTGAGCTGAAGGGGAACAAAATAAGGAGGTGAAGGCTGGCACAACAGTGAAGGGAGGGGAGATTCTGACCAAGAACACCAGGGCAGCCCCCTCATCTTATGAAAAATTCAGGAAACTCAAAGAGCTGGACTGCCCGCTGATGTAATTAGGGTGACCAGATGTCCTGATTTTATAGGAACAGTCCCGATTTTGGGGTCTTTTCTTATATAGACTCCTATTACCCCGCACCCCCTGTCCCGATTTTTCACATTTGCTGTCTGGTCACCCTAATCGGCACAGCTGTAAAATAGGCTTTGGCAGTTCCAGGTAAGATGCCGAGCAATATGTATTAACCTAAACCATGATAGATACACACATTACTTTTTAAAAAACAAAAAAGGGCGTTGAACTCCAGTTTGTGGTAAATGAGAAAGGAGAATGATTCTCCTTTGTGGGAAATGTGGATATTTGCACTTGTATCTGAGCATCTCAAGGCCCTTTTCATTTGCTGAACAGACACAACTCTCCTGTGAAGTCTCATCCTCTCCCCAATGTACGGGTGAAGAACTGGAGGCATAGAGGTGAGAGGTGAGGTGCCCAGGGCTGCACAGAAAGTCTGTGGCTGAACAGAGAACAGAACCCAGATCTCCTGACTCCCAGTTCTGTGTGTTAGCTATAAAACAATGGTGTGGTTTAAATGTGCATACATTTGAGCCAGGCTAGTTTTGGATTACCCATAAATAGTGCAAGAAAGGAAGTACGCTTTCATTTTCAGGTGCAAGGTTCTCACCCAGGGGTTATGTCTCCCCGGCAGCTGGGAGGTGTAATTCCCAGTGTGGGTAGACAGATACGCGCTAGCTCTGCTCCAGCTAGCGCCTAAAAAGAGTGGTGTGGTTGGGGTGGCATTGGCGGCAGCTCAGGCTAGACACCCAACTACAGACCCAGAGGGCTGGGTGGGATTGTACCCAGGTGGCTAGCCCAAGCCTCCCCCTGTGCCAGCACAGCTACACTGCTATTTTTAGGCATTAGTTTGAGCAGAGTGTTTGTCTACCCGGGCTGAGAATTGTACCGCCCACCTGCTGTAGAGATGTACCCTCACTCTCATGGTGGCATTGAGCAAGTCACTTAGTATCTCTTATTGTTTGACCACCTGTAAAATAGGGAGAATGATTCTTAACTCACCAAGGGGTTGTGAGATTGAACTGATTTTGGCTAAGGGCTTTGATAGGGATGCCACCCATCTGGATTTGATCCCAATCGTCTGGTTTTTGGTTTCTGTGTCTGAGTGCCAATTAGGGTTGTCTTGTGCCCAGTTTTCGACTGGAAAATCTGGTTGAAAAGGGCACCTGTCAGTGTCCAGTCAGATGTACTGACTGGACACCAAAAGTCCAGTTACCGCAGGGCAGGGGGAGGTGCTGGCTCATTAACCCGCACCAGCCCCTGCTCAGTCAGGGCCACCTCCTACCTGCAGGCAGCCTCCTTCTCAGGATGCAGCGGCTCCTGTCCCAGCCCTGGAGCAGACAGAGCCCAGCTGGGGGAGGGAGGGAGGGAGGTGGAGACATCCAGCAGGCGACTGGGGAGGGGGAGAGGGAGCAGGGAGAGGAGCAAGCACCAGGGACAGGGCCTTAGGGGCAAGAGGCAGAGCAGGGACGAGGCCTTGGGAAGAAGTGGAGAAGGGGTGGGCCCTCAAGGGAAGAGGTAGGACAGAGGGCAGGGCCTCAGGGGTCTGGTTACCTGCAATTATAAAGGTGGCAACTCTAGCTTTGAAGTTAGGGTGAAGGCTCCAATTCCGCACAGACTTAAACACGTCTCATATTAGGCACTTTCGGCTCAATTCTCATTCACTCTCTTTAGCAGTGAAGTCAGTGAGATGTCTCACAGCACCTGTGTAAGTCTTTGCAAGGTCCGCCAACTTCAGAGAGTAAATCAACCCTCTGCAAAGGCCCCTGCACCACGAATGCCTTCAAAATGAGCTTAAGCAGAACTTGAGCATTCTGTAGGTTTTGGGCTGGTCCCTCTGCACATGGGTGAATTTCATCCTCACAGCTCACTAGTATTTTTATTACAAGGTATAGAGAGACACTGGCACAATACTGGGAACCTTCCCCTTTGCACGTCTTTTTACACGATGAATTCATGCCCTGTGTACCTTGTTTCCTTTCCTGGAAGTCAGTCCTGGAGAATGAGTAGGATTGTCATAGTACAGATCAAGCAAGTAAAAGCTAATTAAGGGCTTGATCCAACTTCCACTGCAGTTCGTGAGAAACTGCCCCTGCATGTGACGGGAGCTGGGTCTGGCCCTAGCTGAGAAGGGGCTGACTCTTACGACAGTTTAAAACTCTTTGATTTTGTTAACATCATCCCACCCATTTCCCAGACAGTTCATAGTCCTCTTCTGCCCTTGTGCATGCCTGCCACAGCCCTTCACTACACCACTCTGACCATGTGCCTTTGACCAAGACTGGGTAAGGGTTAGGCTCCAGAATTCCTTTTTGCCTTCTCTGCCTCTCTTAGGGCATGGCTACACTTACATTTTTGCAGCGCTGGTAGTTACAGCTGTACACAGTCGTACAGCTGTGTAGGGCCAGCGCTGCAGTGAGTCCACACTCACAGCGACCAGCGCTGCAGTGTGGCCACATTTGCAGCATTTGCAGCGCTGTTGGGAGTGGTGCATTGTGGGCAGCTATCCCAGCGTTCAAGTGGCTGCAACGTGCTTTTCAAAAGAGGGGGGTGGGGTGGAGTGTGACAGGGAGCGTCGGGGAGACAGAGAGAGCGGATTTTTGGAGCAGACACTGTGAGCTCCCTGCCTTGCAAATTCTGGCCATTTCCCCCACCCCTCTCTCAATCACTCTTAAATGTAAAAAGGCTTCAGACCAGATAAGCAGCTTCTCCGAGGGACTCCCTCCCCCCCGCCGTGCTGTTTGTCTCCTCAAGCAAACAGCTGTGAACATTCCAAAGCCTCGGCTCGGCTCGCTCGCTGGAGCAAAGAGCAGCTGTGTTTGGTAGCTCCGGGGAGTACCTTCCGGTTTGTTGTAGACAGGAATTCTGGGATACCTCTTAATACCCTGGAGGCCAATAACAGCGCTGGTGAGTGTCCACACCTGATGAGCAGCGCTGCATCACCAGCGCTGGATTCGCTACACCCGTAGCAGACCAGGAGTACAGCCAGCGCTGCAGCCAGGGAGTTGCAGCGCTGGCTGAGCTCTGTAAGTGTGGACACTGAGTAAGTTGCAGCGCTGTAACCCCCTCACCAGCGCTGCAACTTGCAAGTGTAGCCAAGGCCTTAGAGGTGAGCTGTGTGAAACACCCACACAAAACTTATTATGTGTATTGGGGGTGGTACCTGGGAGCCCCTCTCTTGGACCAAGAGCTCATAGGGCCAAGTGCTGTACAAATACAGAACAAAAAGATAGTCCCTGCCCCACAGAATTCAGTCTAAGAATCTCCTTCAATCCAGGGCACTGCAGATCCCTCATTTTCCCCAAAGAATTCTCAGAAGCTAAAACACACCATAGGCACTGGAGCCTTCTCCAGGAGATGGTCTAGGGAGGGGAGAAAAAGTTCTTTGAGAATGCGGAATGACTCTCTTTCAAATGCCAGACTCAACTGCAGCCCTTCACAGATCATTTGGTCTGGCTGGGCCCAGTTTGTCTAGGCCCCTGTTTAAAACTCTTTTGTCTCCATTTGCGCTTGCCAGGAAATAATGAGCTATTGATGGGCTGCAGACCTTCTACCACACCCCAGGTTAACTCCAATAGATGGAAATGGGCGCTTGAGACCTGCCATTTCCCTTTCAAACTAAGTGTGGGAAAGCTCATAGTAGAAAAATGAGACCCCCCTCAGAAAAGAACCAATTTAAACAAAACCGACCTAGTACCCTCTATCAGGCCTTTTGTGTATGGCTCTGTTTATGCTGCAACTGAGAGGAGTAATTACTGGCTTTGGTAGACGGGCACACACATTAGCTTTGCTGGAGTTAGCTCACCAAAAATAGAATGAGAGCACAGGCGGTAGCTTCGGCTGGTTGCCGAAGTACAACCCTGCCTGAGAGCCTAGGCACCTACTTGGGCTGCTAGCCTAAGCCCCTACCCATGCTAGCTAGCACATGGACATCCACCCAAGCTGGGCATTACCCCTCCCAGGTGCAGCATAGACATGCCCTAGATCAGAAAGACGCAAAAGGGGGCACGACCCCACTTTTTCCCCTTTTGCAGATTATCGTTAAGATTAAGTTCCTTTCACCCATCTAATGACTTTCCAGATAAAAATTACAGGACCCATTGTACTTTTTGCAAGAAGCCTGGATTCGGGAATAAGTGGCTGGCTCCCAAGAGAACTCTGCCATTCAAAGCTGTGTGTGAACGAGCGCTGAGCACATAATGGCTATGTTTTCCTACCTGATGCAGCCAGTAATTAACTCATTTCTTTCTAAAGCTCTTTGGGAGACATAGAGTATGAAAAATATAATAAGAAACCAAATTATATTCTGTTGATGTACATAATTCTCTGTGCATCTGGATAAGAATATGGCCTGTAGCCTATATTACATTGCATCTGATTCTCATTAGGCACTTGTGATTCCTTCTTGATAAGGTTTTATTGCTGTTTCAGTGACATACGAAATTATAGTTGGAGCTGTTTACTTCTCATACTGCTCTAGTTTGGTCATTGACTGGACATCCTGCTGTTGTATTGTAATATACTCTGCTCTTCAAGCAGATTCGTATCAACAACAACTTCTAAGACCGCCCTATTGGTTTGTAGTTTTAAATAAAGCTTAGATTCCCTGAAGTGAATTTGGCTGGTCTGGCTTTATTTACGGTAAATGAGAATTGAGCACAAAAGAATCTAGAAAGGTGGTTTGCATTTGGCCTTCAGCCATATAGCTCCAGAGAGTTCAATAGAGTGACGCTGATTTTAACCAGCTGAAGAGTTGGCCATCCCTGTCTGGAATAGTGGCTCAGTAGTGAAAGTGAGCTACAGAAAATGAGCCAAACTGCGGGCTGGCTTACATCCCCTGTGACCTTATTGATTTCAGTGTGATGTAAATCAGCAAATAATTGACCCCTTTGTGTTTCAACAATTTATTTACTTAAAATACCATTTGCATATCTATTTATTGATGTATTTTGGGGTCAAATCTCCAGCAGGTCTCATTTATTGCACACAAAGACCTCTCTTTGCCCATGCTATATTATGCTTTTCCTGCACCACTTCTGCATAAAACATCACTCATTCCGAATGCACAAAGGCAGATTTTTGTTTGTGCACATGAGTGGACTTGCCAATTTCACAGTTACAATGAAGTAGCTGCAATGGGAATTTGGCTGAGTGGATATTAGGATGTATGAAATGGTAAGGATTAATACTTACTTCTCTTAGATCTGGATTTGACAGAATAAAATGAACACTTTTGGACACACAAAAAGCGGTCTTTAAGTTCTTTCATCATCACCTTCAAGCAAAGAGGACATTGTCAGACATAATAATAACTCTTGATACAGATTAGAAACATTTCTCCAGATGGTACTTCTGCTTGCAAAACACAGATGTACCTTGATGTAGGAATCCCCACAGCTACCAGTGGTAAAACAAAGGAATCAAGACCTTTAGGAAATTCTTCCTATGGAAAAGGCATGGGCAAGCAATGAACTTCAACTAAATCTATCTAGGTACCATTCATTGACTATCATGGGGAGGAAATTATCCTGATCCAGAACCAAAATCAACCAAGTACCTAGGGCTAAGAATTTCAAAAGTGCTTGTGATTATGGGGATATCCATTCTTTTTGTGCCTGATTTTCAGTGCCTGTTGATTGCCCATCCTCTATAAATGAGGCACATTTCAGTTTCGTCAACTGAACCACCCCAAATCAGGACTAATTTTAAAAAATCTTAACCTAAATCTACATGAGGAGGGTCTCCAAGAAGTCAGTCTGTCATTCTGTACTTTTGAATGACATAACTCTGAAAGACTCTCTTATTATGTATCAGAAGTTTATCTTAAGCTGTGCTTGCCATCAGTGCTAGGGGAATGAGGCAATACTAGGATGGTTGATTTACATGATAACATTTTCAATTTAAGAAAGGATATATTGAAATTGTTTTTCATAAGGTTTTATGTGTCAGACAGATGGTGCTAACTTTGCTCTCCATTCATTTTTAAGTTTTTAAATCAGGATTGGATGTTCTTCCAAAAAATATGCTGTAGGGATTTTTTTCAGGGAGCTTCTGTTGCCTGTGTTACGCAGGAGGTCAGGCTAGAATTGATCAGTGGCTCCTTCTGGCCTGGGAAGCTATCAATCAATTGTAAATTCACAATGTTCAATTGATGAGAAATAGGAAGGGACAAATTCTGTGCTGTCTCTCCCCAGGGAGATGCAGCAAAGAAGGCAGCTCATGGGAAAGGGGGGGTGAGCAAAAGTAGCTTTCTACCACTTTTGTGTCATATGCATTCTTGGCTGCTGGATGGGGCCAGTGCAACCCCCAGAGTAGATTAGAGAAGCACCAGAAACTGCTCTGATTTATGGGAACCGCACAAGGACTGCCTAGGGACATGGGTGGGGCCCGACTCCCACATTTGGGGAGGCTTGGCCTGAGCCCTGGAAGCTCCCTAGAAGTGTGAGGGGCCACTGTCACCCAGACTGGGGCCCTACCCGAGGCCCGCTCCCACTCGGGCTCCTCCCTCTGAGGCCCTGCCCCCAGTCCACCTCCACTCCGCCCGCTGGGCCCCTTTCCCTGAGGGGCTCCCCCACCTGCACCTCTCTGCCCCCTTCCCCAAAGGGCCCCCCCCAGCTTGCACTTCTCTGCTGTGAAGAGGTGGGAGAGGCAGGCAGAGGGGGCTGCAGTGGAAGTGGTGGAGAAGCATGAGAGGCAGGGGAAAGGGGCGGAGAAGTGGGAGCTGTGAGTGGGGGGGCTTCGGGGGAAGAGGCAGAGCGGGGATGGGAAGAGGAGCAGCATGGGTGGGACATGGGAGTGGGGCCTCAGCGGGGAGTTTGGAAGGGGCCACGGCCTGGGTAGCCTTTTGGCAGGGTTCCAAAGGTGGCAGGTCAGTGGCATGCCTCCAAAGAGAGGTGCAATGCATCCTGTTTGGAGAGACTTAGCCTCCCCTGGCCTATTACACCCGCTGCCCATGCATATGGGCTGTAGCTCAGACTCCCCATACCACTCAGTGACATGCTAATTGCCTTCCCGCTCCCGATATACCCAGCCTCAGTAGCCTCATAGAATTACTTACATCAGCCCTCCACTGTTTCTGTGCTGGTGGAATACTCTCTGGCCCGTTGCAGTTCCCTCGGGAGCCTCAGTAAGCACCACTGGGACCTCATACCCAGTCCCCTGCCCCAGCCCTGAGCCCTCTCATGTACCCCAAGCCTCTCATCCCCAGCCCCACCCCAGAGTTCACACCCCCAGCTGGAGTCCACACCCCTCTCCTGTACTCCGAACCCATCAGCCCCAGCCCAAAGCTCCCTCCTGCACTCCAAATCCCTCATCCCTGACCCCACCCCAGAACCCATACCCCCTGCCAGATCCCTCACCCCAACTCCCTGCCCCAGCCCAGAGCCCTCTCCCACATCCAAAACCTCTCATCCCTGGCCTCACCCCAGAGCCCACAACCCCAGCTGGCACCCTCACTGCCACACAGCCACCTCACACCCCAACCCTCTGCCCCAGCCTGGTGAAAGTGAGCGAGGGTGGGGGAGAGCAAGCAACAGCAGGAGGGGAGATGGAGCAAGCAGGGGTGGGGCCTAAGAGAAGCAGTGGGGTGGGGGCAGGACCTCATGGAAGGGGCAGCTGCTTCACACCTCTCTTATGTTTACTGTCCATAGCTTTGTGGCCACAGGAGTTCAGTGGCAGAAAAGTTCATGGAAAAAGTCAATATTAAGTGAGAGTTTGAGAATATTGGCAAATTTTGAACTTGCAAATATGAATATTTGTGCTGGAAACCTGATTGTAAGAGTTTGTCCAGTTAGGGGACAGGAACATACCATGTTGTGACTTACACGTCCAGTAAAAAGCTCAAGCATAAAAATTTGAATAGCAAAGCCAAACTGTTTGTGAATGAACTACAGGCCAAGAATTATGGGAAGAATTATTACATTTGAGATCATCACAGTCTGTTGTAACTTGGGAAACAGGCAAATTTACTCAAAACTAGAGTTGTTTTGAACCAGAAAACCAAAATGTTTTGTTTTGACAAAAATGGGACATTTCCACACTTCTAAACTTTTTTTCAAAAACAGTTTTTTTAGTCAAGAAGTGTCAGATCTGATCCTTTCCCATGAAATGTTTTGGTTTCAATGATTCAGCACTTCCTGATGAAAAAATAGTTTTGTCAAAAATTCCTGATCAGCTCTAGGAATAACTTATGCATTACAAATTGCCCAGTTCTAAGACTATTCTCCTTCAGGAGATGTCACAACTCTTTCAGCTACATTAAGTGAAATAACAGTAATAGAAAAGATTGAAAAAGCACTCATGCAATATCAGACTGAGAGGATAGGATTTCAGTCAACTCTAAAAACTGGTATTGAGTGACTCAGTTTCTGATGACAAAAGGCAGTGAGTATCACAAGCGGGATTCATAAAATGAGAAGATTTCCTAACCCCAAAGAATTTCTCGTGAACTGAGTGAACAGTTAACCCCAGGAGGTGAGGACCACATGACACAATGAAGGAGAATCATGAACTAATTTGTCCAGAAATCCAATGGAAGAGACATAAATGTCTGCTTGTGCATATAATCATAAAATAAACAATGGTTGGAATTTATTGTTGACACTGACATTGCTGTGCAAAGGGAAAATACTGCTCATTTTGGGTCATGTGAAGGGTGTAGGAATAGCAGACGAACACCAAAGACATCTCATTGAATCTGCTCTGGGAAGTGGTTTGATTTTATTGATTATGTCTGAACTGTTTTTTAGCATCTCAAAATGGAAAATTGCAGACTTCATCTGAGTGAAGATGCATAGTCGTACAGTTCTTAATGGCCATTTCTTTCAATGTAGCTGTCTTAGGGTCAGAAGGGAATGCCTTATACTGAGAAGCAACCTCATTGACTTCAGTAAGAGTACTCATGGAGCAGGGTACTTACCTCACTCTGATTTTTGTGCATAATTTGCCCCTCCCCCATGTTGTCTACTTTAATACCCTCCTCCCCCAGGAAGCCTACAAACATCCCGGGTGAAGAGGTCTGAATAAAGTCCCTTTGGGAACCCACCAGCTCCACTTGCTAATTATCCAGAGGGTCAGGATTGTTAGCAAAAAAAACAAGAAGTACTTGTGGCACCTTAGAGACTAACAAATTTATTTGAGCATAAGCTTTCGTGGGCTAAAACCCACTTCATCGGATGTATGCAGTAGGAAGATATATATATACACAGAGAACATGAAAAAATGAATGTTGCCATACTAATAGTAACAAGAGTAATCAATTCAGATGGAGTATTATCAGCAGGAGAAAAAAAAACTTTTGTAGTGATAATCAGGATGGCCCATTTCAAACAGTTGACAAGAAGGTGTTTGTAACAGTATGGGAAAAATTAGCATGGGGAAATAGTTTTTACTCTGTATAATGACCCATACACTCCTAGTCTTTATTCAAGCCTAATTTAATGGTGTCCAGTTGGCAGATTAATTCCAATTCTGCAGTTTCTCGTTGGAGTCTGTTTCTGAAGATTTTTTGTTGGACAATTGCGACTTTGAGGTCTGTAACTGAGTGACCAGGGAGGTTGAACTGTTTTCCGACTGGTTTATGAATGTTATAATTCCTGACATCTGATGTGTCCATTTATTCTTTTGTGTAGAGACTGTCCGATTTGGTCAATGTACATGACAATGTGCCATCCTCAGCCAAATTTTTACCATAGAAAGCTGGGATTCAAATCTAGGTCTCCCATGACCCCTGAGCCGATCACCTTTATTTCCTTCTAATATATACTTTCTTTTATTGTATGCCTGATTACCACGTAGCTTGCTCCAGCATAAGTGGCTTGATAAAGGTGACTAGCAATTTTTGATTGCTTCTTTGATTAAGGTAAATTACGAAATGCTTTAACTAATGTCAAGAAAGCCTTTGAAAGGGCGAATCATACTTTATTGCTTTCAACTTGCTAAAATTAGCCTACCACAAAAGGTTGTTGGGAAAAAAAAGCATAACATTTTAAAGAAAGGATATTTCCTTCTTTCAAAGCACTTTTCATTCCAAGATCTCAAAGCACTTTAATTAGAAGCAATTAATTTAATTAGGCCTCTGACTAACCCTGCAATCGAGACAAGTATTCCGTCACTGGAGAAGATGTATAAGCTGTGACAAAGGGCCAAATTCATTGTTACCCTGCAGCCTCTTTGTGCCAGGTAGCTAGGTCATAAGGCAGATTTAACCTCCCCTGGGGAATGGCTCCATGGAGGGGGCCTGTGTCACGTATCAGAGAAGCGCTGCCAGCTGTATGCTACCTCTGCAGTAGTGCCAGCCACAAGGGGCACTCTGTGAAAGGCTGGGGCAGGCCACGTGTTGACACGAAGAAAGAGGAGGCTGTTGGTAGGTAGCAAGGGGCATGGCCAGGGTGGCCTTGTACCCCGGTAATTCTGTACCACTCCACCCCAGAGGGGCTCTTGTAACAGGGGAGCAAGTTAGGGCTGAATTGGAGATGACTCTGGGTCAAAGAAAAGTGGAGTGACTTGTCCTTGGCTCCAGTGACTTAATTGGGATGTCACAAGGCATAAATCAGTGCAGGATTTGGCCCTCTGGCTATGTACTAATTAAAGGCTTCAACTCAAAAAAGGATCCTGCCAGGGGAAAAGGGGTTATCACTAAGGAACAACCTTTCTGATAAAAGGAAAGCAGCTGATTTAGCAAACAGTTAAGTATGACAATGCCGTTATAGGATAGCAACAGAGACCAAGAGCTCATGTCTTACTGTTGGGAAGCTATGCATATAACTCTCCCAACTGGTGCAGGTGAAATTCATGGCAGCAAGGAGCACCTACATGTGACTTTTTGCATTACAGGTACCTAATATCAAGAGGTTAATTTATTCTAGTTGTGAAATTTCCATAAGATTATTAGGTTTGGTGTCCTAATTAACCTGGAGGAACCCCTGTTCAGTTACCAGGGAAAAAGGGACCTGCTTATCCTGGGGCTAATATACCTGCCTTTTATCACTCTCCTATACCTGTCTGGCCTGACCCCATCACAAAACAAATTGGATAATTACATTCAGCAAATCATATCCTTTCCAATGATATCTCACCACCCATCTCGCAAAAGACATCTTAGTTATGCCATATTCATATCATAACCATATTTCTATGAAGAATATGGGGTCTAGCGTCACACCAGTGTTTACCTGAGCAAAGACAAAACGTGGCTCCAGGACTAGACCTCACTCTGGGAAGATACAGGTGCCTGGCGACATATGCTCAAGATGTTTAAAACAATGTAATTTATTGTAGTGTATTATGACTATATAGTGATTGCCCAGCGCCCCCAGTCACTCAGTCATGTCAGGTGGCCCCTCTGAGAAACCCTTTCTTGTTTAAACAAACACATTCTCTGAAGAAAGCTGCAGCATTCTCTTGCTGGGAAAAAGAACATTCTTGCTTCAATATGTCTCTCTTCAATTAACAGTTTGAGAAATAAACTACTTAGAAGTTAACCTCCCCATCATATCCACAGGTATATAGGGATGTTTTCTGAAACGCTTACTCTGAGTAGTGCCTTCCTCGGATTTCAGTGGGATTTCTCCCAAGGCAGTAAGTGAGTAAGAGTACCGGAATCTTGCCCTAATGTAACATGGCTACAAGATCTGTTGTTTCTTTAGTATACACAACAAATGAAACAAATCAGTGGATTCATACCAGGGATCAGTTTGCCTCAGCCAATCTAGCAAATGATATCCTGAATGGAATAGATTTAGTAGGTGACGGTAAATCTGCTAACTACAAAGCAAAATTTCCATTTAGGGTCTTGCAGGACTCACTTGTTAGTCTCTGTCACTGTGTCCTGAATAGCTGTTGTGTGTAGGGACACAATGTATATTTTAACAACGAGCTTTCTGATGCTGCAGTCCTTACTAAGGCTTTGAAATGAGTGGGACTTTTGCCCGAGTAATGAGGGTGCTGAATTGGGCTGAGAAACTCAGAATATGCAGTGATGGGTAGAGAAATCTCTCTGGATTCATTATACATTCATTAGCAAATATCCCATGAGTGGAACGTGATTTATTAAAAACTAAAGAATGCCCTGGGTTTTGCTAGAATGTAGGTTTTTGTTGCACTCAGGGCACTTTATGTGAAACAGATGCACAGTCTATAAATCAGCATATCCCGCAGTAAGGACAGACTGCATTTTCTGTATAAATTAGCGTTCACTCCGGAGGTAAATGTTGCAGATGAAAACATGGCTGGTCTTCTCAAAATCACTGATCATCATTTTGGAGGTGCAAGAATAGGGAGAGGGTCCAAAGGAGTTTAGTTACAAGATGGGATAGTAAGAATACTTGAAACTTATATCCACCATCACTACTTGTATTTCTTCAGGTTCCTCTTAAGTTCTTTCAAGTGCAAGCCTCAAAAAGGAAAACGAATTAAAATCTTTCTTCAAGATCCTGGTAGCAGCAAATCAGTTTGACAAAAAAAAAAAAAGGCTCTGCAAGGACATTAATCAGTGATCCAGCTTCTAGTGTGGGGCAACATTTAGAGCGACATTGCTAGGAGACACAGCTGAGAAAGCAGTGTGACTTGGCAGTAAGGAAGAATATTCTATTTGAGAAATACTAGAATCTCTATATAAAAAGACAAAATGTATCTTCTAAAAGGAATTTAGAAATGCAATAGGACAGAGAAGTTTTTTTAATAAAAGTAGCAAAGAAAAATGTCATGTGATAGAATTTTCCTGGAAGAGTTTGTTGCTCATGACTGACCAAGATATAAAATACAAAACAGAATTCCACTAACTGCAATTTATAGGTGGCTGCATAAGAATATATCTATATATTTTTAATCTAACTTTTCCTTGCCTCTACCGATGCTGCTTTAAGTGGCGTTCTGAAAACTGCCAGTGTAGCAATGAATACATTCACTACCTAAAGCCACTATAGAAGTTGCATCCTACTACATAAAGGCATCCAGGAATTCTCTGAATGGAACAGATCTTCATTTGTATCCCATCTAAAAATTGCTTAAGGTGTAGATGAAAAAATATAAGTATAGTTATTCTAAATGTAGTTCATGGATAAAACTGCAGTTCATTTATGACAGTTGCCAAATCTATAATGGGCAATGTAAGTGCATTACTAAATGATTAAACTGGACGTTCTCTTCCTCTGGCTATCAGGCAGTATTACCATTACATTACCCACTTAATAAAGTAATCTACTGAAGTTTTCTGCCAGTTCAGAAGTATAGCCAAAATTCCTTTTCCACTCTATTTAGAGACTGTATTTAAAAAGCCATCTGCCTTGTGGCAGATACAGTTTTCCCTCACTATCATTTACTCAGACTCAATAAAATATGAATCCTGTGGATTTAAAGTTGATTAAAAGGGTACTCTTGTTTTTAAACCTCACAAATGGCATGCACACACAGGCCTCTGTTAATGGGATTCAGGAGGTATCAAACTACACATTCTTCAACTCAGGAGTGAAATCAATGCTGGGTACATGCTTGAGTTATAATAGTTTCAATATGACTCAAACTTTAATTACATTTTTCATTACGTTACTGGCTTTTCTGGGTCCGGGTATTCCATTGTGAAGAAAGTTTTAAACATTGCAAGGATCTCATTTATTGATGCCTTTATAATGTAATAGATCTCAAGAGCATTTTCCATTATCTGGGAAGAGCTGTGTAATGTGAGACAGGGACAGAGTCTCAGTGACCAGATTAGCAAGGTGAGCGAGGTAATATCTTCAGTTGGACCAACTTCAGTCCTAGACTGCGAGGACCAGTGCCAGAAGGGGTGTGTGCGTGCGTGTTGACCTTAGATGAATTAATTGAAAATGACCAATCTGAAATCTGTTTGTAGCGCTGTAGCCGTGTTGGTCCCAGGTTGAGGGGCCCTGGGGCCAGCATCACTTTTTACCAGCTATAAGGGTGAGCGATGTTGGGAGGAGGCAGAGAGAAGTGAGTGGAGGGCAAGGTCTTGGGGGGAAGAGGTAGTGTGAGAGCGGGGCCTCAGGGAGAAGGGGCAGTGCAGGGGTAGGGTCACAGTTCGGTTGCCCGTGGCATCCCCTCCCCCCCTACTTTGAGAGAGCTTCCATCACTCCTGCCCAGGATATTAGAGTGACAAGATGGGGGAGGGTGAGGTAATATCTTTAGTTGGACCCAACTTTTGTTGGTAAGAGAGAGAGACACTTTTGAGCTTTAGGTTCTAAAGAAGAGCTCTGTGTAGCTCGGAAGCTTGTCTCTTTTACCAGCAGAAGTTGGTCCAATTAAAGATATTACTTCACCTGGCCTCTCTCTCAAATATCGTGGGACCAACACAGCTGCAAAAACCCAGCTTTTGCCATCTGGGTTTGAAACAGAGAAGAGATCCATTCATTCAACCTTAATACTAACATTTAATTTTAGGAGTTGCGGTAAAAAAGTAATAAGCCCAGCCACAGGCACCAGCTTCCTCTTTTCCCCAGGGGTCCTCACCCCAGCTCAGTCCCAGGCCCTGTTCCCACTCCATCCCTTCCCTAAAGGCCCCATCTCCATCCTGCTTCTTCTTACCCAGTCCCACCCCCTCCCCCGAGCGCGCTCTGTTCCTGCTCCACCCCTCTCCCCCAGTGCCTCCTGCATGCCGTGGAACAGCTGATCATGGCAGGTGGGAGGTACTGGGGGCAATAGGGAAGCCAGTTGCCAGTGGGTGCTCCAGCCCTGGAGCACCCACAGAGTCAACACCTATGAGCCCAGAATAAATATACAGATAGACCCTAACCGCCTTTGGCTGTGCCCATCTTTAATAACTATCTCACCCATCCATCCATTAGAGAAACATCAATGCCAAGCCTTAGAAGTAGACTGCAGAATGAACTGAAGCTCTCCTTGATCTTCCATGACAACTCTCAGCCTCAACTAGCCGACCAGCCTGAACAGCAGACTTGGGCTTTCAATTTGATCAACTACATTTGAGATCTGGGTTGTTAATGATAAAATATTTCAACTTATTAATATCCCTTTAACAGTTCTCTCATAACAGGCATCATACCAATGTCCAGATCCTCAGCTGGTGTAAATTGACTTCAGCTGGTGTTAATCTGTGTAGTTTCACTGAGGACCACAGTGAAAACCTCTGGTACATATTTAATCTCAAGGCATTTGTTTTCTAGGCTATTTTCTCATTGCAGTTTAACCTTGGGGAGACATTGACATGACCAGGGCAAGGGAAGGATGGTTGTGTAGTTAAAGCACAAGACTTGCACTCCTGTGGGTCACACTGTCTTGGTTTACTCTTGTGTAACATAAGGATAGCCACACTCTCTTACTTCACAGGGTTACTAAATTTAGGTCTGTACAGTGTTTTGAGATCCTGAGATCAAAGAACAGTCTCCTAAGACTTGCGATTAAATTTGTCATTGATTGCTTCAGCAGCTTGGGGTCACATTCTGCTCCTTTCCACTGGTATAACACCGCAGACTTTGGCCCACTTCAATTTGAGTAAACAACTAGCAAAGTGAAGTGGAAGAATTATTAAATAATGCAGCGGTTCTCAACTTTTTCCATACTGGGCCTCCCAACAGCTCTTCCGCTTCCATCTAGCCAGGATCTAGCTGGGACTTCCATCTCACTTAGCAGTATGGGAGAGCAAGGTGGGGTCAATATCTCCAGGCTGAGAACCCCTACAATAGTCAAAATGGATGAGATATTAAAATCCACATATCAAGACTTAGATTGGAAGCCTCATCTGAAACTTAGCATTTGCAGTGTAGCATTTTTATTCCATGTTTTCCCACTGTGGGTTTTATCTGCATGCTATTGATCTCTATTTAGTGCAAGGCTCTAGGCAGCAGACATATATGGGAAAGAACCACCACCACAACCACCCAGCAAGTTGTCTATCTCCTGTACTCACCTAACAGACTGATAAATGTTTCAGGATCGTGGGTGGATTTAGTTCTTGGGCACTACTTCCACCATCCGGATGCAGAAAGGAGACATGGGAATGGATGTGCCAGAAGCAGCTAACAAAAATGATGGCATTGCCCGAGAAAAATAGGGAAACAGAAGAGAGGGACACAGAAGTGAAACCCCAAACAGACTTTCCTTTAGTTCTGGCAGGCCTTGCTACATGGACATCTTAAGACACACAGATGTACCCCAGGGCATGAATGACAGGTACCAGGGAAATCCCATTGAGTGGGATACTAGAAGACAGCATGGCACAACAGGTTATTCAGGCACTTACCACACTTCAGCTCCTCTTTGAACGAGGAATGCTTCCGGAAGAAACTAAGCTCTTGGTGTGTGCTGCAGCTGACAGCCTGCACGTTTAAAGTACAGGTGACAATAAACACCCCAGCAACTCAATACTGACAAACACAAAAGAGCCAAAACTCTTGCCGTGGACTGTCCAAGCCAAAACCAGCCTCGAGTCATTGTGTTTGTTAAATGGCACAATTCCATTTTGCTCAGTGATTAAAACGTTACTTTCCTTCCACGTGGATGGCTTGTTTTACCTTATTTCCATCTGTCACATTGCATCCTGCTGAACATGGTGCCTTGCGACTCTCAAAGCACATCAGTGGCAACCCTGTTTCCTGGCTTGGAATTAGCAGGGGTACATGATGCAGCGTTCCCATTAACATACTGCAGTCTGCATCAAGGATGCATGTTCTTCTCTATTGCTCTATCTTGGACTCTAAAAACTCAACTGGCATATTTTAACAGACAGTTAATTAAGCAATCCCCCCCCTAAATCCCTCATTACCAGCCATTTTCATTAAGCAATTTGTGCGCTAGCAGCTCAGGGTGTTAGTGCTTTCATTAACTCTGTTCACTGGTTTACAACAGCCACTGGTTAGTTATCATATAAAAGTAACAACCATAGAACTCAAAAATATAAGGACTTGTCTCTTTTCCTTTGTATGCTGTCCATTTCAGGAACGTGCAATCTTAATACATGTTGATTATTTTGTTTTCTTGATGTGGTTTTGGAGGCAGGTTTGTTGCAAATGGTACAAAAGAAACAGTCATTAGTAAGAACACAGGATTTGCCATCCCAAATTAGATCATTATCCTGTCTTATCCACTATTCTGCGTTCAGCAGTGGCCAAAATCTGATAGTATAGAAAGGGGAAATCCCTATAATGCATGTAGCCAATTGTTCTGCATTGCATGTGAAAAGGCAATTCCTTTATAAACTCTGCTGATATCCTCTTCTACCCTAAAGCACAAGATCTGAATATCCCAGCTAATTGCAGATCTAGAAATTGTTCATGAAATTTCATCGGACCCTTTTTAATTTAATCTGTCAAGTAATCTATAGTAAAATATACCACCACAAAATAAAACAGCACAAAGAGAGCTAGCTGTTTGTCATAGTTTTTAAAACTCAGAAACTATAGTGGACATAAATGAGAGATCTCCTTTAAGTTGCACTGTTCCATTAGAGGCAGTGGGTCATCTACAAAGCCTAAATGAATGATCATCTTTGCCCTGACATCAAAGCAGGATCAGGCCTTATATGAAGGGGTAGTGACTTTCTATTCCTTTACATTTAATCAGGCGAGCCCTCTCACCTTACAGGACTGAGTAAGAATGAGGAACTGATGAGCTTTTACTAAGTCCTCCTGATCTTCTATGCCTTTGGTCAAGTCCCTTAGAACACTGCAACAGAGAACCAGAGAAATCAGCGCCAAGTCATGTCTTATAGGGATGATTGGTGGAGGTTTTTAAAAGTTTTCAGAGATACTTAGGGGCTCTCCCTGATCCTGGGGGCCACTGAGTAGCCTCAGTTCCCACTGCAGGCAACAGGAACCGAGGGCACTCGCCACTTCTGAGGAGGACTGGGCCCTAAATGGGAGGAAATGGTAAGGAGAGAGAAATGCTGCCAGACACAGAATGATAGATACAAAATAAGGGGTGTGGGCACATGTGAGCAGAATACAAAGTGATGGAACATTCTGGAGAGGGAATAGACTTAGAAGTTATGGTACAAAACCCACTGTCACAGGGGTCCCCCCATCCAGAGCAACCGCCTGTGGTAGGCTGTGGCATGACAGGAACACCTGGCTCAGTTTTCCTTCTTCAGATTTCCCAGATATAGTCAAAAACATCTTTCCAAGTATAAAAATAGCTCTTAGGGGGTTCCTTTATTACAAAAGTCCTGTGCTCATGTTATAACAGAAGTCCCACAACCATAGGCCAGAATTCCCCCAGCATAGTCCAAATGGTACATGCAACATACTGCTCTGGTGTCCTTCACCACGGCCTAGCTTGCCAGCATCCCTCACCATGGCCCGGCTCACCAGTTCCATCCCTACTGGCCCACTTTGATTCAGAGAACCAGCAGGAGTCTCCCCTCTGCTGCTTTCTGCCTCAACCCTTTTGAGCCTTCTCTGGCCTTCGTTCTCTAGCTCAAGGAGGACAGCCAGCTGGCTCCTCCACTGGCTTCCTCATAATTCCTCATGCTTTCTGCAGCTGTCTCCAAACTTTTCCTGACAATCTCACCAGAGCCCTCCATGATCCATTATAGCCCCCGGGTGCTGCTCCACCATCCTACTTGGCCAGATGGGAGCTAGACCTAATTCATTTGCTGCTGGGCCCAGCCACCCTATGACACATCTAATCTCCTCCATCTCAGGACAGTCGCGGTGAAAAAGCACTGAAGTTAGTGGGATATGGTGACAGGAAACTACAGTAAAGAGTGTGATAAACCTCAAGACATCAATGGAGATAGCTCACCTCACCACTGCAGGAAAGGATATAATTTGTAACAGGCCAAAATCCAAAGCTTTGGTCACCCCAAAATACCAACCTGCAGGCAGTTTGCTCAGTCCTCCAGCTAGCTACTTAAGTTCTTGGCCCCTCCCCTTTCTACTCCATTAATGTAACAATCGCCATTTCAAAGTACTTTACTGCAATGGGGTGCACTCGCTTCTCACGAGCACCCCTTTCTCAGTGTGTGTTCTTGCACACTCTCTGTTTATGGTTGATCCTTGGTTACTCAGCCCTAGGGTGACCAGATGTCCCAATTTAATAGGGAAAGTACCGATATTTGGGGCTTTTTCCTATATAGGCTCCTATCACCCCCTACCCCGTCCCGATTTTTCACACTTGCTCATGGGTGGCAAGTTTGTAGAAATTTTGGTGGTGCCCAGAACCTGCCCCTCAAACTCCACCCCCACCTGCCTAAGGCTCTGGGAGGGGGTTTGGCTGGGGGGGAGGAGGTCTGGGGTGCAGGTCCTGGACTGAGGATTAGGGTGCAGGAGGGGTGCAGGGTGCAGGCTTTGGGATGGAGTTTTGGTGCTGGGTGCAGGCTCCGGGCTGGGGCAGGGGGTGGGTGTGAAGGAGGGGGTGAGGGATGCAGGCTTTGGGATGGAGTTTGGGTGCAGACTCTGGGCTGGGGGTGGGGGTGTAGGAGGGGGTGAGGGATACAGGCTCTGGGAGGGAGTTTGGGGGCAGGAGGGGGTGTGTGGGAAGGGGAAGGGGGTGCATGCTCTGGAAAGGAGTTTGAGGATAGGAGGGAGTGCAGGGGTGAGGGCTGTGGATGAGGGGTTCATGATGCAGGAGGGGGCTCAGGGCTGGGGCAGAGGATTAGGGTGCAGGGGGGATAAGGACTGGGGCTGAGGGTTTTGGGGCATTGGAGAGGCTCAAGGTTAGGGCGGAAGGGCAGGGTAAGGGCAGCCTGCCCTGCCATTAGGGGATGGGGGAGTGCTAGGACCCTGGGGCAGCAGTTCTGCCAGGAGCCTCTCCACATAGGAATGTGCTACAGGGGCAGCACAAGTAGGCATGGGAGAGGCACGGGTCACTTTCTTCCAGGCAGGGACACAGCGGGGGGGAGATGCATAGGGGAGCGGGGGCCGGGGCCCGATCCAGGCAGGGTTGGGGGAGAGACCCAGCTCCAAATATTGGTGGAGCAGGGCCTCCAGCCCTGAATATTCCTGGTGCCTGAGCACCTCAAAAGTATATAACCTGCCACCTATGCACTTGCTATCTGGTCACCCTACTCAGCCCTCCGTCCAAGTCTCACACAGTCTGTATGTGAAATAAAAACAAGGCAAACCCCTTTCAGGGTGCAAGTCCAACAGGCCTCTCTCAGCACCCTCTATAACTTCTCTCTCAAGTTGTCACTGCTCCAGTACAGGGAGGTGCCCCAGGGCTCCCTCCCTGGAGGTAAATGTCTTCGCCCTCTCAGGGCCTTTCTGACCCCAGCTAAGCCACTAGAAGAGTTCAGTTCCCCTTCTGGCGTATAAGTAAAGTCCAGGCCACTTGCCCAGTGGCTGGTGGGAGTAGGACCAGGTCCACACTCTACTCTGGGTCCCAGCCCAGGGACCCTATAGATTGCAGCTCTGTCGCATCCCTTTAGACTGCTGCTCTAATTCCCTGGGCCACTTCCCCATGGCTCCAGCACGTTCTTTCCCCTTTCCTCAGGGCCTTGTCCTGGTGGAGTCCCAGCAGCCAGCCCGGTGCTCCTTTGCGTTCCTTAAGCCTCTGCCAGCACCATTCTGTCCGAGGTCCTGCAGCTCCCTCAGGCACACCCTCCACTCTCTTCCAGTTCCAGCAAGGAACTGCTCTCACGCTGGCCCTTGCAGGTCTTCTTATACTAGCTGCCTGGGCCCTGATTGGCTGTGTCCCACACAGCCGATCTAGGCAGCTTGGAGGACCTCTCTGTTCCCCTTTCCTGGGCTGGGGTGTGACAGGGCTGTGAGGCCTCCAGTAGGGCACCTCTGGGCCTAGTCCATCCTCTCACATTTAACACGTATAATGGGGCTACATCCAAGGATCAGGTCTGCAGGACCCGGTCACAATTTTTTACGCTATCCATCCTGTGACCGGTTGGACCCCCCTTTCCAGGGTATCACCTGTTGCATTTGGGTCCCACTGAGCCCACCTGTCCCACCAGCCTGGGTTCCTCCCACTCTGTGCTGCTGGGACAGGCTCTCAAGCCCCCTTCCAGCACACACACGGGTAGGGTCACACACAACTGCAGAATCACACAGCGTCTGCAATCAGGTCTGTGTGGAAGGACTCAGCTCAGGAAATTGTCCAGCACTTTGGTGCACACTCCCTTTGGAGTGTAAACCCAAAATTATATTGTCTTGCACTGTGTAGATATTTATACACCGTAAGCTCATGAAATTTACCTCCTCCATCAATGTGGAGGAAAATATGCACAACTCTTTGCCCTCTCCCCCCAGGTATGAATTGCGTTTGGGTTTTGGAATAAACAACAAACAAGTTTATTAACTATAAAAGGTAAATGTTAAGTGATTATAAGGGACAGAAAACAGATTAAATAATAATTATGGAGATATACCTATCTCATAGAACTGGAAGGGACCTTGAAAGGTCATTGAGTCCAGTCCCCTGCCTTCACAGCAGGACCATGGACTGTCCCTGACAGAAAGAGAAAAATAAAAATGACAGCTGAGATGCTTGGCTGAGTAGAGCACATAGTGTGGCCCAGTTATGGGTGTGTCCTTTGCACATCACCCCATTCCCATCCTGGGTAGACTGTGTTTTGTGACAGATTCCCAGTGTAACCAAAAAGCCACTTTAAGTTCCGCTGGCTGCCAGTGACTCAAAGGAGATGGTATGCTAGCCACGGATCAGTAAGGAAATCTTGACCATACCCCCCTATGATGGCAGCATGGAGGAATGTAGATCTGTCAGGTCCCAATGACTGGAAGATCCCCTACACTGGGGTAATCCTTCTGTGACTTACTACTCTAGCTTCAAGACTAGAATCTGTTGGGGACAGAGCACAAAGATGCAGATTATCTGGCCAAGAGACTCTTGGGGGACACGAAGAATGAAGGCTAGGAAGAAACAGGGATTTCAAAGAAGTCTTGCCAACCCATAAGCAGAGCTTGATCAGTCTGGATGTTACAGGCAGAATTTATGGCAGCACATAACTTCAGAAAGGGACCCTGAGCCTGCTCTGATGCATAGATCTTGGCAAAGAAATTAGTTTCAAATGTTGCACGGTTATAAACTGGGTCTGACATTGTCTTTTCATGGAACTAAGATTGGTTTATTTGCTCCCAATGTACTGTGCCATACCGCTACAAAATCCCATCTCTTCAGAAGGGGTTGGGTTTTTTTTACTTAAGAAACGTGTCCTGCCTTTTATTATATTTGTATTAACTGTAATAACACAACTATGCAGGCAACCCTCTTGCAGCCAAGCTTCGAGTGTGGCTCGATATGGATAAAAAGATTGGCTGGTAATAGGTACAGCTGCTCAGATCCAAATGACAGGTGAAATAGCACATAAGGCTAATCAAGAGAGTGGAAAGTGGACACCTACCAGTGTGAACATTGGATTAAGGCCCCGATTCCCAGCAGCACTAGTTAGTAGTAGTTACTAGTACTTTGCACCCACTGTCTCCTCACTTTGCACTGGGATAAATGCCTTCCCCATGTGTAGCTGACAGAGAAGAAACAGTTCCTGGATTTATCAATTGGTTTAGCTCTGAACCAGCTACATCTCCCTTTGTTCCAAGGGATGGGACCCGCCCCACAGAACCACTTCAAAATATCCTGATCATCCTAGGCCATATTCACATTTAAGCAAACCTTTACATTGCTTTACAATTTCAGGTAAATTCCACACGGGCAGTACCATCTTCTAATTAGCCATCTCTCCTAGCCCTGCTAGCACACGGATCGTGACTGTGCTCAATCCTTGTGCGGGAATGCTTCTTGCACACTCATGTAGCAACAGGGCACACCTAGCTCTTCACGTTCAGGGGTTGTGGGACTTTGTCAAATAATTTATCTGTAATAATGGATGTCATCTACACCACTTACATAGATTCTGAAAGGCTTTGTTATGTGTCTATGAAGAGTAATGGTGTCCTATTAATGTGCACGTGCACTCATCCCATTGCATTCCATTAAGACATCTCATCTCTATTGCCAATTAATAATCTAGAAACGAAGACAAAAAGCTGAAATAGGGCTAGCTAATACCAGATGGCTCAATCCACCAAGGCGGCAGCTGCATGAGAATCAAGTTCTATGCAGCTCAGAGCACTTTGGTAATGTCTGGTAAGTAAGTACTGCATGTGTTGTTATTAATAACTGAGGTCACTGTGGTGAGATTATAGGGTGACCAGATGTCCCAATTTTATAGGGACAGTCCCGATTTTTTGGGTCTTTTTCTTATATAGGCTCCTATTACCCCCTATCTCCTGTCCTGATTTTTCACACTTGCTGTCTGGTCACCCTAGGTGAGAAACATGGAAGTCAGGAGAGTTTTACCTGGTAATTATTGATTTTCTGTGGACTGGGAGGTTCCCAGCATTTTCAAGCTGCCTCAATGTACATGTATTAAAGTCGTTTTGTGGGGACTACAGTTTGTGGCTCCAATTTATTGATTGCCAGTTAACTGACATTAACAAATACAATTGTAAATGCAAGTCTAGACACTCCTTGTTTGTTCCAGGATACACATGTTTGTGGTTTATCTGTGTCCTGGAAGAAACAATTGGAGAGGGGAGGGTGTCTGACTCTAGACTCATATCTACCCTTCTTTTAGTTAATTGGCAACCAATCTGAGCTAAAACAGGACAGCAAACACTAGTCTAGAAAAAGCCCCTGGGCCAGGCACTATACAAACAAGCCTCAAAAGACAGTTCCTGTTCGAGAGAGCTTGAAATCTAGGTGAGCAATCTAAATCTGATTAATTATGAACAACTCACTTTGAGGAAAAATTTAGTAGAAAGTCTGATTTGGGTTAGATACTCTAACCCTCCAGGCTAATCCAACACAATGGAAGAGGAGCAAGGAATAGCACGTTATACTGACAAGTTTTGCTGTGGTTGCAGCTCACTTTTGAGAGTGACTTTAGCTGACTTCCCTTAGTTTAGGGGAAAAAACCCAGATGTCTAAAGTAATTTAGTCTCATCAGTTCCTATTTAAACACGGAGATCCTGGCTTGATAACCTTTGGCATGCTGGTCCTACATGACCCCAGTAAATAATCGAAAGAACCCCCATTCTCTAAGTCATTTATCTTCCTGCAGAACACAATGATTAATTAGTTTACAATAAAAAGTTCACATTTGCCCTTGACTAGGCAGAAATATTATTTGCATTCTTCCACAGCATACTTTAAATTAAAATCATTAGCTGTCTTATGTAATTTAAACCATGAAGAAACCAAAACATGATTAAAAATATGACAACGGGAGGTGGCTATAAAATTGAAGACTAAATGAGTGAATTCAAAAGACTAGCTTAGTCCCTCAGTGCATTGTGGTATGCATTTCACTCATTCTAAAGTATTACATTGTCAGCACTAGTAAATACTATTAACAACAACGCATGCGGTACGTACTTACCAGACATTACCAAAGTGCTCTGAGCTGCATAGAACTTGATTCTCAGTTGCAATAAGCTTGTAACATGGTGCAAATGGCTCCCTATCTGTTCTCATTACCATGGCAGCTGCCAAGCTGGTCAAAGGACTCCACACTGGCACTGGACAGATCAGGAGGTGTATTGTTTGGCTAGCGTCCATTACACTACAGTTATCTCCTGCTTTCCATGGCCTGTAGGAAAGCAGAGTGTAAATCAGAGTGACCCCAATGCTGCTCTAGCTTACTCCTAGGGCTGGGTGGGTCCCTGTGTGGCCCCAGAATACAGGGAGCATGAAGTTGTCTTGAAGCCACCCCATGCCCCATCCTTATCCCAGGACTGGAAAAGAGTCCCTGAGAATCAGGCACTTAGCATCCATTATTCCCATGCAATAGGAAGTGACTACAGATGCAGATTATTTTGCAGGATTGTGCTCAGTCACAAGACGGACTGTTATGGAATCAGAGTGCTAATGTGCTCTTTCATTATGGGAAGGATACGATTCTGTCATGGAGGTCACAGATTCTGTGAACTTCCCGACTTCTTCTGAGGCGCAGCTGCCAGAGCAGCAGCCATGGAAACAGCTGACTGGTGGTCAGCCCTGGGGCCTCTGGAGCCGCTGGCCGTCTGCAAGCCCAAGAGCAGTGGCCACAAGAACAGCAGACCAGCGGCCAGCCCCGGGGCTGCTGAACAGCAGGCCAACGGTCAGTCTGGGGCCGTCAGAACAGCAGGCCAGTGGTCTTCTGCCAAAGCACCTCTCTCTGGCCTGCCAGAGCAGCAACTGGGGTTGGGTCAGCCCCCCTGAGGCTGGAGCAGCAGAAATCAGACCCTGCCGCTGGAGCCATGGTGGGGCTGGAGCAGCTTCAAGCAGGACCGGCTCCAGGCACCAGCACAGGAAACAGGTGCTTGGGGTGGCCAATGGGAAGGGGCGGCATGTCCAGGTCTTTGGCCGCAATTTGGAGGCGGGTCTCTTGGTCCCTCTTGGAGGCAAGGACTGACAGTCAAATTGCTACTGAAGAATGAAGCGGCAGAAGTGCTGCCGAGCGCAGCTTTCCTCCGCTCCACACCAGCCACTTGGGGCAGCAAAAATGCTGGAGCTGGCCCTGGCTGCAAGCCACAGCAGCGCTCTGTCTATCCCCCGCCCAGGGACAGGTTGTAGGCTTCCATGGATTTGTTTATTCCTCATGATCTGTCCCTGACTTTTACTAAAAATACTTGTGACAGAATCTCACCTTAATTATGGGACTGTGCTTTCCAGTGGCGTGGTTATTGCAGGAACTCTGGTAATTATGACAGGGTGATCTTTTTGCCAAGTCTGGCAGTCTTTGGGGTTTTTCTTCAAGCCCCAGCTCCTGGAGTCATATAAATATGGCACAATTTCAGCTTTCACTTTTTAAAAGGAAAAAAGTTTCTAGCCCTTGTGATTGTGGGAAAAAAGCTTGAAAATGTGACCTGAGTGTCCCCAAAAGCTGAGAAACCAGAAAGCAAAGAGAAAGAACCCACCTTATATATAGAGAGATAATGATTTTGGGGGCCTGGCTCATGATTTCTAAATGGACAGGGTTGACAATACTGACCTCCGTGGGAGCTGGGGGCAGTCAGCACCTTTCAGGATTGTGCTCCCAGCGCTTTATTCAGCGGACACACAAGCACAGTCTACGTTTGTCATACATGCCACATAGCAATGGCCAAGGCCCAATTCAAGATTTTTTGGCCACCGGAGAGGTTATTATTGCAGGTTTCCATTCCCTCGGCCACCTCTTCCTCCCACAAATGATTCAGTCTCCCCTAACTCTTCCCATACTAATCCCACAAGCTCTCCTTTCCTGCTCCCTCATCAATGTGCTCAGACAACAACAGACCTGGAGGCTCACAGTAAGTGGGGGATGTGATAGAGGTATATAAAATCATGAGTGATGTTGAGAAAGTGGATAAGGAAAAGTTATTTACTTATTCCCATAAAACAAGAACTATGGGCCACCAAATGAAATTAATGGGCATCAGATTTAAAACAAATAAAAGGAAGTTCTTCTTCACACAGCACACAGTCAACTTGTGGAACTCCTTACCTGAGGAGGTTGTGAAGGCTAGGACTATAACAGTGTTTAAAAGAGAACTGGATAAATTCATGGTGGTTAAGTCCATTAATGGCTATTAGCCAGGATGGGTAAGGAATGGTGTTCCTAGCCTCTGTTTGTCAGAGGATGGAGACAGACGGCAGGAGAGAGATCACTTGATCATTTCCTGTTAGGTTCACTCCCTCTGGGGCACCTGGCATTGGCCACTGTCAGTAGACAGATAGTGGGCTAGATGGACCTTTGGTTTGACCCGGTACGGCCGTTCTTATATTCAAGACTGACCCACAGCTCAAGGGGATTTTTCTCTGGTATTATGGATTTTGTATGGTCCAATAACTGGTTCTACCTTTATTCAGGACTTTTTATAGCAGGGGATCTATTTGAATGACACTTGGAGCTAAATCCTCAGCTGGGGTAACTCCACTGAAGTCATGGGAGTTGTGCCAGCTGAGAATACAGCCCTTAGCTTTTCTTTTCCTGGTTGTTTCCAGGCAGCACACACCCATTTGCAGGTATCAGTGGAGAATTGCTTCCTCATTCTGACTCACAGCCAGGGTTGCAGGAGGAACTGAGAGTGACCGCCCAAACACTGAGCCCACAAGGGAGAGAATGTTGGATGAGAGACAAGAGGAAGAAAAAATATTAGTGGTACCATGGTGAATCACCACAGCCATGGGAACCACTGATTAATTGGTCAGTTGGGGCACATTGGTCAGTTTCCAGATCTCACGCAGTTTCCAGATCTCCTGCCCAGCTTCACAACTGCTGTCATCAGGAAACATTCAGCAGAGGGAATTTAATGGTGGAGGAAGAGACTATACACTGCAGTTAGCCAGCAGCAAGGTTTTGCAGCATCAGTTTGCAGGCTGGTTTACTCCAGCGCAAAGACTGCCACACCCTTTGTCTCAGGCCCTGGTGCCCATGCTACAAGGGATGACAACACAGAAATTGGCTTAAACTGAGCCCTCACTAACTGAACTAACAACAACTTTACTTCTTAGGCAGTAGTGTACCAATGAAATTTTGGATGGTTGAAATAAAAATAGAGAAGGATACTGAAACCCCAATACAATGACCTTCTGCAGGCAGGTATTACTGTAATATTCCATCAGAGCTAAGAGTCACTAGATGGTATTTTTCCTAATAAAAAAAATTTCTCACCAGCTTCTTGGTGCTTTGAAATGTAAATGTGTTTTGAGGAGAAGCCTGGGGAGGTGAAAATGGCATGTTATTCAGCAGAGCTGCTCCCCCTGTGTATTCTGTCATGTCTGCAAGTTCTCACTCCTGTTAGCACCACAGAGCCAACTCAAGTGAGGGAGAGCCAGCTGATTGTTACCTGAGTCACACACATCATTAACAGAGCTGTTGTTAATTCAGTCCCAGCTGCAGCAGGCTGGTGGCGAGTCAGGAAGAACCAAAGATGAGCCCAAACCAGAATGAAAGAGCTGACCTCTTCTGAGCTTTAAGGTTGAGTCCAAAGGGAGATTTTTTGCATGTAAGAATCTCCTTTGGGGAGAGATTAGCTGTTTTTCCTCTTTGTAAAGATTCTGGCTTTCCTTAGAACAAGAAGAACTTTTGCCACTGTGAGAGAGTAAAAGCATGTGCTGGGTGTGTGACATCCCTTCTGGTGACTAATCTTCATGGAAGATAGCTGATTACTGCTACCACCTATGATCTTAATCCTCTAGCTCAACTGCTAGAGATCTGTGCTTTAATCATGGATTGAAACCCTGATGATGGCCTGTATAGGGAGTCTTCACCGGTTTGGGATTGTATCCTGAAGTAAGAATCATTTTTCTTAAGGTCAAAATTATCCTCTCTGACACACCCTAGAGCTCACTAGTTGCAGAATTTTTGGGCGGTTTTCACCCCTCTCTGTGTCCTTCTGTTACTTTTTTCTTGGAAGACCTGTGTGCATGGACAGAGGAGGAAATCAGGAGCTTGCCTTTCCTCTGCAGAGGTGTCAATGCAGTTTACTCTTTAGTTTTTCGGTTTTTTATCTTCCCATTGCACTTAATGCAGAGCAGTGAGGGAAAAAAAAGCTTTAAAAATGTATATTTTACAAGACAGTTGTGATAAAACAGTAGTGCCAATCAAAAGAAAAGCTGGGCACGTTTGTACTTTCCTTTCCCATAATACAGAGTAATTCAGCCACCCCATCAGAAGATAAGAATTACTTTAGAATGATTTTCTTTTAATAGCTCTGTCTGAAACAGAGCAAATTTCTTTGCTAGTCATTACAGCTGCTGGCCTGCAATGAATGGCTGGCTGGAGACAAAGTTAGAATTTAAAGGCAGACTCCTGCCATCACATAAATAAACAATGAGCCCTGTGACCATTTCATTAGAGGACTTAAATAAGCATTTCACATGGCTGGCCATGATGTTACTCATATAATACCTATTTAAAGAAGACATTTAAAGGCTTGGAGGCATTACTGCACTCTCAGCATCATTAATTTGCCGAGCTGATTTATGTTTTACGCTAGACATGAGAGCACGAGGTCAAAGCAAATGACTGTGTGTAGAATAGGACACAAAATGAGATACTGAAAACATTTGCTTGTGTAAAGTACACACATACATTATACTTATGCATGGCAAGTAAATCTAAGTATTTATGGCTAAAGGCCAGGAGGGGTAAATCAAGGTGTCTACTGTTATGTCAGGTATATATCCTAATAGCAATTAGAAACTGCAGTAATGGCAGACACTGACATGCAAAGGCACTCCTGCATTAAAAACTTGGATTGCAGTGACAATCTCATGCTGGTTGTTTTAACTAGTGATATGCAGGGTAACAACAACCCATTGATGAAGAAAGTGAGGTTCCTGAATAGATGGGGGATCAATAACTCATTACATGAATACAGGGAATGGCTTTCGCTTGGTTATAGTTGATTTTTGGGGTCCACAGAGGCTGCACCTTCAGGATGACCTGAATTCTGAGACTGTCATGGCTAATCTAGACTTGGATTCATTAAATATCAGTGAATCCTTAGCAATTTTTGCAGAGATGATGTTGGAAATGTAAATCAGTCACTGGGATGAGAATTTTCTCTCCGGGGTTCCTCCTAAATCCCATGAGTTTAGAGTCCCCCACACAATTGCTGTTAGGGTTTGTGAAGCCTGTGGATGCTACTGATGTTGCTAGGATTTCTGCAAGCTCCTACATAGGAGCTATTGGGCTGTTGCAGCTAATTCCATCAGTATGGACAATGCACAGGACCAATAACATGGGATAACACTGACATCCTACTTGCCTTGGTTGCCTCATCTGTAAAATGGGGATAATAATGTGGCACATGTAGCTGTATAAGTGGAAACAAATAGCAGAAAGAAATATATAATGGTGCATTTCCTGGACTGGACTAAGATTTTAACGCATGTCTTCTTCCATCCAGGACACTTTAATGCAACACTGCTATTTGCAATGGGGATGGCTATGATATTGCAACTGCAACATTGTGCTGTACTGCAGGTCAAAACAACAGAAATTCTCTCTCTCTTCCTCCCTCCCTCCTGACCTGCCCTGAAAATTTCTCTATATATCTCCGGGAACAAATCTCCTCCCCAGGGTTTTGAGACAGACAATGAGTGTAATTCATAGTAAGAAGGGAAAGCCCAGTACAGAGATACGTGATAATCCTTCTTTGAGGGCTATTGACATTCCCTTGCATTCAAACTGCCACTCTGGCCCAGGAGATGCCTAGTAACTGACCATGGCTATTGCCAAATAAGGAAAGTGACAGGACATTTCAGTCATATCATTTGCCTGAAAAGGACAGCTCAGACAGGGAATCTTGAGATCTTCGGTGAGTTTTTCATAGGTACCTAAAGGGGTTTCTTGCAGGGAAGAAGTTATATGCAAACTAGGGTAACAACTCCCTAAACCTCTAATAGACAGGCTGGCAGTTCAGCTAGATCCACAGCTGCTCAGCAATGCACACATAATTTGCAGCCCCACACAATCAGGTGCATGCAGAAATCCCCACCCCCACCTCCAATTTGTGTTCTGACCCTCCAGGTAAGAAAGGGCTGTAGGACCAGGCCCATATGTGATATACATGTATATCATGCGTAGACAAATTTCCAGTTTTGCACACGCGGTTGTACATAAGCAAATACAGGCCTATCTGGGCGCTGACCTAGGCTGCTAAGACAAAATGCTAGTGCACACATGCAACTAATTGGGTTTAGTATTCAGGAGAAATAACATGGGCATTGACTCAAGTCCTCAGAAAACTGGTTATTAAATTGATATTTACTGAGCTGCATTTATTTCCTTTGCTTATAAGAGCAAATTAGCTGCACTGCATCATCTGAAAGTGATGGGTGATTTTTGTCTGTAAATTATCTCATTGTACTAACATCTGAAAAGGGCCATTTTGTTCTAATACAATACAAGAATAAATCCGCTACACTTCAGAATAAGACACTGCTGAGTAAACAAGCAAGGCCAAAAGACGTCTTCTGTAGGGAAGTGCTTAATTCCAAGCCAGTCCCTCCGCCTGACACAGAGCACTATGACTTTTTGCTTGACATTCAATGGACATTCGCAATCCAACTTTCACCTGTGATCTCAAAGTAAGTTGTTTGTACTAAAGCCTCAGACTATTATTTCTGTTTGCAGACAAAAGGAGACCCACCTGTCTGTGGACAGTACTTTTGATCCTAATCTATGGAAGCATCAAGAAGGAAATATCACATTAGTCAGAAGTCTGCAGCAGCTGAACAAAAAAGAGCCACACCCTTAGTTCAGAAATAAGACGTAAATTATCATCATACCCTGCTATGAGGCCATCTGGTTTTCTTAAGACATGTGATAACAGGGAAAAAAACTTAAAATATCTAAATTATCTTTAAAATTACGCTAGTTACAACATTTCACTTTGATTTTTATCCTACCTTCCTCTCCAGTGCCAAGGCAAATAGCTTTAGGGGATACAGATGTTACTGAACTAATTTTCACTTGTGAATGGAGTCTTATGGAAGTTAATTGTCTTGGTTCACAGGGAATCATGCAAATGCTGCAGGAGGAAGGGTCAGACTTCTAGAAGCTGGATTTTGAGCTTAATTAAGCAGCCCAAGGTGAGCAAACTTTTTGCCAAACTCAGCCTGAACTTCACGTTTGGAAGAACTTGAAAGTAGCAAATGTTAGCCTGTTTCACCCCCGCGTAGCCAACCATTGGGGGATGTTTCTTTCAGATATATATTTCTACTGCACACTATGGGCCAGGGCCAAAGCCAGAGGTGAAAGTAAGCTGGTACGGGCTGGTATGGAAGACCGGTAAGAAAAGGTGCAGTAGCTACCGGCAAGAAAATGGAGCATTCTCTCACTCTCTGACTCCGCGTCCTGGCTCCAGCAAAACTGAGGGTCTGGGAGCCCAGCTCCACTAATGTTCGGGGCCGGGTCTCCCCCCTGGCCCCACCTGCTGCCTCCCCTGAGTGTGCCCCGGCCCCCTTTGCTGCCCCAATGCACTGCCCTGGCTCCCTGGAGCAGAGTGTTTGTCTCCCCCAGTCCCCTGCAGCTCCATGCTGTCTGCCTGCATTAACTGCCGCCACAGGGCCCTAGTGCCCCCCCCCATGCCAGGTCAGTCTGCCCTTCCCCCTTGGACCCTTTTATTTCCCAGCGGGACCTTCCACCAGTACAGCTGCCTCCCTGCCCGCAGTCACTGCTCTTGCCCCCCACGCTGGGCAAGGGTCAGCCCCAGTGAAGGGCAGCAGCGAGGAGGAGGCACACATGTGATGGCACCCCCCCCCCGCATAGCACCCACCACAGGGGAGGCAAGGGGGATTCCTGGACCTAAAAGGGGCCCTAGAAGCACATGCAGTGACAGCGGGGGTGGGGGGGTGAGTGTGCTGCCGGGAGAGAGAAGTGGGTCGCTACCCCAGAGCTTGCTGCTGCCAGCAGGGAGAGAGCTAGGGGGGGAGTCTTTCTGTCTGGCTTCAGTCCCAGGGCAGCCTGCCTGCACCCCAAACTCATCCCCAGCCCTGACCCACCCCAGAGCCCACACCCCCAGCCAGAGCCCTAATCCCCCCCGCACTCCAACTCTCTGTCCGAGCCCTGAGCCTCTCCAACACCCCAAAACCCTCAACTCCAGTCCCAGCCAGAGCCCTCATCCCCCTGCACCCTAACCCTCAGTCCTGAGTCTCCTCCCACACTCCAAACCCTCATCCCCAGCCACATCCCAAATCCATCCCCAGCCTCACCCCACAGCCCTCACCCCTGCTCCCCCTCCCTCACACCCCCTCTTATCCCCAAACTCCCTCCTGGAACCTGCATCCCCTCCCTCCACACTCCCTCCCATTCCCAAACTCCCTCCCATCGCCTGCACCCCTGTCCCCTGCCCCAGCCAGGGCCTGCACCTCAGACCTCCTCCCCACCCAAACTCCCTCCCAGAGAGTCTTGGGCAGGTGGGGGGGGGCGGAGTTTGGGCGGGCAGAGTTTGGGCAGGGGCAGGTTCTGGGCACCACCAAAATTTCTACAAACCTGTCACCCCTGCTGGCAAGAGCTGGTGCGCCATACCGGCGTGGACCGGCTTCCTGAGGCAGCAATTTAAAGAGCTAGAGCTCAGAGCCCTTTAAATTGCTGCCAGAGCCCCACTGCCAGAGCCACGAGGTAGCGGCTGCGGGGCTTGGGTGGCGATTTAAAGGGCCCAGAGCTCCTGCTGCTGCTACCACTCTGGGCCCTTTAAATCACCGCTGGAGCCCGACTGCTGCTACCCCAGGGATCCAAGGACAATTTAAAGGGCCCGGGCCCTTTATATAGCCCCTGGAGCCCTGGGGTAGCGGCAGCAGGACTCTGGTGTCTATTGAAAGGGTTCGGGGCTTCTGCTGCCTCTACCACCCTGGGCCCTTTAAATAGCCCCCGGAGCCTTGCCGCCGCTACCCCAGAGCTCCAGCAGCAGGGCTCCGGAGATGATTTAAAGGGCCCTGGAGGGTACTGGCAGCAGAAGCCCTGGGCCCTGCTGCTGGAGCGCTGGGGCTCCGTCAGCAATTTAAAGGGCCCGGGGCTCTGCTGCGGTAGCAGCAGCTAGAGTCCCAGGTCCTTTAAATCGCCTCATTTAAATTGCCCCTGAATCCCGGGGCTCCCAGCCACCTCTGCAGCTGGAAGCTCAGAGGGTGATTTAAAGGGCTTGGGGCTCCCAGCTGCTGCTACCACAGCCCTAGCCCTGGGCCCTTTAAAGTCTCTGCCTCTTCTGGTGGAGGCCAGGTCCCTCCTCCGGATTCCGGAGTACCGGCAAGTCCTTTAAGTTACTTTCACCCCTGGGAGCCTCAGTTGATGCAAATCTGAGTATTGCTATTGTCTTTAGTGGAGTTACACCAATTCACACTAGCTGAGGATCTGGTCCTTTGTTCATCCCCACATTCCCTCCCGGTTTGTTGAAATGGGGTCCCAACACAATAGCAATTTTGCCCAAATAAGGAGTGCGTAATTGGTCCCATCAAATTATTATTTTTAGCCTTGTTCCATCTCATTCTTTCAGAGAAACCAATGACCAATAGTGACATCATGCATCAGTATGAGAATTTCTTGTATTAACTGTAGGAAATCTGGCCTTGAGCTAGTGCAGTGGTGCATTTAGCTGTTTCTTAGGGCATTAGCTTTGGAGGAAAGGAGCCTGACTGTGAAGCCTAGGCAATGATTCCCTTCTCAATAGTATTTAACTAAATACTTCTGTCTCCTGTGGTCTATTACGAATGAATGATATAGACACTCTATTGCTGCTCCTGCTACAGGCAGGAAGCATTTTAGTATCCAAGAGCAGCTTTTAAAACAGGAAAGCCTTATGGCTGCCAACTTGCTAACTCAGAGATGAATATTAAGTCACAGAAGACAAAATTCATGTGACATCAATGGCCTGGCTTAGACCCACCAAACCGAAGAAGCTCAAAGTGAAGGCAATAATTTTCTGGATGGATTGTACTGGCTCTGTTAGGGGAGCCTAACGTTTCATTTAAAGATTGGTTCAAACCAGAACCCCAGATGTGGGCATCTTCCACGATGGGGGTGTCCCAAATCCAAACCGAGATTCAAATTCTAAAATCATCCCCTGCTTATATCATGGGCTAGCCCAAAAGTTCCAGATCTGTACACACCTGGAAATTAAGGGATGGAAAGCTGCACTGATAGCAGAATTTTGCATCTCACGCTTCACTTTAAAGACGGCTTATGGCTGTACGAAATGGTTTTGAAGTGTATTTTTGACATACCTTGTACAAAGCAATAAGCATCAATTATCTTTTGTCACACAGCTATTTGAATGTGTCTCGTGTGGTTTCAGAAATGCTCAGAGCTGGCCTTGCTCTGTTCACATTAAAGTCAATGGGGAAACTCCCATGGATTTCAAAGGGGAGTTAAGCCAGCCTGGAAGGTTTTTGAAAATTCCATCTGTATTGCATAAGAGTTAAAAACCCCTCCAGTTTCTGACAAAGTTGCTTCCCACACAAAAAGAAAAGCTGATTTTCAAGTGATTGTAATACAACTATTAAGGCAACCTAATGCACATTATGGACTAATGGAAGATTGCAAAATTAAATCTTTTTCATTGATAGCACCAAAAAAAAGAAAAACACAATTTTACCCAGTATTTTGAGCCTCAATACATTGATAATAACTGGGCCTAATTTTTCACTCCTCATTCAGACAAAACTTCCATAGAGGCTTGAGTACCTTTCTCAAGTTTTACTCAGTCCTACGTACTGTGACAAAGTTCCTCCTCTACCTTGGTGGGTCCTGCACTTATTGGCAGATTTGCTCACCTCAGTGATCTTCCCCACAGTCTGGATCAACTCCTCCTGTATCTGATCAGGAGTTGGGAGGTTTGAGGGGGAACCCAGGCCCACCCTCTACTCCAGGTTCCAGTCCAGGGCCCTGTGGATTGCAGCTGTCTATAGTGCCTCCTGTAACAGCTGCATGACAGCTACAACTCCCTGGGCTACTTCCCCATGGTCTCCTCCAAACACTTTCTTTATCCTCACCACAGGACCTTCCTCCTGGTGTCTGATAACATTTGTACTCCTTAGTCCTCCAGCAGCACACCCTCTCACCCTCAGCTCCTTGTGCCTCTTGTCTCAGCTCCTCACACACACTTTCTCCTCGGCTTCCTACCTGACTGGAGTGAGCTCCTTTTTAAACCCAGGTGCCCTGATTAGCCTGCCTTGATTGGCTGCAGGTGATCTAATCAGCCTGTCTGCTTTAATTGGTTCTAGCAGGTTCCTGAATACTCTAGTACAGCCCCTGCTCTGGTCACTCAGGGAACAGAAAACTACTCATTCAGTGACCAGTATATTTGCCCTTTACCAGACTCCTGTGCCCCAGTGGTCTGGATCTGTCACAGTACCCAAAGTCACATATAAAATCTGAAGATGGATGGGGAGCTTCTCTTCTCCATCCTATAACTTAAGAGCAAGGAGACAGTCAATGAACTCAATTTAAAATGTAGCAAATTGAAAACTGATAAAAGGAAATACTTCTCCACAAAATGTGTAATTAGACTGTGGAACTCATTGCCACTGCATGTAATTTAGGCCAAAAACTCAGCAAGATTCAAAGAGAAACTGGACACTTAATATTGATAACAAGTATATCCGGCATTGCTAAATAAGGGTAACAATTACTGGAAGAGATATTAAACCTAATGCTTCAGGATGTAAACCAATTTCTCATCACAAGGGCTTAGGAGGTTTCTTGCATCTTCTTCCAAAGCATCTGGTGTTGGCCACTGTCAGATAGACGGTTGGTCTGCTTTTATATGGCAATTTGTGTGTGGTTTTATGGCCCAAAAACACTAGAGTGGGACTCAAAAGACTGAGTTCTAGTCCCAGTTCTGCTGCTTGCCTATTGGGTGATGTTGGGCAAGTCACTTCACCTCCCCGTGCCTCAGTTTCTCCATCGTAAAACTGGGATACTAATACTTCCTTCCTTGTAAAGCACTTTGAAATGTACTGTTGAAAAGTGCTATATAAGAGCTAGGCTTTATTATTATGCTTAGTAAAATCTTACTATTGATGGGCCACTGAGAACTGTCCTCACAGTGCCTAATGACAGATATTTTTCACATGCTTTAATGAAGAGTAGGACACTAATTTACCAAATGTCAATTTATTCGGTTGTATAATTGCTGGGTAAGATTCTCTGGTGTGGATCCATCCAGCAGAAGATGCTCTCAGGTAAGAAAACCCTTGGGTAGTGCAGACGTGCCAAAGTGGCTGTCATAACAGCACCCCTGCCTTAGTGGAGGAGTCATATCTTGGGAAAAGGGGGGGCATGGTCCAAACTCCCTGGAGGTCCCTAGCTCTCAAAAGGCTCACTGGGCCTGTTACCAGCCTGTGTAGTCTAGAGCAGTCTTCAGGGTGCTCTAATCTGTTGAGAGACCAGCCTGGTGATGAGCCAACCAGAATTAGGCGTGACTGAATGGTGACCCATCTTCACCCCTCTCCCTGCAGTCTTGTGACAAGCTCAGTTTGGTTAGACCAGAGCAGTGGTTCTCAAACTTTTGTACTGGTGTCCCCTTTCACACAGCAAGTCTCTGAGTACACACCCCCTTATAAATTAAAAACACTTTTTTATATTTAACACTATTATAAATGCTGGAGGTGAAGTGCGGTTTGGGGTGGAGGCTGACAGTTTGCGACACCCCCACGTAATAATCTCATGACCCCCTGAGGGGTTCCGACCCCTAGTCTGAGACCCCCTGGACTAGACAATCTGACCTTTGTTGCATTTAACCTTGCAATTTTATATACAATGAGAAAGCAGCTACTTCATGTCCACTGTGTAAAGAGAGAGAGACTTTAATCCTTCAATGCTGAACCGCATAGGAGGTACATCCTTTCTCAAATGCTAGAAATGGAATTGCCACTGCATAGGGAGATGTGATGGCGGGTAGTAGGGAAGGGATTAGATAATGCTAAGGAACACAAAACAGGAAAAGACAGAAAATTCAAAGTTTAAGACATAGACCCCATCTCTGAACTTCACTCATTTCATTATGAAAAGTGCCAGCACAGTGTGAGTTAAACATGGAATGAGGGAAATTGTTTGGGATGGGGGAAAAATCTCAAAGAATCATCTTGTGTTTCCCAGATCCTGTGGGTCATCCCATGTGCAATGGACAGGACTCAGTGTTTATAGCCCAAACAAACCAAATTATGTCAACAATTTAAAAGGCACATTAAATTCTGATTTAAATGCCATAGCAATTATAACTGTGAGAAGCTTTTCAGTGTGTATTTTACTGGTTCATTAACCTGCGGATTAAAGGATCAATTTATTAATGCATCCATCAAATGAGCCCACTTATATTTTAATGTACAGAAGAAAATCTTAATTCATAATTAGTTAGATTCTTTTTTCCCAGGGATTGTGATCAAATTTTTCAGCAGTCCAGAGCACCTGCATCATTCTAATACCTTTCATTTTAATTTGGGTAACTTACCGTTCTTGCAAATCGGGCCATCTATTTCCTTCTACCTTTAATTGCTTTCTATTTGCTGTATTATTGATGAACAACACAAAATGTTTAAACAATCATCTGGGGAAAAAAACCCTGCCATTACTTGAACTTGGAAACTCATGGTCACACGATTAACGATTTATATCCTTAGCAGAATACACTAGATTAGCTAGTTCAATAATATTGCATTCAGTCTTGATAATTTCCATTCAAAAAGTGTTTTTAAAGTTTCAAGGGTAAAATTAATGATTATGTTAGTTTGAATACACCTGTTATGACCAAACTTGCATTTCCATCCTGGTCTAATAAAATATCCTTCTGAAAATCAATAAGAATTAAGGGACCTCCAAGTTGAAACATTTGGTATAACATTAAATTGATTCTTGATCTCTTACTTCTCTTGTTTGGTCTAATAGCTCACTTGAGCCTAAATGTACAGCCCTGTCTTTCACTGTGCTGCTACTGAACATGACTATACAGGTTAGTGATAAAACCCATAGTCTATATACGGTATATGCAGATAATAAACTGTTATCATAGTGCTTGGCCTCCTGGCTGCCTCCCTGAAGCACATCTGGAGGCTTCTCTTGCAATCCCAATGCTTTACATTACCCTCCTTCGAATTTGTTTTGCAAGAGATTTTTTAGTTGCCCAGTTAAACGCACCCTCTGCAGTGCCATTCTGTGGCCTCTTTCCCAGCCCTGCCCCACCCTTAGATTGGAACTCAAATAGATTCTCAAAAGAAAATAATAAATAATCCAAGTGTATTTAAATAAAGGCCTGAACTACATTCTGACTAATGTTGCATATGACTCCCTCATTGAAATCAATATGTACGCAGGCCGTAAAACCCAGGACCTAAAGATGACATTCTGGTGGATATTAAATAGAGCAGCACCCAGCTATTTGCTTAAGAATTTCCCTCTGCTGAAAAAGACACAGGAGCAGCAAAAATTTGGCCATAAACCTCCAAGTGCCCTGCAGGTTCCAACAGATAATTTTTCTCTGATATCTGAAAAATGCCAATAAGATGCTTGAGCTCAGAATCAGTGCAAGCAAACCTCAGTAGTAAACTGATCAGAGGACTCTGCATATTCTTTGATCCCATTTCTCACACAACCTTTCTTTTTAAAGAGGAAAGCAGAAACGTGGGTTATGCATTTGCTACTGATGTAAAGCAGAACACGTTTGTAAAGATTGCTACGGTGAAGGACCAGTAAATACAGGGTAATGTTTCATAGAGGTAAGACTTGTATTCTTTTGTGCTTTCTAGTTGTTCCTCGAGCCTAGCATATGCTTTGATTTTAAAAGGAGTATTGTCAAGATTAATAAAATGGGTGAAATCCTGGCCCTCTAGAAGTTCATGGCAAAAGTCCCACTAAATTCAATAGTTCCAGGATTTCATCCAGTAGACCTAAGTAACCACTTTGTTACTATATTCTATTCTATTCACATTTCTTTGACCTTACTTTCTTTTACATAGACTAGGACCAGCACGGCTACAATTACACGGCATACTTCTCTTACATAAACATGCAACAACGTGTGTGTGTGTGTATACGCAAGAGCTGGCAGCATTTCTCAGACAAAGGTTTTGTTTGCTGAGAAATACACATTTCAGTGGATTGATACATTTTGCTGAAATTTATTTTTTTAAAAGCTTAAACTCAAAAACTAAACAAAATGTTTCATTATGGGGCAAACATATGTCATTTGACCTCCATTTTTTGATGATTTTTTCCCATTCACAAAAGATTTTTTTTTTAAAATCATTTTGGGCTGACCCGAAACAATTCCCTTCTCCTCCCCCACCCCTGAGCCTTTTGGTTTGGTCAACAAGCTGAAATATCAGCTATTCTAAGCTAGATATTATAGAAAAATTCCAAAACCAAAACATATTTGGAATGCAATAAGAGACAGATGTTAGTCACATTGCTTAATGGGCTACTTGAAGGCACTCAGACATAATAGTGATGAATGTGGTATAGATAATAACCTATAGATAATAGAGTATTAGCCTGAGGGCTGGGTGAAACCTCCTTGGAGCTGGTGGGTGTGACAACTGCCCTGTATTCAAGATAAATGTAAAAAGCAATTAAGTTCCCTTATAGACTAGATACCTGAAACAATGGGAGTCCTGGCCTAAAACACAGGCCATGTGCAAGGCGGGTCAGGAATCTGAGCTGTGTGGGCAAAGGGGTTGAGAGAAACACACACAGAAGGTGGGTGAGGTGGTATCTTTTATTGGACCAACCTCTGTAGGGGAGAGAGACACGCTTCGGAGCCACACAGAGCTCTTCTTCCAGTCTGGGAAAGGTACTTAGAACATCCCAGCGAAATACAAGATTGAACAGATAGTTTAGCAGAAGTAGTTAGCACATATTCTAGGTGGCTATACAGGGTGAAGAGGCCCATTAACACACCTGCAGTCATAGGACAAAAAGGTTAGTGTGTGACAGATTGTTATAATAAGCCATATACCCAGTGTCTTTATTAAGACATTTATTCTTCAGGAAGAAGAGCTCTGTGTAGCTTTAAAGCTTGTTTCTCTCTCCAGCAGAAGTTGGTCCAATAAAAGATATTACCTCTCCCAGAGCACACACCCCATGCCCAGGGCACGTGCAAGGAAGTTTCGCCTAGGGAGCGAAACTTCCACCTTGCGCCTCCCCTCCCCAGCCCTGCAGCAGCTCCCTACCTCCCCACTCTGCCCTGAGGTGTCTCCCCCACAACAGCTCACCCCCCTGCCCTAAGACCCCCCCCCAGTGGCAGCTCCCCCCTGGGGAGCTGTGTGACACCTCCCCACCCCAGCTCACCTTGCTCTGCCTCCTCCCCGGGCACTCCGCCCCCGCTCTAATTCTCCTCCCTTCCCAGGCTTGCAGCACCAAACAGCCGATTGGCGCTGCAAGCCTGGGAGGCGGGAGAAGTGGAGCAGGACAGCGCGGTCGGGGAGGAACGCTGTAAAAAAAATTGGGGGCACCACTTTTTGGCACCCCCAAATCTTGGCACCCTAGGCAATCGCCTAGTTTGCCTTAATGGTAGCACTCACCATGCCCGTGCCCCAGCCTCGAGCCCCTTCTCACATCCAGACTGCCTCCCAGATCCTGCACCCTCTCCTGCACCCTAATCCTCTGCCACAGCCCTGAGCCCTCTCCCGCACCCAAACTCCCTCCCAGAGCTTGCACCCCGTAGCCCTTCCTGCACCCCAACCCCCTGCTCCAGGCTCAGCCCGGAGCCCCCTCCTTACACACCAAACCCCTTGGTCCCAGCCCAGAGCCCGCAGTTGCTTCCACAACCCAACCCTCTGCCCCAGCCAAGGAGTGAGCAGGGTAGGGCCTCAGAGAAGCGGTGGGGTAGGGGTGGGGTCTCAGGGAAGCGGCAGGGGCAGGGCAAGGGTGTTTGTGTTTGTGTGATTAGACTGTTGGCAACCCTAGATGTGAAGAGGAGGCCCCGTGTCACGTGTCTCTAGCTTGGCATTCAGAAATGGAAGCACCCAAAATTGCTAGTCACTGTTAAATAGCTTAGCCCAGCATTCTGTAGAAGGAGTGACCTGCCTCCCAGGAAGAGAAGGAAGGAGACATATGATGGCTGACCTGCTTCAGAGAGAAGCTATAGAAAAGCCCACTCACTCAGAAAGCCCAGTGCCAGTAGCCTGCCTCTTAGCTCTGATTGCAGAGCGGAGGTGGAGGGCATGCCCTTGTCCAGGATCCCACTGTGTTACATTGCACTGGTTTGAAAACAAGCAGGCCAGAATGCTGCCGTTTGGGAGTACTGTTTGTACAGTAAACTCTCCTATTCAGCCCTTAGTCATTCAGAAGAAGGAACTGCGTGATGTTCTCTGCAGCTGTAATGTGTAGCAAGGAGACAGGCTTTCCAATGAGATGGTACAATGCTTTTTATTCAAATCAGACTTCGGGAAACATTTAGTTCACACTGGGCATGCTGCTAGGCTTAATCCAGGTGTTGGTTAGTTTAGCCACTCCCATGCTAAATGTGTATTTACATGTCACCGTCTGGTTAAAGTTTCCTACCAAGCCTGCTAGTATGGTATCTAAGCAATGATTGCCATACGAGTAACTTGATATCTACCCTTACTGTAGTGTCTGGTATATTCTTCCCTAAAATCAATTCCTTACGTCTCTTGAAGACAAAATGTAAATCTTGATGTGTTTCCCCCGAAGGTTAGTCCCGTATGGTTTTGATTGAACCAGAAAAAATTCGTTAGTTCAAAGATGGATTTTATTACATATATTACAGGCTTGAGGATGATGGGGATCTAGCAGGGTCTAACTGATGGCCATATGTGGAGTCAGAAAAGAATTTTCTCCCAGGTCAGATTGGCAGCGCCCTGGAGGGGTTTTCGCCTTCCTCTGCAGTGTGTGGGCAGGAATCTCTCCCAGTACGTCTCACTTAATCACTTCCTTTCCACTGTAAATGCCTAGGGCACTGGTGCACCTAGGCCTCTCCCGTTCCCTTCTTGGGATCCATAATAGTCTAGTCTTCTGTGGGCTGCAACACTCTAGTAGTCTAATATTAGTGTGTGGGTGGTTCTGGTGGCTTGTGATCAGAGCAGCATGCTCTGCTTCTGGCTTTAAACTCTGTGACTCTAAGGGGATGGGTAAGAGGACCCAGACCCTGTCCTCTGTGGGTTGCTAGTTCAAATCCAGCCTGGGGCAGGAGTGACTGAAAGCTGTTCAGTGAAGTGGCTGAAATGACTTGGTATTCTCTATCTGAGTCCACACCATGAGTGACAGCAAGGTCAGCGTTAGCAGAGAGGTTGACTGAGCTGACATACTGAATCACTGCTAAGGACAGTCTCGCCTCATGATGGCTGAAGCTCATTAATGATGTGAAGAAGCTTGCATTGCCAGCGTCCTTTCTGTTTATCCACCAGCCAGAGCAGTTCTCAAGCTCCAGAGCTCTGTCTGCCACCTTTCATAATCGCCCAAAAGAATCATACATACACCTTACCTCCTCTTGAAAATGACGCTAGCTACAAGCTGTTAGGTGTTTATGTATAAATTATTAAGGGTATTATAAGGTCTTAGTGTTCCACACACGTTAGTGAAGCTGGCTGGGGAAGGGTGACAGAAGCTACCTAAAAGTGGGGGGTCCACTTGTGCCCCAAACGTGGTCCTGCCTCCCTGTGCTGCCCCTTTCCCCGAGGCCCAGCTGCCACGTCACCTCTTCTCCTCCAGGACCCTGCCATCCTGCTTGCTCCTCTCCGCCCCCTCCTCATGTCACTTGGTCTTATGGCAGAAGCATTGCCAGGTATCCAGTTTTTGACTGGAAAGTTCGGTCGAAAAGGGAACCCGGCAATGTCTGGTGAGCACTGCTGACTACTGGACACTAAGTCCAGTTGCCTGCGGTAACTGGCCTCTACCACAGTGGGGTGGGAAGAGCAGCAGCTGATGCTGGAGCCTGGAGGGGCAGTCGAGCACTCAGGAATGGCTTCAGCAGAGAGAGGTACCAGTGGCTCCCTCGTCCTGCCCCAAGTGCATCCTCCTCCTCCCTGCCCCAGTCCCCACCCCTGGAGTGGAGCTCTTCCTTCCCTGTCTTGCCCCAGTCAGCCCTCCACCTCTAGAGCCCTGCTCAGCTGGCAGAGGGAAGGTGGGAGAGAGAGCAACGAGCGATGGTGGCAAGGGAGGAAAGAGGAACGGGTGGCAGGGCCTCAAGGGAAAAAGGTGGGGCAAGGGGTGGGGCCTCAGGAGAAGAAGTGGAGCAGGGGGTGGGGGAGGTTCCGGCGCTCAGTGTCCAGTTTTCACAAATAAGAAAGTTGGCCACCCTATATGGTGGGTAAAAAGTGATGGGGCCATGGCCCTCTGTCCCCCTCTGTTCCAGTGCCCCTGGGGCAGGGATGATCTTTTTGTTCTGTGTTTGTACAGCACCTAGTGCAATGGGGTCCTGGACTATGCCTGGGGCCCCTGGGCACTACCACAATGCACGAATACTAACAGTGTATCCCTCAGCCTTCCTTTCGTGCTTCAGGGGCTTTTCCTCAGCAGATCTGTGGTTGCTGTATGCACTTTGAGTACTGTGACTAATGGGACTTTTCTGTTTTTTATCTGGGACACCTGGACTTTCTTGACGGTTCAGAATTGCTTTTTTAAATAACATATGGTGCCAGTTTGGGACAGCATTTAAACATGTGCTTAGCCTTAACTCTGGGCTGACGCTCCTCCCTATTCAACAAGCCATGACCTTACGCTTGCTCCGTTGCTTCCACTGAAATCAATGATAAAATCTCATTGACTTCGGTGGTGCAAGATCAGTACTTCACGGGCTTAAGTGTCATTGATCTCAATGGGATTTAAGTATGTGCGTGAAGTATTTACCTGTATAAGGTAGGGCTAAGCAGGTGCTTACATGCTTCCCCAAATTGTGGCCTAAAAGAAGAGATGTTTCTTACTAACACTCCCTGCATTCTTTTCCTCCAGGCGTTGTACTTTTACTTTTACATTCATGCCCTGTATGCCCAACAGACAGGCTTTTCCAATCCCACCCCCAAAATGCACCCAGGGCTATGCACCATCAAAGATATTACATTGAAAACTAGTGACATGTTTTGGGGTTTTTTTGGCTTTGATATTTTTAGCATGAACCAATAAATAAGGCTTTTCAATATGTTGTAAGTGGCGTGATGTGGTATAGATTTTAATAGCAAAGCTATGGTTCATTTATGATGTCACCAGAACAATCCTACTGAATTTCTGCCTTTTATCCTAAAATGTAATGCACTTCACTTATTACATTTTCAGCAAGATTTGAACAAATTCATGAATCCGATCAGTACTCAGCATTCTTTATGTACAGAGCTAAAATGCACTGCTGCTAAAAGTTTAATGAGACCAGCCTTTTGCATTACTTTATAACAAGAAACGTAAGGTTACCACAGTTCCATGGGTGTTTTTCCTAAAAGGTATCTAAAGGGTTTTAGTTTTAGGTTATGGAGCACTACATAATTCAGTGCACTTGAATTCAAATGAACTGAGAGGGTTGGTTATATTGGGGCTCTCAAACAGTGATCAGCAAAGCAGCTGCTGGTGGTACATGGAGGATGGGCTAGTCACGTTGTGCTGTGCTTCCTTCTCATTTCCAGTTGTTCAAGCCCATTAAAAGGCAGCTCTGACACATGAATACATTCCCAGTACTACTTTTCCATGTGAGCGATCGCTAGAGTTGCCACAGGGAGGTTATCTGATCATGAACAGGACACAAGGCTTCTATGGGACAATCTCTTTCCTAAGATGTGGTCTGCACTATGAAAAAAGTTTGAGAGCCCCTCCATTATACAGCATTCCTGAAATTCTGAAATAGGAGAAAACCTTTTGCAGATGTTTCCTTGGTTTAATTGTTTTCTCCTTCTCTTCCTTGGCTTTTTCAGAAATCTCCACTCTCTAAAGCCTGGTCTACACTACCCAGTTATGCCGATGTAAGCTGCCTTTCATTGACCTAATTATGTCAGTGTTCGCACTATAACCTTGTCCCGACGATGTAAGGGCTGGTGTATGCTACCAGGGTAAATTGATCTAACTTACGCAATGTCAGTTACGTGAATAACATAACTGAAGTTGATGTAGTTAGATGCACTTACTGTAGTGGCTACACTGCACTGCATCGACGGGAGAGCATCCCTTATGCTTCTCAGAGAGGTGGAGTACACAAATCGATAGGAGAGGGCTCTCCCATCGATTTAGTGTCTTCACAAGACCCACTAAATCGACTTGATTGCAGCAAAGCCGATCTACCGGTAAGAGTGGACATGCCCTGCTACACTGACAACTCCACCTCAGGCATAGGGTTTATGTCAGCATAGTTAGGGAGACGCAGTGTGTGTAGAGGCACTGTGTTACTTACATTGGCTGTTGGCTGACTTGGCAATTTCAGGGCTTCATGCTGGAGTTGTGAAATTGACAAGAAAACCGGGCTACTAGAGCCAGTCTGTCCCCAGCTCCCCATTCCCAGCCAGGCTGCGCCTACACAGCTCCCCGCTCCAAGATGGGCTGCCCCTGCCTGGGGCAGAATTATCATGGGGCACCCCTTGAAGGGGAGACACGTGTCCATGCTCCCCATTCACAGGGGAGTGCTGGATTATTTAGGCCAAGGTTTCTCAACCCGTGGGTTGGGACCCATAACTGGGTCCCCAGAATGTTTCAAGGGCTGCATGGCAGCTCCTGTGGCTATTGTCCCACAGGGCTGGCTGGGCAAACCTCCATGCTCCAGGCACTACAACCTTCGGGGTCCCAACACCCCTCAGGTTTGGCCCTGCTGTCATGACGATGGGAGTCCGGGTAGGTCCAATTTGAGTGAGTGGCACTGCAACCCCACGACCCAGGTCACAGCTCCAGATTTTGTCCAGTCATGAAGGTGGGGCCCAACCTGAGCAGTGCTGCAACTCCAGAGGTTTCAATGCCCAGAGCAGAAAGCCAATCTCAACCAGCCCCTGCCAGCTCAGGAACCGCCACTGTGGGATGGGTTCAGGGTAGAACCCAAGACCTAACTGAAACCACCCAGGGCCTCTGCCCCCAGACTATTTACTGGGTCGCAACGGGCCATAAACATTTACAAATGGGTCCTGAGCCCCAAAAGGTTAAGAACCACTGATCATAGAATATAAGGGTTGGAAGGGATCTCAGAAGATCATCTCGTCTAACCCCCTGCTCAAAGCAGGACCAATCCTCAGACTGATTTTTGCCCCAGATCCCTAAATGGACCCCTCAAGGGCTGAGCTCACAACCCTGGGTTTATAGCAGGCCATTGCTCAAACCACTGAGCTATCTCTGATGTAGATTATTCAAGTCTAGAGGACTCCAAGGAACTTAACTAAGCTAAGTGACTGGACAACATGATAATGACAGATGAAGTTCAATATTGGTACATGCAAATTTACATTGGAGAGAAAAATCTGAATTACTAATACACCATACTGCTAATACAACTGAGCAAAGGGAGCTGGGCATCACTGTCTACAGGTCAGTGGAGTCCTCTGCTTACCTGCAGCTGGGGTCTATTAGTGAGCAGGATGTAAGGATGTATAAGGAATGGGATGGAGAATATTATGGGGAATCTCATAATACCGTTGTATAAATCATTGGTGTGACCTTGTCTGGATTCTGTGTGCAGTTCTGGTCACCCCATTTCAGAAAGGATACTCTAGAATTAGAAGGGGTTCAGAAAAGGTGGATGAGAATAATTAATGGCCTGGAAAAAGACTTCTGAAGTGAGATTGACAAGATTTTGATTATTTACCTTAGAAAGGTGACAAATAAGTAGTATCTAAAATATCAAATGGGACAGAGAAATAGATTAGGAACTTCTATTCTCCCTGTCTCACTACACAAGAATGAGACATTCAAAGTAGTAGTAAATTCAGACCTGATTAAAGGAAGTACTGCTTCACTCAGTGCATAATAATGCTATGGAACTAACTGCTACAGGATGATTCAAAGATTCAGTAAGATTCAGCGACATGGGTACGGATGGCAAGAGTATCCAGTTAGAACAGTTAATGCAAACAAAAACTTTTTGAAAGGATCAAAACCTGAAGACAATCTCTAACCATAACAATGAAACTTTCCTGGGGGCTAATTATCCCACCATTTATCCACCTATTGCAGGTTTCTCACACCTTCCTACAAAGCATCTGGTGCGGGCACTGTAAGTGAAAGGGTCCTGGAGCAGATGGCCGATGCGTCTGACCCAGTCTGGCTATTCCTTATGGCAAGCAGTGCATCACTCTAAGTATTTCTAGTGTGTCAGCTAGGGCAGTAACTAAATGGTACACTCTAGCCCTAAAGAGCTGCATTCCACCAGTGCCCTCTGGCATGGAAGTTATACCCATAACCTGGATGGTGGCCAGCGTAAGGGACCTGAGATAAGGAGCAGTGTGAAGGGACAGGAAGGGGCTGGTAGGAAATGAATGTGAATAATATCTTGGAGGATCTGCCTGTAGTGTGGGAGGCAAAGTGGGTAAGGAGAGAGGTCTTTTCTTACACTGAGGTGGAGCCAGCACAGTCTGAGGTAGGGCACTGGATTGGGAGTCAGGAATCTGACTCAGCCACTGAGCTGCTGTGTGAACTTGGGCAAGTCACTTCAAGCTCTCTTTCTCCTCTTACGCTTTGTCTGTTTTATATAGATTGCAAGTTCTTTGGGGCAGGGCCGGCTCCAGGCACCAGCGTAGGAAGCAGGTGCTTGGGGCGGCCAATGCAAAGGGATGGCATATCCAAGTCTTCAGTGGCAATTCGGCGGCGGTCCCTCATTCCCTTTCTTCCTCTTTGAGCTGCCGCTGAATTGCCACCGAAGAGGAAGAGAGGGAGGACCTGCCACCGAAGTCCAGCCGCTCGTCTTCTTTCTTTCTTTATTTTTTTTGCTGCTTGGACTGGCAGAAAAGCTGAACCAGTCCTGCTTTGGGGTCACAGCCAATCTCCCGTTGTGTTTGTAGGGCGCCGAGCACAGTGGGGCCCCAATCTTGGTTTGGTTACTGTAATAAAGAAAAAACAAAAGGCCAAAAAATCCCTATTAAATAATGATATATGAAAAAAAATCTTCAGCGCTAGGAACAGTGCTGTCTCATCCCATATGTTCAGAGGAACATACCACAAGAGACATTCTAAATTTCATTAATACATTTTAATACATTCTCTTAATTGATTTTTTTAAAATCAGAATTACATAAACAATTATAAAGAATTGTTAAACCAAACAAATAACTGAATTGGCTCAACATTCCAAAGCTTTGGGTGCTTTTTTGGAGTGGGGAGAGAGAAAAGAGGAAGGCAATCGTGTCATGCAATGAACTGGTCTCTCTTTGCTATCTATATAGTGCTAGTCACTAGTGTGTACCTTTGCCCTCTGCTGGCTGAAATCAGACCTACTTAAATGTTTCTGATTGTCAGTCTCTAGTGGCAAGTCCTAGGAATCTTTGTAAAAACCTAAACCTATTTAATACCAATACTATAAAAAAAAAAAAGCAACCTACAGGATTCTCCATAAGACATCTCCAAAATATTCTGCAATGTAAATAAATACAGATTTGAGGAGAAAAAGATTAAGTTGTAGCACTGGAATAAAATTTAGTAAAAAAGTATTGAAAACTCAAGGACAGAGAGATGAAAGATTTTCTGCTTTAAAAAATTGAAGCAGACAGTGTCTGGTGTCCTTTAAATGTGACTGTCTTTGCTTCTTTACAACCTGATACAGTAATATCAATTTGAAGTGAGTGTACAATGAGAGTAAATCAAAAATACATGTAAGTGCTATCTTACTTGGAAACCCATTTGCAGTAACAGGATATGCCCATATGCTTCTTGCAGAATAAAATCCAAACAAGAATTTAGTTCCAATGACATGCTGAAAAATATACTGGCTTTCATACTTATTCTGACCTATAGTCTGCACAATTAGATATAGAGCATTATCTAAAAATAACGTTAAGGCTCAAACACCAGGCAATAAACGCAAGGGTATTACTGATAGCAAGGAATCATAGATGCCCTTATCGACAGAATAGAGTTATGCCTACATATTGCAGCTCAAGGGGTACTGCAGTGTGTCAGCTAAATCTTGCTGCCATCACTATAAATGAGAGAAGGATCAGGCTCTGTGTAAAATCAGCCACTGTTCTGGACACCAAATAGATAATCACACACAATGTCAAACTTAATTCACGAATACCCTAATTTTAGTGGTCATAATTACAATACTGAGCTCTTATCAGCATAGGGTTGCAACCCAGCAGGATTGCCCTGGAGTCCCCAGGAATTAAAGATCATATCATGTGATGAAAACTCCAGAATATCTCCAACCAAAATTGGCAACCCTAAATTAGCATCATTTTGCCTTATAAACTAACATTTTAAAGGGGAGATGAAATTAGATGTCTGGTGGGGGGATGTTAGTCTCCTCTGATGTATCAATCAAGAAGCAAGGATTTGCATACAGTGTTGGATTGACTGAGATTAATGTTTTCCATTTGTCTCAACAGTACCTACTGGAGGTGTACTCATTTGCATAAATAATCAGATTGCTTAACATTGCTCTTGACCACAGAGGTAATATTGTATAAACATACTGAGTCATCACATGGCTGTTTTCAGCCAGCCCTGGACCAAGATTTCTCTTTCATGTAATGACAGGAAATTAATTTACATGCAAATGGTCTCATCTCACAATTTAAAAATCTCTTTAGAATATGAATTAATCCTTGAATCAACATTGAGTTATTATTATAGCTGTGTTACAAACAGGTAAACTAAGGCATGGAGAGGGTAAATAATTTTTCTAAGGTCACTCAGCGAGTCAATGGCAGAGTGAGGACTAGAACCCAGGATACCCAATTTACAGTCCCCGTATAAATCTGTAAAGGCTGTGGTTGCTTAATAATTCATAAGGGCCTCAAAATTGTAAACATAAAGGCATCTTACAATGACTAATATTTAGCCCAATGTCACTTAAAAAAAAGCTACAGATGAATCCTGATAATTTTGTTAGCCGCATAATACACAGGAAAACAAATCCGCTCATTTTTATGGCAACAAACAGACTCAATTAAACTTATAAAATAAACATACAGATCTGGATATTTTTGCAGCGTTGGAACTTAGAATTATTCTTCATTATTGTTATTAAGTGTTAGGGAGACAAGAGAACATTTTGATAAATAATAATGAAGTTTGCCAGATCAATGCATATTTAGAATACTTGTTTACAAAAGGCGGTGGCATGAACATATGATTCATGAGTTCTGAAGCCTGCTAAGGCTAGATAGATGAATGCTGGCAATTTGTCATGTGCTGCGGGGATTAGATAGATGAATAAGAATACTTATATGGCTTTCTGGCATGCAGTCAGCATTGCTGTGCCTGGTGCCCTTCCCCCTAGCCCCATAGGTCATGCTCAACTTTCTGGTGTAAAGTTCAAAGATAAGATAAATCCATAACTTTACTCTGCGTTTGTGGCAGTGTGTAGTAATCATGTGGCATGGGTGGAAGCAAATGAAGCATAACCACTGCATTGGTGGAGTTGAGACTTTTTTCCTTGCACTTTTTTCCCAAGAGAGGAGTAGGGTGACCATATTTCCCAGAGGGAAAATGGTACACTGCACAGAGCTCACCTGAGCCCTGCTGCCCAGGGCTGGCAGCTCGAGTTCCCTCCCGCCCCCATGTGGGGCTCACCTGAGCTCCTCTTCCCAGCATGGGGCTGGCTCAGGGTCTGGTATGGTTGCTCACACCTGCTCAACGTTCCCGATCAGTTGGAAATGAGACAAATCCCGACTTTTTTTGGCAAAACTGGGTATGTCCGGAACAGGGCTTAAAAAGGGAACGGTCCCAACCAAAACAGGACACATGGTCATCCTAGAGATGAGGCTTCATTCATAAACTGCAAACGTTAATAGGTTCTTTCCCCTTTCGTTGTTCAGAATAGGGGAAATGGGACTTATTTGTTTATCTCAGGTTATTGTTAGGGGCAGCCCTGAACTGGAACCCAAGATCAAAACACCCTTCAACTGTGAAGGATGCTCCTTGGGTTAAGGTCCTGCACTGGGACTTAGAAGATTCAGAGATTTTTAAAGCTGAAAGGGACCTTTATGATTACCTAATCTGGCCTCCTGTATAACATGCACCACAAAACTTTACCCCAGTGATTCCCATACGTAACCCAATAGTTTGTGGATGAACTAGATTGTATCTTTTAGAAAGGCATCCAATCTGTATCTAAAGAGAGCAAGTGACAGAGAATTTACCACAACTCTTAATAAACTATTCTAATGGCCAATTGCCTTCACTGTTAAAAATGTGAATCTTGCCTGAGCTTTGCTCAGTTCGCTGATCTTATTGAGCCTTAATATTTGAATTCGCTTCCCAGCCCTGCCACAGACTTTGGGTCAAACCCTGGGCCCACCAATGTCACTGGCAAAACTCCCATTGACTTCACTGAGGGGAGGGTTTCACTCTTTATTTCTGCTTCTGAACAGAATGTTTGAATGGACCGGATGCAGGGCTAGTTGCAGTCAAGATATAAGCTTACATAATACTGCCAACCCCTAGCATTCAAAAACCCAAGATTTGGGCTCATGACATTGGTTGAAAAATCATGATTTTGGGAAAAAATGTGGGGTTATTTTTAGTTGCCCTTTAGTTTTCTAGCCTTTAGGCAGTCACATTTTCGAGCTTTTCTTCAGAGCCATGAAGAATGGAAACTTTTTTTTTAAATGAAAGCTGAGAATGTGATGAAATCAGCTGACTCCAGGAGCTGAGGCTTTATGAAAATCCTCATACATCATGAGATTTGTGAGAAAGCAGTGAGAGCTATCAAACACAGCTTGTACTGCTGCTTATGCAGTATATGTGAAGTGGAATGATAGGATCGGTGGCCAGTGAATGGACAGAGCCAAACCTCATGGGTCTGATTCTCATCTCTCTCTCATATCCTCGGACCAACACAGCTAGAACAACACTGCATACTTGCACCTACATTGACATTTACCCCTGGGCAAAGCAAGTCCAGGATGGAGAGAATATCAGAATGGCAGCATTGTTTACATGTGATGCGCAACAGAGGAGAATTGGCAGAAATGACATTACCTTCTAAGATATGGTAAGCTATGTCAGCTGGGTCCCCAGCTATTGTTAGTCAACACAGCTCCATTGAACTTACTGGAATGACGCATATTTATATCACCTGAGGATATGGCCTTATATATTTTCCACAGTTGTCTAAAGGACACATTGTTTTTGTGAGCATAGTTCTGCCTTCTGGAGAAAGGACCCAGTACAGATCAGGGCCCCATTCTAGGTGCTGTGCAAACATTCAAAGTCATGGTCCAAATAGCTTGGACCAAAAGTTGTTTAATTCTTGTTGATGCTCTTCCTTTTTCATTGAAATAGACAGGTCAGATATACCTATGCATCATGGATGAAATCTTGGTCCCATTGAAGCCTAAGGACATTTTGCCATGGACTTCGATGAGGTTAGGACTTCACCCAATATATTTTAAATCACAGAAGTCATTAACTCATCAGTCCTAATTATGTCCATAGATGGTTTCCCTATACAGCTCACATATCTATTATATATACCCACACATACATATACAGTCTATGTTCCTCCAGTATTTTGCATGGTCTATTACTCTCAGTAATTTACAACATGTTTGTGCTACTATAGTACATCACTTTGTTATTTTCTGCAATAAAACCATAGCACTGACTAGTCTCGGTTCTTTATTACATTCGAGGTCACTTACAAGGGTAATTTAGTCTTCCAAACATTAAATCCTGTAATAATTCAATACGTTTCCCAAGAAATTCAGAAGCAGTACTGCCTGGTTTCCTCAGCCAGTCTTGCATGGCATGTGGCCTGTTGGCTGGCTTTTCTTTTTTTAGAATAGTCATCATATTTCTGTGGCTACAAAAAAAATATGCAGATATTCTGGTCACATCTCAAATATTAAACTGATGGCAGAAGTGTTTTGTGTGTGTGGATAAATATAAGTAGGCAGTGTGTTGAGAGCTCATGTGGACAGGTAGCTTGATCCCTTGAAGCCAGTGGAAAGACTCCCATTAATTACAATGGTTTTGGGATTTAGGCCTTTAGTGCCTGAATCAAATCTCATTGGCATCTGAAAGCATTTTTTGCCCTTAAAGCATTTTTTTGCATTACCCAGTGTACAGAAAAAAAAAGCTGGGAGCTCCAGAGATTCTCTAGAGCAGTTGACAGCCTGGCTCGGATGCTGAAGGAAATGCAAGATTTGCAGCTATCTCCAATATTATGCCATATCCTGCAGCGTTTACTGGGGCAGACACCCGTGCAGTATTCAGGCCCTGGTCATTAAGGACAGTGGCCTGTCTTGTATGGGCTAACTTGTGATTGATGCAACAAGAAGCAGAAAAGTGACCAGTGGTCCAGAACTGCTCTCACTGAAGTCATAAGCAACATTCCTGTTCACTGCATTGGGAAAAGGATAGGGCTTGCTTGTTGCAATCTTAAAATCCCATCATTGCAGGAGTTTGGGGAACGATTGGGAAAGAGTAGAAGGAAATAATGAATAGCCATTCCAATAAACTTTCCAAAGAGTCTGGAGTACAGGCCCACTGTGTGGGAAAGTGTAATTTATCAAATGAAACAAAAATGAGAACAAAGGAAGCAGAGAGCTGAGACTTCCGCTAGGAAAGCTGCTGCTAAATGAGAACCTGTCAAAGCGATACAAAATGTTGTTGTGAAATATTTGGGTAGCATCGCAGCCCCCTAAAGCATCTATTAAGGTCACAGGAAATAACGAGGAAAACCCTGTTAATAGTCAAGGGTTTTTTAACTCTAATGCTAAAAATACATGCTGTGTTATCTGAACCGTCAGTTGAGGGAGGGAGGCTGGGTATCTAGGGACCACCTGAGAGTTATGTTGCCACCCCGAAGGAAAACATCTCCTGCAGTAATAAAAAGGCAAAGAGGAGAGCAATGCAGGGAAAGTTGCCTGAGCCAGAGCTCTCGCCGAGCTGCAGAAAAACATGAAGCGAAACATTCCACTTTGAGTGCCAGATACAAAGATTACGAGATAATCGTAGCTTTTAAAGCTAGAGTGTACGACTCGAAAACCTCCGATCTCTAGCTGTCTTCTTCAAGGTTGCCTCTGTATATTGGCATTGGTGAGAGGAATCGTCTCTCTTCCTTCACCCTTCTACTGCCACTAAACATCAGGGGCCTTCTAGAAAGCAGTGCCCAGTCACTCCAGCCATCTCTGTTTCTTTCTTTCTTTCCAGGGCCAGATGCAGGGGACAATGGACCCGACTTCTACAGTCGTTGTTCCCCTCAAATCTTCACGCTTGACAGAGACTGTTGTAACTTACACAGCCCTGTAAGGATAGGGCCTTCCTCTGCAGCCAGATTAAAAAGATTAGTCAAGCAGTTGCCATTAGCTGAGAAGCAGGAAGTCACTTCCTCAGGTTCCATCTAAACGACATTAAAACACTGTAATATCAGGCTGTTAAGAAGGATACCCCCGTCCTAATGGCACCAAGTATCACCAGATAAAGAATCAGATCCTAAGATGGTTAAAGGAAACTTAGTTTGATGGCATTCTATCTGTCAAGAAATCACTTATCAATAGCTGTGGTTGTGAAATCCTCATTTCTTTATTGTTTTGTCATTATGATTCCCACTTCCCTATTGTTTATCTGTATGGTCTTTGTCTGGTTCTTTAATTGTTTCTGTCTGTTACATAATTAATTTTGCTAGGTGTAAATGAATTAAGGCAGTGGGGTAGGATTGCTTAGAGAATTTTGTTACACTACGGGCTTGGCTACACTTGCAGTTGTAGAGCACTGTGAGTTAAACCCGCCTTCGGTGAGCGCAGTAGGGAAAGCATTGCAGTCTTTCCACACTGCCAGCTCCCAGTGCAGTGGCACAGCCACATTTGCAGCACTTGGATTACTGGCAGCTATCCAGTGGTCAAGTGGCTGCAAATGCTTCTCAAATGAGGCGGGTGGGGAGGGAGAGCGCTCTATATGGCTTGCCAGTGTGGACAGGGAGTAAGGTAGAACGCTCTAGGAGGCTTTATTGTGGCATAAAGTGCAAGTGTAGCCAAGCCCTCTGTTGGGATGGGTTAATAAAATTTTAGTATAATGAGTGGATAAGGTACAGCTAAAAAGGACTCAAATTTCACTGTATAAACGGGGGTCCAAAAGGAAGTTCTTTGGGAACCAACTCCAGGGCACAGCCCCAAGATCAGAGCTGTCAGACCTCAACACTCTGCTAAGGACACTGGGCAGAAACTGGAGTCCCCCAGACGGATCTGATCCTGACTGACCATCAAGAAAAGTTCATGTGTCTTATTGGGAGTGTGAGCACTGTTTGTGTGACGTGTGCATTCTGGTTTTGGTGATTGTTAATAAATAGAGGATAAGGGTATTACCACGTAAAGCTCTTTCACTGGTAAAAGGTCCTGCAAACCCACAGGATTACAGGCCTGAGCCCTAGGAACAGGGTCAGGGTGGGTGCCCTAAAGTGTGTGAGTAACAGAGAATTTTGTGTGGGTAACGGCCCCAGGGGCCTTTACGTTATTGTGGGGCCCTCGCCACCCCTGGGGCAGCCCTGGATCAAGAGGGTACAAAGGTGGCTGAAACCCACCTTAGCCCCCACTCCTAGCTGGGCTGTGAATTTTGGGCTTTGTCTCTTAGAGGTACAACAAAGAATCTCACCCCTGGGTCCTATTCCCAACTATTCCGTTAACATGCTGCGCAAACTTGGGCAAGTATCAGAGGGGTAGCCGTGTTAGTCTGGATCTGTAAAAGCAGCAGAGAATCCTGTGGCACCTTATAGACTAACAGACGTTTTTGGAGCGTGAGCTTTCAAGTCACTTCTGTTCTCTGTGCTTCTGCTCCTTTTCCCTTCCTTCACCTGTCTTGTCTATTAAACTGTAAGCCCTCCGGAGCGGGGTCAATCTCTTACTATGTGACCGTATATTGGAGGCCCTACGTTCTACTGTAATACAAAAAATAATGACGATGCAACTATTCCAGCCCCTCACTTTGTTGTGAGATGAAGACTGTCTTTCTTTCAGAAAGAAGTGACTTGAACAGAAGCCCCTTCCTTGGTACTGCTGGTTATGCAGGATCATCCTAAATAAGAGCTGATACAGTATTCATCTCTCACCTCCACGCTCCCATCTCCTGGAGGGGCTATGTATATGACAGAACAACACTCTGCCCCCGTTTAGAGAGTTTTAAATGTGATTATTGGGACTCTTTTCTGTCAGTTCTGCTGAAGAGCCAGCTCCTGTAGCATTGGGTCCAGCTGGACAGGGCTCAGAGAGGAAAAAAAATGTAACTAAGCACCTCTACAAATGATATTAAACAGATTATTAGAATAATGAGCTGATTTAAAGGTCTGATGTTTTGCAAAAATCCGAGGCTGGAAGCAGGTGCCGTGTGTCTCATTTGAAAGCTTTCTAGTGGCATACTGCTCCCGAAAAATACCAAGATGTCAGACATATTTCTTCTGCCCCATTCCCCTGCCCTCTCACTGCCCCTCTAACCTTCTTTACCGGCATTTCCATCTTCTGATACTTCCCAACACCCATTCCCTTCCCCATCCACCACTGGCTCCTTTCTTTCCATTTCCCAAATCTCACTTCTTGTCACTGACTTCTCTCCTCCTCTTACAGGACAAGAGGTGATGGTAGCAGTGCAGGGAGGAGAGGGGACAACAACTGCCTGCAGGGAATGTTAAAACAACAAACCCCAGTCTCAAAGACTTGCTGCCTATGGCTAGGACCGCCACCGCTCACAAAGACATAGCAAAAAGGGCAGCATGCATTTGTACACCAGGGTGAAAAGAACCAGGATGAGTCTGATGCAGCTAATGAAAGAAGAGTATCTTCGTGGTTGGAACTGGAAGCTCTCAGCTTTATTATCCTAGTGCTGTGCTCACCCCAAACCAGGTCTGCGTGTTTGCAACTGAAGGGGTTGCTGGGTGTCTGCATGAGAGATGTTGGATTTGTGATTTACTCCTCACATCTCACCAGTGACCTGACAGACAGATGGCTGCTCCACTTGCTGGGATGGGAGCGGAGTGAACCAAAAACCTAGTCTTGTGATTGCACAGAAAAAGCCTCTAAGCAATCACTGTTTATTTCAACAGGGTTGACCACAGTGGAAAGACTTTTTCATGCAGTGTCTGGTGATTCTCAGCTTGGGTTGAGAAAAGTCTGCATTGCTGTTCACTTCTGCATCTCAATTAGGTGTCAGGACTGTTCACTACCCACCTTTGGTTAAGAACAGATGCATAGCCCATTGGGCACTGTTTTGGGGGCAGTTTAATGTAATGAACTCTGATTTCCTTTAAGGATTTGAATCATAGCAAGTGGCTCTACTATTCACTGCTTTTTTTGATTCACTTTATTATTGTTTTCATATAGTCTGAAAGCAGTTCGTTTTCTGGCACATTCATTGGTGAGACTACAGTGAGCATTGTCCTGTTAATAGATTATGAAAATGAAGTTCAATATGTGGACCTATAACAAAGGCTGGAGGCAGGACTTAACAGAGCCAAGCTGGCGCTAACTGGAATTCAGTATCAACAGTTCTAATCAACAGAGTGACAGAAAAAAACGAGGTGATCAAATAAAATAAATGATTAAAACAATTGGTCTGTAACGTGGATAGTATCTGAGAGAGTTTTCCATACAGAAGAGGTGCCTTCAAACTTTTAAATCCATTTCTCTATGACAGATCTGTTGTCAGCATTCAGATTATTATGTTTTATCTCAGGCACAGATAAAGCCGGTCAGGGATAGCATGACCAGCCAGAATTGCTCCATTTTTGGTTTGGCTTTCTTGTAAGGATTCAGTGATTTATGTAACTCATGCATATTCTTAACAATCTGCCATATATGTTTACATATATTTTAAGGTTGTATATGCTGAAGGCCACAAGAAATCTTGCAAAACAGAAAAAAAATGACGCAAGGTCAAATTCTCTAATTCTCACTCTGGTAAAGTTCTCATTGACTTTCATGGGAGTTTTTTCTTAGGAAAGAATGCAGGTACTGGTCCAATATAAACATTTCTGATCATCTCAGTATGTGAAATATTCAAATTTTAGAGCTTTGCTGTTAGAACAAAGGGTTCAACTCAATGTTGCTTCTCTATGAAGAGACTGTACCATCGTGGTGTTTGAGCCAAAGCCCCTTGAAGTCTAGAAAAATATCCCTATTGACATCAATAGGCTTTGGATCAGACCCATAGTGGAGGAATACCCTACAGGTGTCAAACCAAACATGGAGATGGAAGCGTTATCCCAGAAAACATCTGTGGCAGAGGGGCACAGAGGGCTAGCTGTGAGGTTGGAACAAGCATGGTGGGAGGGGGTGAAGTGAAACTGCAGAGCTATGCAGTTATTCACTCAATAACAGAGATGGGGCTTAAACCACATGTCTAGCCCCAAACACTCCCCTGACTTGAAGAAGTTTGGAGTTTATTGTGACCTTAATGATTCAGGCAAATCCCTTCTCTATAAACAAAGTTCCTAGTTTTCTAAATGTGTTGTAACACTCAACAGATTAAGTATCAGAGGGGAAGCCATGTTAGTCTGGATCTGTAAAAAGCAACAGAGTCCTGTGGCACCTTATAGACTAACAAACGTGTTGGAGCTCCAATATGTATTATGCTCCAACACTGTTAGTCACTCTGTAAGGTGCCACAGGAGTCTGTCACTTTTTTCAATAGATTGAGTGAGCCTGGAATGCCTTAGGAGAGGAAGACTGGAAGATCTGGAAGACTATGGCAGTGTTAGCTACCAGCCTGATGATAACATAATACACTACTTAGCACTGATGACATTTTATAGTTGAAATGCTCTTTGCAACAATTCTCACAATTAAAACTGTTGGGAATGAAGGATGTTTTTAGGGAACATTTTATGCTGTTAAATCAAAATTAGAAATATTTCAACCAGCTCCACTAGCAAGATACCACTCAGATCTGGTCTGAAACATCACACTTCCATGTGATGCCCCTGAACCTTTTGGGGCTCTGACAGAGGTCAAAGTGCAGGGGCATCCATAACCCTAATAATGAGGTTCCTATTCTAAACAGGAAGATGGAAGGGCTGAGAATGATGTGGGCGCCCCCCGGTGAAATCGAGGGAAGAAAGAAATTGAAGATGCTCTTCTCATATTTTCTTCAAGACAAGCAAGGTCCACCTCTGAGGTAGGTCTTTCCCCCCATTTTACAGACAAGTAAACTGAGGCATTGGGAGCACAGCTGGGTGGGAAATTATATTTTCTTCTCATGAAAAAATTTCAGTGAAAGTGAGATGTTTCCATTTTTTTAAACCAAACCCAAAGGCCAAATCATGACAGAGGCCCCACTGTCCTGAGCAAAGCAAAATCAGAGACAGAGGCACAACAGGGGCCTGATCTCAGCTAGGGATGGGGATAGAACATACAATTAAACAAACAAACATGGTGGTACTGGGCACAATTTTGTTACATGTTTTGTTGTAATTGGCCTTTGAGTTCACCCCAAAGGATCTGGAGCACAGAAAAATCCTGGTGTACAGGTAAGCAGAAATGGAACCTGATCTTTGAGTTCTACCTTTCAGCCCCAACCTTGATGAATTTGGTGCCACCTCCTTCCCTTGTGTTACTCTCTTTGATCGTGGGACAGGCACATTTTGTGCCATTTCCCCCCATTAGCCTAATTCCATTTTAGTACTACAAGGGCTTGTGGAATGGATTAATGGCATGCTATTTTCTACTCTAGTAATCTTAGTCACAACAGTGAGTGAGAGCATACAGTGAAAATGAAGATCTATCAAGGCCCTGCCAGCAGAGTGATAACTCATTCTGATAGCTAACACCGGGGATGAGAACAGAAGATGAAACAAAAAAAACCCCTCCTTTTTATTTTAATACCAAGAACAGAACAAAGCACATTCATCCATTCTCATAACAAAGATTATAATGAGAACAGCAACATACTAGAATAGCATCTTATTTCAGTGATAGGGCTGTAATTTCATCGCCTGCCATAGGCGCTATAGGTAGGTGGCAGTCTGACTGCGGGTATGTGTGTTTAAAATGCATGATCTTCACTCACGCAATTTATTGCATCTTGAGATCACCTTGATGAAATTTCAAGCCTGTAACACCAGACAAGGTGCAATGCAGTCTGTTATCTAACAGCTAATGTGGTATGGCTATTCGATGTGGTTACTACTGTAGCTGACTGCATTTGACATGTACATTTTTAAAACTGGTACCTGCAAGGCACTTGCTACAATGGTGTAGCAAAATTAAATTAATATAGACATACTTATTATGATCATTCAGTGCATTTCCAGGCTCTGCAGCCTCCGTTCTGCTTTGCAATTTTAGTAACATCGAAAGCTTTTTTGAACTTTGATAGGGCTAATAACGAAGGCGTATTCATTATTTCAGGAGATTTTGGTTCAAGCCTTGATTGGTGCAGATACTTTTTGAGCAAGTCATTTTGGTCCTGATCCAAAATCATTAAGTTAATGGGAGTCTTTCCATTGACTTTGATAGACTTGGGATCTAGTCTTTAATGTCTCTGACCATCAGTTCCCAGTTAGTAAAATGAAGAGGATGATATGAGGAGTCTTATTTAGTTGGGGCTTGGTCCTGATTTAGTTGGAATTGATCCTGCTTTGAGCAAGGGGTTGGACTAGATGATCTCCTGAGGTCCTTTCCAACCCTGATATTCTATGATACGAGGACACGTATTACTGTCTGTGGGGGACCTGACATGATGGTGACCATTGGGGCCATATCAAACCCGAGATAGGATTCTGAGGGAGGTGGAGGGGGATAATACAAATCTAGAGATTCTGGTCAGAGATCTTACTCCATTTTTAAGAGGCTCATGTCAGGAAAAGGAAAATCCATTCCTGCCATAGCTCTCCAGAAGTCTGTGGGGTTATAGCAGGGAGGAATCTGGCCCGATAGGCCTTCTCCTCCAGCTTTATCAAAAGTTACATGACCCTGTCAAGAATCCAGCGGCACTAACAGGCTGTTCAGCATGTTTATTACTCACTCTCTCTCCAGTGTGAAGAAGGATTTGGCATAAGTTCGGGTACCTATGTTAGGGATAGGGCCTAACCTTTCAGCTGAGCAAATCTTCTTAATCCCCACTTGACTGTTACTTGCGTCAGATAATTTACATGATAGTTATGAGTCTCTCTTCTCTCATTCATTCTTTCTATGCCCACAGGGGCTGGGGACAGAATGCTGAATTTAGAGAATCATCACCCCTGGTGCATAGTTTCAATGTATTGGTGTGGTAATTTAACGAATAGGAGATTGGGAGTCAGGAGTCCCAGATTCTATTCCTGCCTCTGCCACTGACCTGCTGTAGCACCATAGATGCATCTCTTCATCTTTGTTTCCCTCCCCAATGCTCCTCTGTCTTGTCTATTTAGAATGTCAGCTTCTCAGGGGAGGGACTGACCTGGAAGGCTGGGGCCCGAATCTCAGTTAGAGCCTCCAAATGCTACTTCAGTACAAATAATTGTGCTTTATCACTTCACTAACTGCTAACGAAATTGTACTAGAAGATGTGGATTCTGACTCATGCACCACATCTCTCCTGAACTATGTAGATAAAGCTTCCATGCCACTCATAAGAGGAGAGAAACTTTCACGGGATCTCATTAAAGCAAGGATTTGATAGTGTGTGATTTTTTTTTTAAAAAAAGAGCTAAGTAGCATTTTGCACATAACTATGGAGCTAAGGCCAGCACCACAATAATTAGTTTTTGAGGACTTGGATCAGAAGTCAGTGGAGATTAGCCAGGAAGAGGAGTCCAGATTGACAGGACCGGCGCTAGGGTTTCTGGCACCGTAGGTGCCGGGACATTTCGCCGCCCTGCACGTGGGTCTCTCGGCTCCGGCGGAGCTGCTGCAAGCATGCCTGCGGCAGGTCCTCCAGAGCCGCGGCTCCCTGACCCCCGGGGGGGGGGCGCGCCTTGGGCTGCCAGGCTGCGGCATTGGCTCCCTGACCCCGGGGGGGGAGTGCCCTGGGCTGCTGGGCTGCGGCGGCGCCTCACTCTCGCCTGTGTGCAGAGAGCGCGATAGCGGTGGTCACAGCGGAGTCTCCCTGACGACCCCAGGGCGCCCTGGGCTGCCCGGCTGCGGCTCCCTGACCTCAGGGGCGCGCTGACCGCGCCCTGACCCGGGGGACACCTTGGGCTGCTGGCGGCAGGCAGCTGCTGCCGCCGGCAACTCAGCCCCTCCAGCAGCAGCGGCTGCAACCATTTAAAAAATTTTTTTGGGGCGCCACTTTTTGGCGCCCCGGGCAACCACCTAGTTCGCCTAAATGGTTGCACCGGCCCTGCAGATCGAACCACCTTTGGTCAGCCGGGTCTCTAGCCACTAGTAGTGCAGTGTTAGCTCATCTCCTGGCTGGAAAGGATAAGTTACAAGTGGCCCAAAATGGAGCCATAAATCATATCTCCTAGATTTCTCGGGTGGCTCAAAAAGTGCAGCAACAAGGGGGCAGAACTCGATGGGTCAGCAGCCTCTGAGACAGAAGGCTCACTCCCCCAGGACTAGGTTGAGGCATGAGGTGGGAATGTTGGGCCAGATCCTGGGCTTTGAAAAAGTCACTTTGTTTTGCCAAAGCAACATGAAGTGTCTTGAAAGGTTAGCTGAGGATTCCATGAACTGGCTTTGCCTGACACCCACCTTATGGATCAGAGCGTGGGTCTGGGCTACCTGGGGACCAGAGGGTGTGAGGAAAATGATGAGGACTGAACTACTCCTGTGATTAAATGCTTACCAACACGTGTAAGGGTGGCACAGTCTATCCCCAAAACACGAATAGAATGTGTCAGACTGAGGAAAGCCCATTATTTCACAAATCCAAAAAAAACAACAAATAGAATTAAACAAGTAGAGCAGCCGGGCCACATATATGCTTGCAGTTCAGTTGGGATGCATGGCACTTTTCTAGACAGATGTGATATTTTTTAGCGGGTTACTTAAGGCAATGTTTTACCCTGCAGTGATTTGCCCTAGTTTCTTACCAACTGATTGCTGAATTCCTTGAGACACTGGAGGGCCAGATGTCCATGCTTTTGCATGTGACCATGCTGTCTCTGCAAACTCCAGCAAAAATGAGGGGTTGCATCAAAGTTTGCATGAACACCGGACAAGCACACAATACATTGGATGCATATATACTTCCTGAAGTCTGAGTGTAAGACAGTTTGCAAGTGATCTTCATCAGGAAGTGCAACACCACAGGAAAAGAGCAACTTCTGTTTATAGTACATGACAACCGCATGACCGTTTGAAGGCACCCACTCTTGGCTGGCTGGCTGGCTCTCTCTCTCTCTCACACACACGCGCACACACACACACACACGCGCGCACACACACTTGCTTCCCTGCCTACACTGGTATTCCCAGCCAGCCAGCCAGTCTAAAAGACCAGCATCTGTGCTTTGCTTTCTCTTCAGAGGCTAGCTGTGGACAATTACACTGTTCAGAGTTACCACACAGCTTCTTCTAGGGAAGCACATTTATGGGTGAGGTGAAAGCATTACAGAGAAAACCCATTAAAAATAATAAAAGAATCTACACACGTGCTAAGAAGCTTAACAGATCACCCCAACTCCAACCTCAGGCTCTGGTAGGTGGCACGCCATCAAAACCACAGCTGGATTTTCTCTGTGGTTAGAGGTTCATAACTTTCTCAGAAGCAGAACAAAGACTGGGAAGATCACCCCCTTTCTTTAGGCAGCGTGGGCCTTTGATTTTAGTATTCTGTAATTAGCAGAGAATTACCCTCTCCTCAGGCAGTAGCTTCAAAAGGCTGGGTTTTTTGCATAACCAGGGATGGGGAATTTGCATTCACCTCTCCCTAGCCCCAGGAAATCCATTTCACACTTATTGTTCCAAAACGCCATTCTTGTCTTGCATATTTTCAATATTGTCGGTTGAACTCACAGGCTTCATGCCATGTGGCTCCCTTGAGATGCTACATACAATCCCAGCCCACACTAATACATAAACTTTGAGTTTAATACGCTTGACCCCAAAGATAATTCAGTGAGGTCTCCCAAATATATTGCAGGATGGTGCAGGGCCAATTGCAACTATGAGTTTAATCCTGCTCCCTGTGGAGTACAAGGGTATCTTGCTGTTGACTTCATTGTGACTAGGTACAGACATTTTGTGTCCCAGAAAATCAGCATGCTGAGGGTAAGAAGGATGGGATGGATTTATGAACAGGAATATTTAAAGTAACAGCAAAGTAACAAGGTTTCCTCAGGGCTTGGCTACACTGGAGAGTTGCAGTGCTGGTGAAGGGGTTACAGTGCTGCAACTCACTCTGTGTACACATTTACAAAGCCCAGCCAGCGCTGCAACTCCCTGGCTGCAGCGCTGGCTGAACACCTGGTCTGATTGGGGTGTAGCGATTCCAGCGCTTGTGATGCAGCGCTGCTC
>NC_133785.1:34321450-34565705 GCF_003597395.2 Chelonoidis abingdonii | reverse complement strand
TGTTCCTACACAGCTGTACGACCACAGCTGTAACTCCCAGCGCTGCACATTTCCAAGTGTAGCCAAGCCCTTAGCCTTGCCAGCACCACAAAGGAAAATCCAGCTTGCCTAATTTGGTTTCAAGTGCAGTTATCCCCTGAAAAGCAATTCTATAAAGAGTGGTAGCATAGGGTTCCATGTTTGCTGTAGCTCACTGATTCCATAGCAAATGTGTTCAGTTTACAAATTGAAATTGCCAGCCCTGCTAACTCAGCCTGAGATTTGTATAAGGCTGGAAGAAACCTCCATCATCAATCATACAGGACATGCAGAGGGATAACTGAGAACATAGACTGGCCTGCATCTCCACATCATCAAATTATGCTGTTAGCAAGAGTTGTTTTCAATGGGTTTGCACCAGTGTAACAGACTGGAATTTAGTAAACAAGTTTTGCTGATGATCCATCAGAAGGAAGAGAATCTAGCTCCCTCTCCTTTAGCTGCATGAGATTCTCCATGGCTAGCAAGAGTAAAATTCAGATTTTTGTACCTATAGTCAGCAGACCTCATTCTGAATACATGTAATAGCATAACTGAGGAACAAGAAGTTGCCATTTTAATACAGTCACTTGTCAGACTCGAACCTCACCTGAAATTAGCAATAGGTGACCCTCTAAAAGTGGAGCTAAGATAAACAATCAGTTTGGATAAGCATCCAAACTGTCAAAACATCTAGGACCAGATTCTCCAGTGGGTGTACATGACCCTTAGGCTACACCAATACCGTGGAACTCCCCTGCTTGTGTAGCCATACTCCCACTAGCTCTTATTGAGGTAGCACAAGTATAAATGGCAGCATAGGCACAGTAGCACGAATAGCAGCAATGGAGGCATGCCTTAGCCACGCTGAGAACAAATCAGCCCGAAACGGATGAATACGTACTTGGCATGGCTAAGCTTCGCCTCCAGGGTCACTACATATGCTAGTGTAGCTATACCGCTTGTGCTAGCTTAATGGGAACTGGCCTGAGCACGGGAAATCACATCCCTAGCTTGTAGTGCAGATGCAGCCTCATTTGTTTGTGTGACTTGCATGGGCAAATTACTACATTTCCACCTCCAATACAAGCATGGCAATAGCAAATACAAATTAGATGCACAACTACATGGCACATGCTTCTGAATATTTGGCTGCTTGAGGCAGGTATCACCGAAACCATGATTTTGGGAGATTTGGGGAAAGCTCAGTTAGTACTTTTAAAGAGTATGATTTTGCTAAACCTTGAATCATTGGCCTAACTCTGTTGCCACTTAAATTTGTGTAAGTGTTAGCTCAGCACTTTTGAAGTCTGTGGGATTTTCATGTTCAGATATTTTACAGCTTTGTGGTATGTTGGCAGGAAGCACGGGAGAAGCAGTATTCTTGTAGTATTTCTAGGCTGGGAGGAAGCAGGAAGTGACAAATCTTGTGACAGCACACGTGCTCTGGAAGTTTTTAATATTTCCTTCTGTCAGCCGGCAATACGGTAAGAGCTACTTTCTTGAATTCCAAGTTTTTCCATTATTGGTCATTGCAGACATGGAATAAAGAGTGAGTATATATTAAAAATTCTCTAGTATTTTTTAAATTCTATCACTGTTACTCCCCTCTTCCCCTCCCTCTGAAGTTTCTGGATCAATCAGAGTTTTGGCTGAAGGTGCAGGTCAGTTATTTTATCCAAGCTGCTCATCCAAAAATCAAATGTTTCTGTAGGATGGTTCTGCAAGTCAGTCTGAAGCCAGCACTGGCAAAGAGGCACAGCTACAAACCTTCACCATTATTTCAAGATAAGTCTTTCTCCTCCCCAGCAGACAGACAGCACTTTGGTGGAACTATGTACCACATTCAGTAAAGAAGGCGGCAGACAAATATATTCTTAACTGAGTGGGCACAATCAAATTTTCCTTGCTTTGTAGAATCCAGTGACTCATCTGCTTAAGAGCAGGCATTCCTCATAACTCGCCATCTGATAGCTATTCTATGGGCTGCGTGAAATGAGTTGTGGTCTCAGTCCATTTACTACTGGACTGAGACCCTTCTACATTACCAAAACCACCTGCATGACCCAAACCAGCTCGCAGTCACCCTTAGCTGCACTCTCACTCAGGGCTGGTGCAACCATTTAGGTGACCTAGGGGGTTCCTAGGGCGCCAGGATTTGGGAGGCGCCATTTTCTTCAGCAGTGACCGTGGCAGCCGGATCTTTGGCTGCTGCCAGCATTTAGGCAGAGGGAGCTGGGGCAGGGGAGTGCGGGGAGGGCTGCGTGCAGCAAGTAAGTGGGGGGCTGCACGCAGGGGAAGTGAAGCAGCCACGGCATGCTCAGGGAGGAAGCGGGGCAGGGGTGAGCTGCTTCACTTCTCCTGCCTCCCAGGTTTGCAGCGCCAATCAGCTTAGGCACCGCAAGCATGGGAGGCGGGAGAAGTGAAGCAGCGACGGTGTGCTCGGGGTGCTTGTGCGCGGGGCAAGGGTGAGCTGGGGCAGAAGGTGGAAGTTTCGCCTAGGGCCCTGCTCTTACTTAGGGTATGTCTATATGGGGATAAACCCCAGAGTTGACCCAGGTCAGCTGACTCAGGCTCATGGGCTGAAAAATTGCTGTGTAGGCTCCAACCCACTCCTGGATGTCTGAGCTCTGGGGCCTGAATGTCTACACAGCAATTTTCAGCACAAAAGTCTGAGCCCTACAAGTCTGAGTCAATCGACCCGGGCCAGCGCTGGCCATGCTACAGGGGCTTTATCGCCATGTAGACGTACCCACAAGTGATGTCTATGCTGGCCCACAGTTCAGAGTACAGGGCTGTGAATAGCAGTGAGAGCTGTAGCCTTCTCGTGTGAATGCTGTGTGTGCAAACTAAAAGGTGTTACCTCACATTCATGCAGTCTTGTTTGAAGAGGACTATGTTAATGCAAACTAGGAACCTCTTAGTTCACGTCTGCAGCACCCACACAAAGGGGTACAGCACAGTACCTAAGTGCAGACTAAGAGGTTCTGAATAGCAGTATGAGCTGCGGGCCAGTATCGACACACCCTTAGATCTTGTCTATGCTTCAAAGGTTTGCTGGTCTAATCATACACATAGCCAACCCTCCTAGTCAGGGCAAAGTTTATACCAGTAAAAATGTGTTTGTGCCAGTCTAATTTATACCAGTTGCCTAAACAAAAATAAGCCTGACCAACAAAAGCCAGAATAACTGCATCTACATTTTCCAGAGTAGCAGCTGTGTTAGTCTGTATCCACAGAAAGAACAGGAGTACTTGTGGCACCTGGGCTAAACCCACAAAAGCTTATGCTCAAATAAATTTGTTAGCCTCTAAGGTGCCACAAGTACTCCTGTTCTTCTTGCATCTACATTATGGCTTTTGTCCGCATAGAGGCAGAGAGGTTCCTGGTCAGAGTTCTCCATCAGTCAAAAATGTCATTGACCACAGAGCTGTGAAGTTCTCATTTGTAGTTGGTTGCCCCCAGCTCAGGTTTGAGGCCTACTTGGGGACAATGCGGGCAATTTTGCTGTATACCCATTCTGGGAACAAATGGAGGATGTTAGTCTCCAGGACTGCCTTGTTCTTGACACCGTGTAATGTTTTCATTTGCTTGGATGAGTCCCTCCTACTGGAGCACCTCTATACCAAAGAAGTTACTCTAATCAGAGAGATTCAAGCGGATGAACACACACTTTGCTTGTATATAAGCAACAACTTGTAAAAAGAGCAAAGCAACTTACATCATCAACGTTTCTAACAAGATCTGCTTCTACATTCAGTTAAAAAGGGCATCCAACTAGCTTTAGTTGTGCCATTTCAATGGTATTACTCTGTTGTACACATTTCAAGCCTACTAAGCTATTTGAGGGCATGTCTCTTCCCATTCCTCCTCAAAACACACTTTGTCAGAGAACTTTAAACCCTAACTCACTCCCTCCCCTCAAATCACATTGGGATTTAAAAAACAAAACAGAAAAAGCCACCTACAGAATTACAAGACTCATGGGTAACCCTCTTCATTGTCTGTAGGGTATTGATTTAAGCCATCAGCTCTTCAGGGCAAGTACTTTGGCTACCTGTTTGTGAAGGACTTGGGGTGGAGAAGAGAAGGGGGAAGGACAGAAACAAGGCAAAATGATAGGCATTGTATGGCCTTTGGGATTAATGAAGGTGTGGTGTTTGTGTTTCTGGTCTTGCTATCTAGATTGCAGAAACTCAAACACTGCAATCGTTTGAACAGAGATAGCATTCACATTCATATTGATAATGCAGGAAAGGCAAGTTTCTTTTAATAAAAAAAAGTTCACGTGCAGGATTTGATTTCAGGCATGACTTGCGTGAGGCAGTTATATTCTATGTAATTCTACTGGCTCAAACCTCAGTAAGTGGTCATGACAGATCTTTTCTGCAGCTCTGCCAGCATCCTGTTATTGGTGTGCCTCATTTACAAAATCCTCTGGTACCACAGGGAACTGTGCGCTTGGCCCTGACCACCTCAAAAGTAGATGCTCCGTGACACTACTTGATTACATATCCTGGTTCTGATTCCCCCACCATTCTCCACAAAATACACCAGTTCAAGTTACCAGCTTGTGACTGCTGATATCAATAGTGTTACACTAGTAGAGAATTAGGCCTATGTGGTATTGCTTCACTGTCAATACTGTTACCATTGGAGTTACTAGTTGGGTTGGTGGGACTAATGGGTCTTGGTATGGTATTTTTCCCTCAATACGTCCCAGTCCACTGAGATCTCTTCCTTTCCCCCCCCATTTCATTAAACTTTATTTTTCTCTCAAGTGGGGTTTTATAGCATTTTGTGTACACACTGCTCAGAGAAGCTGCTTGGTACTGCAGAAAAGGAGCCCTGCCTCTCGGAAGCAATTCTTTGGGGCCAGACAGCTTGACTGTCACTCCCTCACTTCCAGTATTTTAAGGTGTCCTCCCTGGACAAGCACAGAAGGATTTGTACCCCACTAGAGGATTAATGCAGGATGCCCAAGGTACTGGAATATCTTCCTTGCTCCCTTAAAGTCCAATCCAGTGCCTGTTGAAGTCAGTGGGAGTCTTTCATAGGGCTATCACCCTCCAGGATTAGAGATAAGGTCACATGATGAAACCTCCAGGAATAAACCCAACCAAAATTGGCAGCCCTAGTTCAGTTTATTTCAGTGGAGGCCAGAACTGCCCCTTTGTGGCCCAACCCCCCATGCCCTTCCATGTACTTAAATCAACTGGCATGGAGAATGCCTACATGGGAGGGAAGCCAAGAGATCTCCCAGATCCAGAGAACTCAGAAGCAGTTGGGAAAGAAACAACTTCCTGCATCTTGCTCAGCCAGACCCTGACAGGCCGTATTGGCTCGCCTCTCCTCCCCTGGAATCTGCTTCACTGAGACTTTTGGCAGCTGCAGAGTTGAAGGAGTCCCTGGCTCTGCAGAGGACTAAGCTGGGTAGTGCTGCCCAAGAACTAGCCCTGCAGTATCCTGGGGCTTGGAGTGATTGGCCTCAGACACGAGCTAAAAAGCAGGAAATGCTCCAGAACCAGAGGGCCAGACTCAAGCTAGATTGAGGCAAGGAGGCGCTCAGTTGAAGGGGAGAGCCGAGAAGCCTCTTCTGCCCCTGCCCTGGGCCTAGTGACGGCTCCAGTTCCAGCAAGAGGACTGTGCAAGGTGATCGCTGAGAGCAAGGCAAGTTTCCCCAAAGGAAGCCATGGACCTGCCCTGCCATTCGCACTGGTGTTCAGTGCACACCTTAATCACAGGATGTTTAATGAGCCAGTCTACCCCCTGCTCCTTGAACCATTGGGTCAAATTTACAGTTACCCTACAGCCCTGTTGTGCCAGAGCCATAAACTCCCACTAATCCACTTAACAGACCTTATACACCAGGCATAGATACAGGTCTGCACAATCTCCACAGGAGCTGGTGGTATTCAGGAGTAGAATGGAAGCCAGATGAGGCGGTATGGTTGGGACGCTGTGCCTCACCAATTCAACACTTCTGCAAGCCCCATAGAGTGTGTCTATACTGCAGTGAGACACCCATGGCTGATCCATGCCAGCTGACTCAGGCTCAAAGGGCTTGGGCTAAGGGGCTGCTCAACTGCAGTGTAAACATTTAGCCTCAGGCTGCAGCCCAGACTCTAGGACCGTGTGAGGGTCCCAGGGCTTGGGTGAGTATCTACACTGCAGTTAAACAGCTCCTTAGCCTAAGCCCCATTGTTGGGTAGGAAAGGTTACACAGTCACCATTTTGGACTGGTAAAAGGACAATCTGTCCTCCATCTTGGCATCCCTTCTCCTTCAACTTTCAGCCCCAAAACAAGGAAAAAGCAGGAAAGATAGTGTCTCCTGGCAGCAGAATCTGCCTAGCACCAGGGGTGCTGTGTCTCTGGATGCTGTGAAAGCAGGCCATCCCAGTGAGACATAGAAGCCCTCCCACAGAATAACAGCCTAGCTAATAACTAAAGCCCTGAGGTAATAGGACTTCAGGTGAACCAGTAACATCTACCAAGGTTCCCGTGACTTACCTCCACTCACCTGCTCCATCATCACATGAGCTAGCATTCGCATTCAGCACGCAGTACGACGAAATCAAGAATAGAAGACAGAAAACACCATACTGAAGATCTACTTACCTGTCAGCAAAGTTTCTGAAGTCTGGTTTCTGTTTTACTCCTGTTCCTGGCACCTGTCCCCGAGACCCTGGTTCCTGTCTGTGTTCCTGTTCTTCTGTCCAGCATCTGCAATATATGGCATAGTCCTTGTTTAGTCCTCTGTACCCCATTGTGTATAGGGTTTGGGATTCTGGGGTTCACCTCCATTTACATCATTTGTGATAACAACTGAGCTGTTATAGTATTATCTTAGTTTTCAGGAAGTCCTAACCTGTTCTTATATAAATATCACCTGTTTGCAACCTCAGTCTGCCTTTGTCTTGACCACATAATTACCGATGATAGATGTGGAAGAGGTAGAACAGTGCAGATAGCCCATCTTCTGTGAAGTAAAACAACTCTCTCAGGCTAACGCCATGAGCCCGTCAGGTGGCACAGGCCAGCCATGGGTGTCTAATTGCAGTGTAGACAGAGCCATAGAGATTAGGGCAGCAAGGAACACAGTTCAGGACAGCCCTTGTGGAGTGCGAGCACACTGGGGACAATGTAGGATGTGTGTGTGAATGAGGCAGATGCTGCCACCCCTCAGTCTCCATTGTAACTGTTGGACTAGTAGGGCTGTGAATATTCCCATCCCACCCCAAGGCCAGCACAAGTTCTCATACGCTCCCACCCCTGCCCCACATCACAGACTGTGGTTCTTCACACACCAGTTTTCTCCTAGGCAGTGAGGCCTCTTTTAAGATGAGCAAGAAAGGGCACCAAGACTAACATCCAGGGACGCTAGCTGGGAAGGAGCTGAGTCCCTCTGGCTTTGGCACAAATCAGGTTGTGAATTAGAGTGGAGCAAAGCACACACAACGAAAAGAATAAGAGTGGCGCTTTCCTCTCTGTATTTACTATACTAATAAAAAAGCTTCATAGCAACTGGCTGTAATGTAAATCCACTTTAAGGAGTAACTGCTGCACTGGGGATCATTCAAAAAACCCAGCTCTGTCATTAAAGCTTGGGGTTGGGAGATTGCTCATATGATTATTTTTACATGAGGCTGCACAGAGGATTGTTCTCCAAAGCCATGCAGCTGAGAGGGTTGCATAGACAACTTGCAAAGGGAGTTTACTCAGATTTCCTATGCAAAGGCATTGTGTCCCAGAAATAGGAATGGCTGGCTTCCTAGGTGGCACTCCCACCAACACCAGGATTCAATCCCTTTGTTTCAGGGCCAAGTTCTATTTCTCCACCCCAAAACAATTCCAAATAAAGCCAAGAGATGAACCAGCTCCTGTATCCTGCAGCAGCCTATCTACTTCCTGCACATCTTACAGCCTCCTCCCCCAACATGCTCACTGGCCTTTTATCGGAGCACCAAGGGGTCTGCAGGCTCTGACCCATGGCTCTAACACAGTGGTTCCCAAACTTGTTCTACTGGTTGCAGGGAAAGCCCATGGCAGACCAGGCCAGTTTCTTTACCTGACACTTCCACTGGTCTGGCCTATCATGGCTCCCACTGGCCATGGTTCACTGCTCCAGGCCAATGGGAGCTGCTGGAAGCAGCACAGGCTGAGGGATATACTGGTCACCGCTTAGGGTTTGGGAACCACTGCTTTAGCATATAAGGGTATAACACCCATGGCTGGAGGTTGAAGCTAGACAAATTCAGACTGGAAATGAGGCATACATTTTTAAGAGGGAGCATTAATAATCATTGGGCCAACTTACCAAGGGTTGCTGGGGATGCTCTATCACTAGAAAGGTTTAAATCAAAATACTCTAGTTCTAACACTATTACTAGCAGAAACAACTTCACTGGCCTGCATTATACAGATGATCAGAGGAGATCTGCACAGTATTCCTACCCAGCCTTTTTATTTGAGAACCTGATGCCCAGACTCAGACCTGGGAGGTAGCTAATTACACAGGTGAGGCTGAGCCTGCCTGATCAGAACACCCATCAGGATTCAGGCATCCGGTTGGCTGCAGCTGTGCAGAATCAGAGTTCTCTGCCACACTCATCTTTGCACTGCAGGTGCTTTGTTTTGTGAGCTTTGTGTTTTGCAGTTAGGCTGTAAACACTGGGTTTGGGGGCTCCTTTTCCTTTCCAGTTGCATAGACCCTGGGGCATGCTGTCAGTGCCGTGTAATGGAACAGTGGTGTGTGTACCAAAAAAAGAAATCAGACCCATCGTCTGGGAGTCAGCTAATTTGTCGCAGCTGGGAAGCCTAACACCTTTAATGGAGGTAACAGTCCCTCTCTCTGTTTTTGGGGCATCTGCCTTTAATTTACTCTGTATTAGGCATTTTTAAAAGTGTCTGTCATCATAGTAGCCAAGTTCCTGGGGTACTGCATTCAGTACTAGTTCCAGCACCTGCTGCTGTAAAGGGAAAGTCTCTTGTTGATTTGAATGGGCATTGGACCAGGCCTAGATCTTTAATGGTATTTAGGCACCTGGTTCCCATTAATTTAAGTGGGAATTAGGAACCTAAACAGATGCCTCTGAGGCACTGGCCCCCTGTTTCTAGCACCATATTACTGGGAAAGTATTGAGAAATAGAAGGAGGTTCAGAGGCACACAATAAAAACGATGAGGGGTATTGGAGGGATGGTTGAGGAAGGGTTAAAAGTGCTAAATTTGTATGTCTCACCTGAATGACAGTTAAACCCTGGCCTGTGTGAGTTCCTGATATATGGCCTCATTCTGATTTCATAAGAATTGGTGTAAATGAGGAGATGCACCACTGAAATCACCGGTGAGATCAGAATCAGGCCTCCAGAGCTTATCTGTCATTACCCTTATTCAAAATACCAGTGTGTCTCCCCGTTGTCCAGTACTGCATTATTCTCCATTGACAGGGGGTCAGGAATCTCCCTTCCTGCAAACAGTGTACAGTACACAGCAATCAGGATGAGTGATTTGCAGAAGAAGGGGGACAAAGCCCTATTAAGGAGGGCCTGTGCTTTGATAATTCACATCTTGGTGCAATCCAAAAGCAAAATATTTCCTTTTCTAAAGTATCTTCATGAGCCAGGGATGAGACTTCCTCCTTACAGGAATCATTTAGCCCCAAAGTGCATAACCTTTGCAGAATTGTAGGCTGTATTGGCATCTTACCAGTAGCCCAGGAGTTTTACTTTATTTGCATATGTATATAACACTGCACCCTATATTCGTCATAGAAATATTGTTATGATATAAATATGGCATAACTAAGATATGTTTTATGCAAGATGGGTCATGTGAGATATCATTTGGAAGGTTATGATCTACTCAATGCGTTTATCCATTTTTGTATGCATGTAACATTTCTGTATCTGAGGTTAGACATATTGATTATATAACAATTACAACTGTGTGTTTATTTGGGGGAAGGCCCGCCAGACAGTACGCAATCAGCCTCAATGGGCCATTAGGAAGAACAATAAGAATTGGAAGATACTAATCTCCCACCTTCCTGAGAGGCTCCCCGGGGTTGCTGCTTTGACATTACAGGGTCAGGTGATCGGGTCACCTGGTACTAGATCCCCATCTTGGGCTTTCAGTGTTTTTCCATTAAGAGGGGGTGAGCAGTTAGACTGGGAAACAAAAGATTCCCACCTTATGTAAATTCTATTTAAGGCTGGGAAGTAAGTCAAGCAGGACTCTTCTCCATTGCCTCCTCATCCAAGAAGGAAGATTGCTAAAACACCTGAAGGGAAAGGCAGGTGCTGACTCCAGGCTGAGACAGGGGTCTAGGCTGTGAAGAGAAATAACTGGAGCCCTAAGCTACAGAAACTCTACAACCTGCCTAAAACAATATTTAGGGTGATAAATTACATTTTACAACCTGTTTCTTGAGTGTATTAAGCTTAGTTTATGTGTTTTGTTTTATTTGCACAGTGATCTGCTTTGTTCTGTTTGCTATCCCTTATAATCACTTAAAATTGAGTGAGTTTGCACCCACTTGTATTTTCAGGACAGCAGGAAAAGGGTCATCCATGGCATCGCTTCCCTGAAATCTACTTCCTGCTGTCTGTTTTCACCTATCAGATACTCACTCCCACAATGGGCTCAACACAACACCCACCAAAATCAGCGGCAAAACCCCCTATTGATTGGAATCAGTCCCTGCAGGATGGTGGGTTGTGCCTTCGATGGTTGCTGTGTTTTGCTCAGATTCATTCATAATAAAGTCTGCTTACAAAGATAAGCACTCTCAAAAAGGGTGACACAAACAGCAGCCCTCTTCTAGGTCTCCAGCTGTTTGTTGCTTGGCAGGATTTTAATAAGGTTGCTTCGTAAAACTTGACCCAATCAGACACTGGATTCAACTCCAGACGAACCTGAACACGGGGTTGCAGATTTTTCATTGTCTCTTTTGAAAGTCTGCTGAATCCTTATTGAATGAATCTGGATGTTCTCGATTCATTCAGCGTGCAGACACCTATTCACTTCATATTTTGGGGGCACGTCAGAAAACGGTAAAGGTCACTCTGCCGAAGAAGCCTATGAAAATATTTGTATCTCGAAGGCACTAGGCTGCCTGCTTCTTCCCTAGCCCCTGAAAGCACGTCACTGATTCCTTCTGCAGCTTCATACTTTTAAATACCTAAAAACTTACTTTTAGCTACTGAGAACCGCAAGCGTTCAGGGAGGAACATTCTTGCTGATCCTTGCAGAGCTAGCTACAGAATGGACATTTCACCAGCTCTCACAGCTGCTTATCCATCTGGCTGGTAAATAAAGTAGTAAATAAATATATAAATAATAATAATACTCCATCTCTGCTCCACAGATATACTGGAGCTGGGGAAACCAGCCTAATCATTCTTTTTTCTCTCTGGTGCCCAGGCACAGTGGGGAAAAGTGCATCAGCTGGAAGGGTTGGCAGTGAAGCTCACATTAAAAATGTTTTCAGTTCAGTTACTTTTAAGTGATCATTGCGAAAGGGTGCAGGGCAGTGTCTGATCTGTGGGGAGCAAGAGGGTTCACTCCAGGTCAACTACAGGGGGGATGAATAAATGCCCACAGGAAGGCAGGGCTCTGCAACTGGGGTCATAGGCATGGCCAGCCCCTATGCTCTGTAATTCTCACTTTAGCCTCCTTTACTTACAGTGATGTTGACTTCTAGTAAGAAACGCTGGATTGTGCCCTTATTTAGTGGCTAAGCAGGCCTTCCCCCATCCTCTTGCTCCCCCCCACCCCTCACACACTCACTGGCTGTGAGGGAAATGGGACAGAAGCTGCACTGGACTGGAACATTGTACATCCCCCTCCGAAAGGCAGCTGGGTTAAAATGGTACCTCAGAGGGGTGTCTCTGCCCCCGGTGCCTCCCAGTGCTACTGCTTAGGTGGTGCAGCTTGGATGGTACATCTTGGATGGTGCACCACCCCTTGGTCAGGGCTGTGTCTATGGGCACAAGCTACCCTAAGGAAATCCCATTGCTAACTGTCATCCCCTCCCCTGAGTCGTTCCACCGGTTTACAATAATGAAAACCCTTTTGCTCATATTAGGTTGTGTGACCTGTTACTAGACTAGTTGTTAGCGTGCCTTTAAAAGTGAATATGAAAAAGCAAAATTAGCCTGATCCTTCACACAAATTCATGATCCTCTGTTTCCATGGATATAATTCATTAAAATGAAGAAAAATTTCCCTTTGGAATTCAACAAATTGACCATGATTTATTCAGAGACAACAACTATGTTAAATTGGAGTGAAGGATGAGAGTATATAAGATATTTCAGGGCAAAAACATTACAGGGATGTTGTATGTATCCCCCAAACAAGCATTACAAACCTAGGAAATTGTCAGTAAATAAACCTGATGGAAATCCAGAACACATTATGGTAAGAAACTGCATAGTTAAGACACCCAAACAGCTTTTACACCAACCTCTAGTGACATGGGGTGGGTGGGTGGGGAATCTGTATGTCTTTAAAAATCAGGCTAATCTAATCTGGGACTATAAACCCTATTATCCACTAATCATCCGTGCACAGTTACCGCATGGTGTCGCAGTCAGGGGCAACTGTTTTTGTTGACGTCCGTGTGGCTTCATTCCCTTTAGGAACCATTGGGGGCAGTGGCCATTTTGAAAGTGGGCATCTTAATGGCAGGGGCCTGTGGTCTCAGTCTCAGTGAGAACAGGAGATGGCAGCCATTTTGAATGGTGGAATTTTCTAGAAGAACATTGTTTGTCAGCCACTGAGGTTGCCCTGGCTGATGAAGAAATTTTCCGTTATGAAGAAAAATGGCAAAAAAATTTAAAAAAAGACTCACTCCTACAAAAAATGTCTTTGAAGGTAGCCAATGCATGAGATTTTAGTGCATTTTTAACTACACAAGGAGTTAGATGAGTCTGCATTATTCTCTTATTAAGATCATTTGGGACCAAAAATGGTATGCCACAGGATGCTAATTTTCTTAAAGGACTCTTTTTCAAATAAATCCTAAACTCCTTAATCCATTTACTTACAAATTTGCAGAAAATTTGTTCAGTTTTCCAAGAGTAAGCACTGCAGTGGTGAAAAGGATATGGCATGTTCTTCATATGTAACAAAATAGGGGAATTCTTGCTTCAAGAGCAAAACTCAACTGAACCTTAACTATGGAATCATGATCAACACTTTCATAATAACGTCACCTGATGGATAGCTAATGCCAAATGCGGAGACCTGTTCAGAATATGAAATATGCCATTTTTTCTTACTTACGTTAGCTGATGTTGTCCATGTTTGAATACTTACGGTCAGCTAGAAATGACATTGTAATTCTCTCTTTTTATAGCATGCCAAAGTTTTCATCTTGGTCATTATAAACCACAGTGCACAACAGATGGCTAATTGAAGCCATATGATTCTATTTGATTGCAGCATCCTTCTTGGTTATTTAAATATTTTTTGGTAAACCCTATTGTATTTCACATTTAAACACCATTAGACTACATGCATCAATTTTGCCATTGGGCATATGCAGCAGCATCCCTCAGGACATGACCTTGGAATTTGATGTTGTCCCATGGAAGCTTTGTTTTCATAAGATATTACTGAATTTGTATGCTTGGTGAAACCTGGTAGGCAGGCTTTCGAATGACTGGGACTACTTTCCTAAACTTCACTAATTATCTTAGTTTAATAGTAATAAATGGCCACCATTGGAGAAAAGACTCATCTCCTCACCAAGCATCAGTGGAATCCTTAATCATAAAACATTGATTTTTGTCATCTATCTATTTACATGTCTGTAATATAGTTTCCTGTTGCATTGTCTATTACAAGCAGTGACTCAGCTAACTCCACAATGTGGGCACAATAAATTAGGGCCCAGTTCTGCTACCTTTAGTCATATTGGGCAGGATTGTGAACCCTTTGTACCCACTGGTGGGAAGTTATTTGCATATGAGTAGTCCCATTGGTATCAACAGGGCTACCTACTTGTCAGAGTAATTGTTAGGCCCTGGGAGTTAAGGGCTCACAATTTAATCTTACGCTGCAAATAGTCCTGCAGAAATCAAGGAGACAGACTACTCATGCAATAAGATACCTCTGGATGGAAAATTAAGAGAATATGGACTTACATCCCTGATTTGATTGAAAATGTATAAACTTGTGAATCTCACTATGAGAGGCAAGTTACAGTTCAGAACTAAACTGCAGTAGTTCACGAGAATGGTTGAATTCATAGATATCCTAGCAATCTTTACAGGAGACAGGTTGTTAACCAGTGGTTTCCATGGCACTACTGTAAGATTACTACTACCATTAATAGTAATTCGTTAATTTCACAGTGAAGATTTTCATTTGTCAACCCTTCAGCTGTTTTTCGTGAAAGTAAGTGGTCCTATTCATTGAGGTCTTGTGTGCCCCAAAATAGAATGCCACAATGGAAACTGAAACGCAAACATATTTTAAGAGACACTTGCTTCCATCATTAGCTGTGAACTGCAAACCTCAGCTTCAATAGGAAAGCTGATCAGTGTTTGTGATGCTATCAGGTCCTGAACAATCTTATAAAAAAGAAGCTCTGGGCTGATCTCAATCCCCGTATTTTGCAAGCCTGACAAATGCCACGAGCATAATAAAACCTACAAAATACTAGTAAACAAGGTTTCCTTGGGGGGATAGAGAATTTCCATCCTCTCCCTTTCCTTCCTACCCCCCCTTCTCCTGCAGGAAAATTTAGTGGGAAGCCAAGATTTACAGCTTTAATTATGAACTTTAGCACAAGCAGTCATTCTGTAAATATTCTCGCTGGGGAAATGTAGATTGGAATATCAACATACGCAGCAGTGCATACAACTGTGTCTTCAGTTAATTGTGTCTAGTTCTGGTCTTTTATAAGTTGATTTCCTACGAAGGGACTTGCTTCCCACCTACCACTGGTGACAAGCAAGCGAACAAAAAAATCTTCTATCTTTTGCTATGTTATCTAATAGAACAGCAGAGATTAGCCTTCTTCCAGCTCACACCCCTTCATTAAACACACTGAGCTCTTTCTGGTAGCAAAATCAAAATGTTTTACACTCTTAAAAATTGTTCATTTGTTTCCTTAGCCGGCCATCTTCATTTTTACCCATGGCAGGAAAACTACTGAGCAGATTATTTTAAATCTGTTAGTTTGCTAACAAACTAATGTTCTAGGTCAGAAATTGCTGATTGTTTCCTTTACGGAAACACAATTCACTCATGCACCGATTTGCTCAAAACCACTTCAGACTGAGTTGACTGGCAGAAAGACCTGGGAAATTCATATACATTTAAACATGATCTGTACTCTGCTTAGAAACATTAATGTCAAATAAACAATAGCAATGCAGATGTGCACCTTTGCACTGCTGTTTGCTTTTGCTTTTGGGGGGCTGGTTTAGGCCCAAAATAAAAGGGAGGAGTGTGCAATGGCATATTTGCTTGTAGTATATTGCTCAGGCACTAGATGTTGCTGTGTGCTGTTACGTACCTGGCGCAATCCCTGGTTTAAAAACAAACAAATAAAGCAGGAACTCGAGGTCTGTGGAAGCCTGTTTGCGTCCATAGCTGGTTTTGTTTTTAAATGCCTCCGAGGGCCTGTGATTCCGCATATTACAAACAGGGCAGAGCTTTCTATGAACTACAAAATATTTCATCGGCAAGATATTTTTAGCTCCTCCACTACAGACTCTCCCAGGGTGTGTCTGCATTGCAAGAAAAAACCTGTCTCAGAGCCTGGATCAGTCAGTGGGGATTGGGCTGTGAGGCTAAATACAGCTTCAAGCTTGGGCTGGATCCGGGGCTATGAGACTGCCCCCCCTCCCTCGATGGGTTTCTGACTCCAGGCTCCAGCCTGAGCCCAAACAACTACACTGCAACTTTTAGACCCGCTGCCCAAGTCCTGTGAGCCCGTCAGCTGACTCATGCCAGCCCCGGTGTGTAGACGTACCTAGAGAAGCCCAGGTAGGGAGGAAGAAGAGCTGCCTATAGACATGAAACTCATCTGCAGCCTCCTACCAGCTCAGTGAGGAGGGGGAGAGAGAAACCCCCTACTGCTAGTATGCCGCATTGAAACTACCTCCTGCGCTGAACAAGGACAACAACTGATTTGAAGCCCGCAAATGGGAAGCGACACAAAAGTGCAAAGTATTAGAGTCATGAGCTATTTCTGAAACATATCTTTCATAGTATTTATGAGTCATTAGATATAGTTGAAAAGGAGACTGATTGAATGCACAGCGGTTCCCTATAGAATCTAGATGGGCCGATAACATCCCAGAATATATTACAAGAATGCTATGCCCCCCAGGGCAATGTGAAAGTGTATCTGATCCTCAGGGCAGAGGTAGAAAAGAGCAATTTGCCTGTATACAGAGGACAGGGAGTTTCATGATGTCATGTCTGAACTTCCCAGGTTTTCAAAGAAATTATTCTAAACATCAGTCCTAAAATATGTTACCATTATGGTGTTTACTGATTTCTCTTCAATAGCAAGTGCCAATCTAAACTCTGCTAGCTTCATTCCTGTGTCCAGCAATCTGATTTAGAAAAGGTAGCTTTTGAGTTTCCAGGGCTCAAGTTTGATGATTTTTTCCCAGAAAGACTGGATTTTAAAACTTTTAATAGAGACAATTGCAGTTTAACAGCTTATTTTAACCACATTCCTTTTTTATACGAAGAAACTGGTGAATAGTGGACAAAATGTAGTGCTAAATCAGCATTCTTTAAAAATGGACTGCGGAAGGCAACAAAGGTGCCTTTTTCCTGCTCTATTTTGCAAAAATCAATCATTGTTGCCATGTTATTGTGCAAGTTAGAGAGATTATCCCATGGTGTGGGGCCTTCTGGGACTCTATTCTGGGACGCTTGCTTTGTACTTTTTATATGATGCTGCTGCTTTTACTGTAATCACTTTCCCCTACTTTATTAATGCTATGACAATACTCAGCTTTACCTTTTCATTTCTATTTCTGTTCAATAGCTAGGGCTGACATGGTGCTTGTGCCTATCTTACCAAGTTTAGCAATGGAGCTCAGATTATTTTAACCATACACTTAAAATGACATATCACTTCTGGGTGTCGCTTTTGACAGAGTTCCATTACTCTTGAGATGGCTGTGGGTATGGTGATTAACCTTGAACCAGTTCTGTCACTGGAAGGTCACATTATTCCTTTAACCTGCTTTTTCTCTCTCTCTCTCTCATAAACATTTCTTGAAGAAAACCTTGGTAAGGGGGTCATCCTCCAGAAGGTACAAGACAGCAAAGAGAATATAAGCCCTATTACAAGTGACACTGAAAGGATCCATCTTTTGTACAATGAGTGCAGCTACCGCTTTTGACTCTGGAGGGTCCCTGATTACATGCCAGCAGAGACAAAGGTGTCTGCAGAGACTCACATTGGGGTGAAACTCACCTTTGAGCAGACATCAGCACAAGACCCATACACCATTTATGGCCCACTTAAGACCTACTTTGAAGACTTAAATGGTGCCTAAGGAGTGCACGAGGGCAAATTTCACCTATCAGGGTTGTCTCTGCCTGATGCGCAGATTGCAGCCCTTGCATTGGTTAGAGTACTGTACAAAGGCATCTAAAATGCCTTACACATTGGATGCAACAGAAGGTCATGTATATATTTACAGACACTGTAGCGAACAACAAGGTTCATTCAACAAAGCCATTCAAGATGTAATGTGCATGAGACACCAGCTCACCAGGCATCTTAAAATCAAAATTGCAGAGCTTAAGAGCCATCATGGTCTGATGGACAACACAATATTCTGAAAAATGAAAGATTTGGAGGTAAGGCCTTGAGAGAGGGGACCATGTAAAAGAGGTTGATCAGTGTGTGACACTACACCTCATATTCTTCATAGAGATATTGTTATGATATGAATACGGCATAACTAAGATATGTTTTATGCAAGATGGGTCATGTGAGATATCATTGGAAAGGTTATGATATACTGAATGTGATTATCCTATTTGTATGCATGTATCATTTCAATATCTGAAGTTAGGAATATTAACTATGGATCAATTGCAAAATGCTTTGCACCTGGAGAACTCCCACCAGACAAAATGTAATCAGTCTGGCTGGTTAGTCAATAAACCATTAGGGAGAACAATAGGACTTTGAAGGTGCTAATCTCCGTCATTCTAGAGAAGTTTTCTGGGATGCTGCTTTAACACTGCAGGGTCAGGCGATCATGTTACCTGGTACTGGACACCATCTTGGACTTCTAGCGTTTTTCCACTAAGCAAGGGTGGGCTTCAAACTGAGAAACAAAGGATTCCCGTCATATGCAAATCCTATTTAAGGATGGGGAGTGAGTTAATCTTGGTTCATTCTTCACTGAATCCCCACCCAGGATGACAGTTGGAAACATCTAAGAAATAAAGACAAAAGGGAAGGAGGGGGACTGAACCCGGGCTAGGAATGGTGTCTGGCCCATGAAGGATATACTTGGAATTTTAAGCTGCAAGCAAGAGCAGTCTGTCCTCAAGAAATCCTGCAACCTACCCAAAACAACATTTAGGGTGAGAAATTACTGGTTTTAGCCAGTTTCTTTGGTGTATTAAGCCTAGTTTGCGTGTTTGTTTTATTTGCTCAGTAATCTGCTTTAATCTGTTTGCTAGCCCTTATGATCACTTAAAATCTATCTTTTGTACTTAATAACCTTGTTTTTTGTTTATTCCATAACGACTTTGTGTAATTCCTAAATGGAAGGGGGGGGGCAAAAAGCTGTGCATATCTTCCTCCACAATGAGGGAGGGAGTGGATTTCATGAGGTTACGCTGTACAGTTTTCTGTGCAGTGCAAGACAATACAATTTCAAGTTTACTCTGCAAAGGGGGTGTGCACTTGAGTATGGGGCAATCCCTGAGCTGAGTCTTCCTGCACAGAGCGAATCTCAGTGTCTGTCTTTCTGCAGCTGGGTGTGTCCCTACCTGTGTGTGTGCTGGAGGAGGCTTGAGGGGCTGGCACAGCAGGACAGGGTGAGGGAACTCAGGCTGGTGGAACGGGTGGGCTCAGTGGTTCCCCAGTACATCAAGTGGCACCCTACGTGGGTGGAGGGGTGAACTCGTCACACAGTGCATATGGTATAGTAGCAAATGGAAGCTGAATTTGACTTTGGGAAAAACGAAAGGGTATATTTGTAGACCAGAGTAAAAAGTTACAACAGATATAATAGGCACCATAAAATAGACATCTGCCTATAATATAATGGAGGTAGAAATGGATGTAAGAAACAGATTGCCAGGGGTGGAAGCTTAGCGCTCAAACGTAGATGGGACAGAGTGTCATCATGACCATGGGAAATACATGGATCATTGCCTCTTGAAGTGCAACATTGGTTAGAAGTGGGAAGGAGACATGTAAACTACAGTGAATCCACTCTGCGCAGATCACCCACGGATTTGGGAGCTTGAGAAGGGCAGGGTAAGACCCAGGGGTGGCACAAGACCCTCTTTAATAAAGATAAAAAATACGAATGGGCCTGGTCAATGCAGATTGTAGATCTGACCCAGGGCGTTCAGAACTTGAGCCTTAACTCATTTTTCTGCTTGCTGGTCAAGATTTTCACTGCTGCAACACAGGTACGCTCCTGAGACTTTGCAGTAAGCCTAGATCCACCCCCCGGCACCAGCAGACTTCACTGGAGCCATGCTAACTTATGTACTAATGTACTTGCTAATAGCCTAGACAGAGACTGATAGGCAAGGGCATTGAGGAAAGGGAACTGAAAGGACTGCTTAAGGAGAAGGAAGAGCTCCCAACCCTCTCTTAATCCTTCACCTATGGAGAGTTATGTTATCCCCATTATATATATTTTTAACTTCCCAGCCCCTCAGAGCTGGCATGAAACACAGTAGAAATGTTATATTTCCTTTTCCAGGAAAATTAGCTGGAAGAAATATTGTGCTAACTAGAGTTCACTAATGCACAGCCAGATCATGTCATTAAGTGATACATCAGGCATTAAAGATAAAGTTATAGTAAAGATCTAGTTTAAAACAGATTTTGTAAAGGAAAATTTAACTTGCACTAAATTATCTATGGAAATAACTCACCTGAATACTGACTTCATTCCTTACCATCAGCACTATTATAATAAATATCAAATGTCTTCATAATCACATGGCATTTATCTTGGGCTAATGACCTATAGGAAGGTTACAAGATACGTTTAATCCTTTCATTGCTGAAATTGAAAACACTCACTGGCCTGGATTGTAATCTTACAGTCCAGCCTGAGGAGAGGACAGGGCTGCGCTGCAACAGGAGTCAGACCCATGACTCAGAAGGCACATGTCAGGACACCACCACAGGACTATGGGTTGAGGCTGGGGCCAGTGCTGGAGGTGACTTGGTCTGAGTTCAACAGGGTCATGGCCAGAAGCAGCAGTGCTAGCTGTGCTAGTGTCACACAATGGAATCAGGTCAGACAAGGTTGATGAGCAGAGCCAGTCAGAGCTAGCAAGGGTGACCAGATGTCCCAATTTTGTAGGACAGTCTTGATATTTAGGGTTTTGTCTAATACAGGCGCCTATTACCCCTCACCACCTGTCCCGATTTTTCACGCTTGCTGTCTGATCACCCTAGAGCTAGCTGTGCCAGCCAAAGTAGGATTAGTGGAAAAGAGGCTGTGTGAGGTGTCAGAAGTGGAGCAGGGGACCAGGAACCAGAAGTGAGGCCAGGTATCAGGAACAGGGCAGGGGCCAGAACCAGGAGCAAAGCAAGGTATTGGGGGGCACAGCAGGGACTGTTTGTAGCAGCAAGCAAGGATCCGCCTAGTTGCACAGACAACTTGCTGGGGTCTTCTCCAGGCTTAAATAGTGTGACTGGACAAATCAGGGCTTCCCAGAGTGCCACATCCCGGGCTGTCAGGCGCCACCAGGCTCACAGCCCACCAATCACTACTCTGCCAGAACTGTGGTTGTGGCATGGATGTAGCAGTCACCTGGGGACCAGCGAACACATGTTCTAGTCCTGCAGATCCTCATGTTAGTAAGCTGGTGCTCTAGAGGTGTAATTTCCAGCTTGCGTAGACATACCCATGCTAGCTCTTATTGAGCTCACATGTTAAAAAGAGCAGAGTAGCCATGGCAGGATGGACTGCCCCACGTATGTACTGAGGATCTTGGATGGGATTGTACTCAGGGTGGCTAATCTGTGCCGAGTGCTTAATTTATGCCAGGGCTTGCCAGAGCTGAGGCCTGGCACCTCTGGGCCTGGCAGTTCAGAGCCCTGGCACCTCTGGGCCTGGCAGTTCAGAGCCCCAGCACCTCTGGGGCTTCATCTGTTATGAATGTTAAAGAATTGCTTGAGTCCCGGCACCTCATTTCTTGAGCCCCTTTCATTACGAATTAAGCGCTGTTGTGCAGCCATGGCCATGCTGCTATATTTAGCACACTGTGTCAATCACAGCTAGTGTGCGTATGTCTACTTGATCTGGAAATTATAGCTCTCAAACTCCAGCCATTCCTAGAATTGTAATCAGGTCCTTTCGTCACTGCTGCTCCAGGGGGCACAGAGATAAGATCTGTGCAAATAACTGATTTTTTTGCTTCACTGGCAATTCCCCTCCAAATTGAAGGAAGTTATTTTGGGTTGAATGAAACCTTTCATTTAGACTTTAAGGGTTTTTAAAGCTTTTTTTATACCATTGATGGAAATTCTGAAGCAAAGCATCATTTCAAATGAAAATCATAATCAAAGCATTTTGTTTAGAAAATATCAAAACAATATTTTGACTTTGGGGCAATTTTGTCTGGTGTTGGTCAAAAGAATCCTGTGAAATTGACACAAACATTTCACAAATTTTGAATCTGAATCTTTCACCACCACCACCACAAAAAAAAAAAAAAAAAAGTTTTGGCCAGAAAAGTTTGCCCAGGTCTAGTCCTGATGATGTTGATGTTGCAACTTATTTCAACCTGTACTAGGTCAGCTGCACTGATGAGTGAATGGGGGAGGAGCAGAGACAAGACTCCACCCTCTGCTGCCTACCCACCTGCGTAGGGTATATGGAGTAGAAAGCTGGCGGCAGCTGCTCTCCCTACCACACAGGTTCAGTGGTGAGACTAGCCTTTATAAGGGAGTCTCTGTATGACCCCCTTATTCCCCTACACAGATACTCCTGGGTTTGTGATTGAGCCCATTGTGGGGGACATTGTTCCCTTCAGGTGAAACCCACCCTTGGGCACAAGATCTATGCAGCCTGTCTCTTGTAGGATTTAAGTGGTGCACATGTAAAACACTGGCCAAATGTTTCACATTCCCCTCTAGGGGCTGAACCACTAGAGGATAAAAACCTACTACTGCTTCTAGGTAGGGCCTGATCTTTAAAGGTATTTAGTCACCTAACCCCCAGTGAAATCAGTTTGTGTTAGAAGCCTGAATATCTTCAAAAATCTGGTCCTTTCTCCTTTTGCTCAAGAAGAAAAGATCTGTGCTGCATTACTCTGAGTGGCCCCTACAAAGGAATGCAAAGGTGGAGGGCAGGTAATCAACTTCCCACCCCACTTTCTGTGCTGGGCAGGGGTGTGTAAACAAAACAAAACCTCAGTTGCCAGATTTCCACCCTCCCCTCCATGGAGCAAAAAGACAAGTGTCCTCGATCCATCCTTTTTCCTCGTGAGTTTCAGACACGACATCAGGTTAGTGTGGTACTATCAACTAGAGAATCATACAGCTGTGCTGGCTACTCCAGAAGCAAATGAAGCACATGCTCCCTACACAACTAGGAGTGGCTGGGCTGAGTGAAACATATGACAAAGTTCCTCCCCTAGAAGTGATTTTAAAGCTTAATTATAGAATCATAGAATACCAGGGTTGGAAGGGACCTCAGGAGGTGATCTAGTCCAACCCCCTGCTCAAAGCAGGACCAATCCCCAACTAAATCATCTCAGACAGGGCTTTCTCAAGCCTGACCTTAAAAACCTCTAAGGAAGGAGATTCCACCACCTCCCTAGGTAACCCATTCCAGTGCTTCACCACTCTCCTAGTGAAAACATTTTTCCTAATATCCAATCTAAACCTCCCCCACTCTGAGGTTTCCTGGGCTCTGTAAATCGCAACACAGCAACTGTTGGTGTCCCAACAGGTCAAAAGCACTTTTTTCTGCATTGATTCACCACCATGTCTCCTTATTGCTGCTGGGATCTTAACCAAAGGACAATGCCTGACATTAGAACTCTCCTCTCTAGCATGTGGATCCTTAACCTTACTTTTTCAGTCACTAGCTGCAATTAACGTGCGTAAACGAAGAAAGCAGCAGTCCATTCTGAAAATCTACAGCTTGTCTTTGGCTGTTCATCTTTCCCTCTCAAGCTCCATTTTAAAAACTAGATTTTCATTTTTCAGATGTTTTGCTTCGTGACAAACCGCTTCACCCTGGACGGGTATGGTCGCTTTCAGGCAGTGTTCCCTGACATGTTTCAGAGCACTGTGGTCTGAGGGTGATGTGGCAACACTGAAGCAGAGCTGCTGTAGCTCAAAAGTTTGTCTCTTTCACCCACAGAAGTTGGTCCAATAAAAGATATTACCTCACCCACCTTGTCTCTCTAATACTAGAAAACTGACAATCAGGTAAGAGGAGTCAGAGCTCCATTCTAGCCTAGTGCAGCATCTTGAAATCACCCACACTGAGAGACACTTTAAACGACACTTGAATTAAAAACTTTCCCTCAGGATTGGTAATTCTCAGCCTCCCGCTGGCAGCTTCCGTCTTGCTGAAAGATGAGTGCTGGGGACAGTGGCAGTACATAGCAATCCTACTTTAACTGTCAGAAAAGACGAGTGAAATTCTGCCTCCTCTGAAATGAAAGGCAAAACTCCCTTTGACTTCAACGGGGCCAGGAGTTCACCTGGAAACTTTGAATGCAGTAGCACAACTTCTAACAGACAAGGTCTTTTTAAAAAAGGAATACAATAATTGCCACAGATAGTGATGTGACCACAGAAGCATTCTTAAGCCCAGCTACTATTTATAGCAGGACAGCAGCACCACCCTAGTTAATATTGAAACTAACTTGGTGTTTAAGTAATAACAACTGAAGCATAAGAGTTTGTTCTTTCCAAAATTCTTGGTTTCACTGGGGAGGCAGTTTGATCTAGTGGCAAGTGCATTAGAGCAGAGACCTGGGTTCTTTTCCCAGCTCTGTAACTGGCCTACTTCACTTCCCTTGTCTGTGCCTCAACTTACCCATCTGTAAAATAGGGATAATGATGCTGACCAGCTTTGAGAGCTACTGACAAAAAAGTGCTATATGACTGTTCGGTATTATTTAAAACTTAATATTCTTGTTATCTATAGAAGGGTCCAATTTTTTTTCTTTTGAATTCTGATAAATTCTTGACCTCAATATTTTGTAGCAAGACACTCCACTGACTAATTGTGAGTCATATGACAAAGTATTTTTCTTCACGAAGTTCTCAGCCCAGAAGCAAATTATTGTACAGAAGTATGGTTTGGCTCTTTAGAAAATTTGACCCCAACTCTTCAGAGGTGAGGGATCAGTGAGCTGAGCAGTCATTCCACCTAACCTATGATCGAATGGGGTGATCCAGAAAGAATTATAGCAGCAACCTCTCATTCCAGTGTCACTGTTGGAAAGTTGAAAAGGCTTGGAAAGCAGCCAATGTTAACATTATAGTCACTGGCAAGGTAAAAAGTGGTTTGAAAAGATATACAACTCTCCTTTCACAAAGGCGGCTGTATTGCTTTAAAGTTGAAGCAAAACATCTACGGAGCACATATACTGGGAACATGAAATCCAGAGACTTCTGGAGCAGTTTGACTTTAAAAGGTTTTGAAGCCATTTGCCATCTACACAATGACTAACACTGCTGCAGGAAGACGTGGTGGAGAAATTGACTAGTTTGTGTGGAATAATTGCCTTCAGAGCTCCAATTTACAGCAATAGGTTGTTTTTACTGTAATCTTCAGCATTATTTCTTTGTGAGGAACAGGAGGCCATAATGAAGCACGGTCTTAAGTTTAGTCAGTGGTAATAAATGAAAATAATTTCCTTCTTAAAAAATAGAAAAGGAGCTCATCACTGGGGCTCTTATTCCCACTAGCCTTATTTGTAAAAAGTTGGTATCAAGGATGCACATTTATGCACTCAAAGGTTCAGGAATGTGAAAGTTAAGGGTGCCCTGAATGACCTTAACTCTGCCCCCTGGTGTGTATCATTACAGAAGAGTCTAATCCCAGGACTGCATACTGTGAACTCCAGGCTCTTCTTCACAGGAGGTAACAGGTGAGCCAGCACTGACACTAATTAGAGAGGTATGACTGGGGAATGAAACGTAATTAGCTAAGCAGGATAGCAGGCTGGGGAGCCAAAGAGCCAATTAGCCCAAGTCTGATAAGAAGGAAGTACAAGGAGGAGGAGCAGGGTTAGTTGAGTCTAGGGGCAGAGAGTGCTCCAGGAAGAGAGACCCCGTCTCCTCTCAGGCCCTGGGGGAAGGGCCAAAAGCACACGGGACACTGTAAATAGCATTGCCCAGTGCAATTGGAGCAGGTTTCTGTGGTGAAACAAGGCAGGCGCAGACAGCGTCCGGCTACACCCCCATTTGTGCTGCTCCTCAGCAGGGTGGAGGCGCTGTCAGGAACAGATCTGCCCTTTTGTCACACAGGGGCTGTATGTCAGAGCCTGGGCATGTTCCCCTCTGTGTGTAGCTCTGCTGTCAGGTACCGAGTCATTTCTCTCTCTAGGCAGGAACAGAAATGGCTACAAACCCCTCAGCAAGTCACCTAGTTCCCTGCTGGCTAAAACAACCTGGGGAAGTCACTGCACCTTTTCAAACCCCGCCCCTTGTGGGAAGGAGGGGAAAGCAAGGGTTGGTGGCCAAATCTTATTGAAACACTTCAAGTAGTCAGTGTTTGTTTAGGGTCCCTGCTCTGAAACTGCCCTCATTCTCAGACGATTTCTTATTTCACTTGCACCAGTTGGGTCAGCAATTGGTTTGACTTCACAAGAATGGGCTCAGCATTTGTCCCTCTTTAATATTTTCCTAAGCAAGAAGTCTAGTAAGCATCCTTTAGCTCGGACCATCTGGGCTCTTAAGAAAAGGCTACAGGCAGGAATTCCTCTTGGGACAGCTGACGGTTCTCCTCTGCGTCGGAGGAGACAGCAAATGTAGATCCAGGCTCTGATTGTCCAGGTGAAAGTTAAAGATTCCAGACACTTGCTAGAAACAAAGCAAGGTAACTCCGATGTCCTGGCCAAAATTCCTTCTTTCATCAACAGAGACTGCATGCGAGCTATTCTAAATACCTAGTGGCTACTTGTAGGGGGTCTGTTAAGAAAGACTAGAACCCTAGCTTGTGTAGTTGGCATTAACTCAATGTTCTTGCCCAACCTGTTGGTCAGATTTCTCATACATTTCCCCATCTCAAGTAAATCTCATCAGCATTTGTAAAGAGGGCACGTACCATCCACGGATTCAGCTTTCTCTGTTCTGTGTCTCATTACAAGCAGCTCTTGGCATGTTGATAAGTTAGCTTCCAGATAAGCAGAACATGCTGTACTGTTGTCTTGACTTGTGCAACAACCACTGGCCACTGTTCCTATGGGAAACAATATAAACTGAAAAGGACAATATCTAACATGATTAAATTATTTCTTGGTGTCTGTTGTTTGAGTGTCACTATGGTGCTCAATAGCATCTGAGAGCAGATTTGAAGATGATTATCTGGCAGATATCAAGCCATTTACTATATTCAAAACAAGGGTTGCCATCTGACACATGGGAGAGCACATTACACTACAAAGAATTCTGAAGTGGCCAGCAAAGTTCAGGTGGCTTTACTGGGTTGAGAGTCAAATCAGGTGGACCATCCTCTAAAGATGACCATGCATTTGATTTCGATAGAAGGAGCTAAAGAAGAGCTGGACTGTCATGCACACGATTCAAGACTGGAAGAGAAAAGAATACACTTAAGTCAGACAACGAGTTTTGGGAAGGCAACATGATGTTTACTCTGTGCCTGGGTTATGAAGGAGTGGGATTTAGGGAAGACAAGAAAAATTGTCACCCTGCATCAGGGACATAGCTTTTATCCTTGTGACATGTTAAAGTTCAGGGTCATACTTTGCAATCCATACTTCGGGCCTGCCAAGCAGTGCTTTTTGTGGAACCTGGTTAAAGGCATTAAGATCCGCTTATTGACTGATCTGGGATTCTTTTTAAATTGCAATAATTGCCTATTAAAACTTACTTTTCTTTAAAGCAACCTGCATTTGGGGATAATAGTTTTGGGATACCTCAGCAGTGGTTCTGGAATGTTTTTTATAGTGGGGATGCTGAAAGCCAGTGATCCCCAAACTTTTTACCTTGCACTCTCCGTTACCCCTGTCAATGCCCCCTCTCCCCAGAGCTGGGGCCAGGATGGGGCTGCGGCTTTGGGAGTTGGGAGCGGATGCAGAGAGGGATAAATGGGGCTGAGGCTGGGACCACAGCTGGGGGTCGGAAGCAGAGCCCTGGATGCATGGCCGGTGGCTGGGACCCCATGCAAAACCTGGGGGTGCTGCAGCACCCCCCGCACCTATGTACCTCAGAGAGAAACTGAAACCTGATCACAGCAAAGTCAGAAGCAAGATAAGAGGCAAAGGGAGATGCATATCCCCTCTCTGCCAGAAGGAGCCTCACTGAAGCACTTTATTGGAATGGGGAGAACTGGAATGACCTGCAATAATGCAACACAAGGGAAAATGTTGTATGAGAAGATCCTAAATTCTTGTTTAGTAAGGTGCTCAGGGGAGCCCAGGCCCCCCCCTTTCCCTGGCTTGGGTAAGCAATGCTTCCCAAACCTTCCCTTCTCCTGATCTTGTTACTATCCATTTAAACACTGGCAAGAGGGGTAGATCAGCCCCTAAAATAATAGCTATCAGTTAAGGCCTAATCTTGGTCTCACTGATGTTAACTGGAGTACCGTCACTGACTTCAGTGGAAACCCCCGCAAGCCGCCTCTGAAGCGTAGGTTATAAGGGTTATCATTTCTGGTGTTATGAGAAAGACTCCTATTTACTTCAATGGGAGTTGACTCAGGCCCTCAATACACTGAGCTCTGCTAAGAGATGCTCATCCCTGCAGAGTCCGAGTGATGGGTTTTGTACATAGTATTGTTATATTGCTGTTTACCAAGTCAATTTATGAAAAAAAATACCAAACCAAACTTCCCTGCCCAGTCTGAAGACATGGGCCCTCCCTAAAATCCCTCTTTTCCGCATCCTCTTAAACACGTCAGTGTGGAGCCATTGTGCCTGTAAATTAGACAGGTGCCTTTTATGTGGCTTTTGGTGGGAGAGTGACACTAGGAACTGGGGAATGTGCTTGTCTTACTACAGAAGAGACAATGAACCCATTGTTGTGGCTCTCTAGCGCCACCTGCTGGGAACCTCTGATGTAAGAGAGTCTGGATTATGCATCAGCTGTTTGGAGAGAGGTAATCAATTTCCCTTGGTTATTTCTTTCTGTTAATACCTGTGTATTGTTTCTATAGCTAGTATTGGTTTCCTAACAATTTACAAGATAAAAATAACACGTGGTCACAGAACTAGCATACTGAGAGACTAATTTGCAAGGATGCTAACTCTGCATATCTACAAACATCACAAAGCATTGCCCACTGACTCTTCTCTCGCCATCTTTCTGTCTTGCTCCTAGACTGGCTCCCGGATACATAAGAGGACACAGAACAGCATCTGAGATTAGAGCTGGGATTTTCTCCCTATGTCCTTTAGTGCTCTGTGACAGTCAGCATGAGCACATATGGAGAAGGAGCGTTAACTACTAGAAACACTAAAATGAACCATTTCTGGCCTCTGAGACCACTGCACATTTTCAATTAGAGTCAGGAATCCATCTTACTAAGGGGGGAGCAGGGAAGACATGTCATCTAACACCTGTATTCTCCCTCCCACCTCCCTGGATGAGAATTTGGAAACAATAAAATTGGGTTTATATTTTATTCAAGTCTCCTGCCCAGGGTCAGCTCTAGGGGGTGAAATGGCTGGTATCACTAGCAAAACGATTTGCTCATCACTAATATGCATGTAATGGCATAGCTACCAAAGATCTCCACCTACTCTAAGGCATCTGAGCAATCAGTATTCAGTGGTCTCTGAAGCTGATTGGAATGGTTCATCTCTTCCCTAGCAAGAGTATTTTATGTTCACCAAGGGGGGGAAAAATGGAGAGTAACTGCCTGAATTACCAGTGGAAGCAATTTCTTCCCTGACAGTCTTTTCTGTCTTCTCTACTCCTAAAGGAACAGTATATATAGATTCTAATAAGGCTTGTCTCTTCGTGCTGGGAATTTCAACCAGACCAGAGAGGAGAGACTCTGCCGTCTCACAGTCAGGAAAATCTCATTCTTGCACAGATTCTTCGTTGACAGTACAAATCCTTTACCCTCACAGATCGGAGGAAAAACTTGCTTCTAGGCATCATCTACATAGCTTAATTGTAAATCACATATTTATAGACTGCAACGGTATAGAGCTAAGCTGCTGAGATTCATTTTCATAATTTAAATTCATAACAAGATGACAATAAAAAGTTCTGCTCGCAGGTTCCGATTTCACATACTCCTCACTCATCCAGTCCTCTATAGGTATGTCTCTATTGGAGCAGGGAGGTGTGATTCCTGGTGTGTGTAGACGTACTTACCCTATCTCCACTTGAGTTACCACCTTAAAACAGTAGTGTGGCTAGGGCAGCATGGATGGTGGCTAGGGCTAGCCACTTATGTATGTACCAGGGCTGGGAGGAAGGAATTGTACTCAGGACAGCTAGTACAAGTGACCACATGTGCCACCTCTGCTATTTTTAGATCATAGTTCAAGCAGAGCTAGCGCCAGTATGTCTATTCAAGCTGAGAATCACATCTCCCAGCTCAGATGTAGACATACCCAGTGATGTAGACATACCCTCCTCTGTCTTTAGGTCAGTTCTTTTACATCAAACCAATCCATTCATGTAGTGGACAGGGCCCCTTTAAACAATTTGTGAGTCCTCTAACAGTGCTCCCTATGTTCTATGTTTTTGGCAGCCCCCAGACACCAGTCAAAGCAGTAGTACCTATGGGGCTGCGTAAAGAGAAAGAGATACAGTCACTTTCCTTATATTTTAAGCAGGAGATTAAGCAAAGACTCTTTCCCACAGTATAAAACACTCAGTAGGAATCAAGCTCATTATTTTTGAGTAGCCTTGCTCTAAGTCTCCAGGAGTGGTGAGTACAGCTGTGTGAAGCTTCACCATGAAAAGCTAGCTTAGGGTCATACTCCACTCCAAATGCTGAATGCAGCCCAGATTCAGACAGAAAGTGGGTGTTCATGACCTTTAAATGTTTGTCTACATACCCGGTGCAGCCAGGGCAGTTAACTGGGCCTAATTTACCCTTTCTGGGCCAGTGTGGGGAGTATACCACCTCACTGATATAAACATTTTCTAAGTTCTAGGCCCAAGCCTGATGCATAAAGCAGCAGAACCTTCTGAAAGAAAACCCCTAGGTAACAAGGAATGGACTCCGCTGCAGCCTGGTCACTCAGTGAGCCCAGCTGAGGAGTAATGGATCCAGCCCACCTGTACCGCTACAATCAGCCGGAAGCTATTTACCACCAGACCAGTAGCCAGCTCATGGTTTATTTCCCCTCTGATTCTCCTTCCTTCCTCTATTCACATTGGACTGAGTTAGCTTGCGGGAAGTGAGAATGCTGGTGATCTTACAGAGACAGCTGTGATGCAAGAAGGAAGAAGAATGGTTAGCCTGTTCCACAGGAAGTGCCCCCATGGGCATGGAGGGGTTCTGCTCTTATCTGTTAAGTGTTTAGTTGTGTTTGTAGCACTGGAACACTGTGAAGTAGTTAGTGTGTGGGACTGGGGTTCAGGACATGTCCTGTCTGTCCCTGGCCTAGTAAAGTCACTTACCTTCCTGTGTCTCAGCTTACCCAAATCATTTATTGGTTTCTGTGGTGGCAGACAGATAAAATAGGGTGGCATTTTTATGCCCATCTCACAGGGAACTGTGAAGCAAACTATTTAAGATGTGTGATGTGCTTTGAGAACCACAGGTGAAAGGTGCAAAGTACTGATTTATTTGTTCTAAATCACTGATATTTCACCCCAAAATCAGCTCAAGCTGTTTTGGTAACAGTCCTTTCAAATCTTCCCTGTTCTCTCCCACCCTGTAATATACTGCCCCTGCATTTTAGAGCTTCTTTATGTTTCCCTACCTCAGCTAACTTGCCCTGCCTCTGCTAATTCCCAGACAGTCAGTCACTTGTTAGTCCAAATGGTTCATTGCATATTTAGATCACTTTCCTTACACTCATGGCAGCTATACATGCAGACTCAGATAAAGGCCAGCATCACATTTGGAAATGCATGCTGACTCCAGGGGTCTGGGAGAAGATTTTCTCCCAGGACATTGCAGTACTGAATGATCAGGCTGATGAATCTGGTATTGGCCACGTCCCAAAGCACAACACTAGACTTAACTTGATTCTTTATGTTCTGCTGGCTGGAAGGATATTGGCTCCTATCAGCATTTCTAAGTCACCTATTACAGTAATAGCTGCTGCTATAGACTGCAGAGGGAGAAATGTCTGTGTCTGTTCTTTTACCAAATGGAACTCTCCTTCACTTTATACAGCTCATGTGGGGGAACATGATCAAGTGGAAAGCGAGAAGGGGCTGCAGTAAGGACTCCTGGGTTCTATTCCCAACTTCTGATACTGACTTGTGACCTCAAACAAGTTCTTTAACTTCTCTATGTCTATTTTCCCATCAGTAATTCATTGTTCATTCGTCTAACACTGGTCTGCACCAGTTTAGCTTCTGTAACGTTCCTACTAAAATTTAGGACTCTCATTTGGGAATGCTGGAGTATTCTACTAGAGAGATGCAGACACTCTTAGCCTGGTTCTTAGAGCTCTTCTCTTAGTTGTATCCCTAAGGGCCAAATTAATAGTTGATGTAACTTCATTGACTTCAATAAAGTTATAGCAGGTGTCAGCAGGGAATGGTCCTGTTATCACGGGGAATTTTCCTGGCTTCTGTACTACCCAAGTGGAATCAGGTGGCAAAAGGATCTGAGTCCCCACCCCAACTCCCATTAACCAGATCCCCCATGCAGTGGAGTCCTTGTAACTCTGATAAGGCCAGGGCCAGGATCGGGGCACTTAAACCCCAGTCTCCTTGTGGGTTGCTCAGGGACTAGGATGTCCTCACTCTGGGGTACTCCCTCTACAGTGGGCACTTTCCTGGCCCACTGATCACTACATTGAGTTTAAACTAGGCACCATTTATTAAAATTGTAATCAAATAAGGAAAAATGGAAAAGATTTAAAAGATCTGTGAGTCCCGCACAATAATCTTTGGAACGCAATAAAATTTGTGGCCTATTCCTTACACACCCCAGCCCTCCTTCCCAGGAGCACGATGCACTGTGCTGATATCACTGGTGGCAGCTATACGCCCTCAGGCTCTATATGGCATGACCCTTCTCCTTATCATCTACCCTCCCATCAGGTTTGCATCCACCCTGAATCTGGCCTTCAAGACCCTCTTGTCTAACGACATCTCCCTGCATTGGCCCCACCCTCTGTCCAGGTTCTCCCTAACCGCTCACCATGCTTGCTCCAGTTGACTTACACCATGGCCGGCCAGGTGCTATCCTGGTTCTGGTCCTGTGGCTCCCCACTGTAGCTTGGTCCTGGCTCACCATCATTGTGGCTGGTCTGTGCTGCTCCAGCTCCCAGCTCTAGGCTGCTTCTCCGGGTCTGCTCTAGGTTGCTGCTCTCTTCCTGGCTCTCCTCTACTCTGCCCTGGCAGCCCCAGCTCCCAGAGAGGACAGGCCCTGGGTTCTCGATTCTTTCATTGGCTTGCCCACCCTGTCAATCCACTGACTTGGAGTGCTGGCCTCTCCCCACTGGTCCTGGCGACTATCAGTCCCTGGATCCTGGCTCCTCTTTGGCTCTTGCCCTTTCTCTGGGTGTCGGGAGAAAGTTTCCGTAAGGGACCAGCACAGACATGAAGCTGGCCTTGTACTTTGGAACAGGGAACAAACAGCCCTGCTGCAGGATTCCCCCCATGGTAATCCTTCCAGGGCAGATGCTCAGCTGGTATAAACTGTCATAGCTCCATCTGATGTAAACTGTCACAGGTCCACTCATGGAGCAGTGACAACTGACACTGGATGACAATTGGGCCCTGGAGTGTTTTGGCTCTGTTTGTTACTCAGCTAGTGCTGCTTCACCATTTCACTCCCACTGCTCGGACAGCTGCCACAGCTCCCCCATCATTCCCTCCTTCACATCACACGCATTGTCATTTCCTACAGTCTTTCTCTCGGCCAGGTAAACTTTCTTAGGAAAACCATTAGATAAGTTTTCTCAGGCAGTGCACAGAGCCGGCGCTAGGCAAAAGCAGACTAAACAATTGCTTAGGGCTCTGGCAGCTCAAGGGGCCCTCTATTCACTTTTGATTATAAGGACGTGCCTGTTTTAGTTTTGGGAAGGGCAAAACTATTCCTGCCCAGAGCCCCCAATGGGCTAGCTCTGGCTCTGGCAGTGAGGCAAGCCAGAGAGCTGGGTAGCATGGAGATAAGAATATATATCTTCTTTGCTTCACGATTTGTGGCCTTTCCCATTTTGCGAACCACGTTAATGGCATTGGGGTTGGTTTAGGGAACGAGATAAAAGGCCAGTGTCTGAGTCATTTTGGATTATAAATGGTATCAGGGAGGCAGAATGGCTGAAGCGTGACTCAATTCTGATCTGAAAAGGCAACTGCACATTAGGAAAGTGGACAATGTTAAATCATTTCCTTTTCCTCCTTGTGCACCACCTGTTGTCACATAATTAAATTAGCATCATCAGCCTGATATTAAAGCGCCCAGTTGATGAGAATGTGCCAGGTTTTTCCAGATTGTTAAGCAAAGATAGAAAGGTGGGAGGGTTGTTTTTGTTTTTTTAACCACCTTGTGTACATCCTGTACTGGCTGTCAGTCACTATAAAAATAGCTCCTTGTACTTGCCCAGTCTTTTGGAGAGCTCTGCCAGGTCCCCTTGAGGAACAGCGTGTTTCTCGGGGCATGGCGTGTGTCTGGCTGCAGGCCAAGGGGGCTGAAAGAGAACTCCAGCCCCTCAGTGTGAGTATGTGCAGGAGGCTCGGCAGCCTACTGGGCACATGGGGCTGCTTTGTGAAACAAAATGAAACGATGCACAAAAATCATGGTGTTCGGGCGTGGGGAATTACCTCAGGACACTGGCCAATCTCTAACTACTCTGAGTTAAGACGAAACTTTCCCTAGGGCACCTTAACCCCTAAAAGGCTCCTGCAGGGTTTTGTGCATGTTCCTGGAAGCATCTGGTACTAGCCCCCGTCATGCACCCTACAGTAGGCTAGAAGGAGCAGTGGGCTGATGCCATAGGGTGATTCCTGTGTCCGGCTGTCCAGGCCGTGGGACTGTAGTAGATGCATATCCTAGGCTGGGATCCCTGCATCTAGGCAGGCCGTGCATCCAGTTTTAAACCAGATAGTCCTTTTTTCCTGTGGTTTGTTCCAGGTCCGGTTCGGTCCAGAGACAAAACCAGACATGGTTTTCCATGTGAGGTCACACCAGTGGGGGCGAGGACGGGTGGGCCAGGCCCACTCCACCCGATTCCTGGCACCTGGAAGGGGCAGGGCCTCAGGCCGAAGGGGCAGGGATGGTGGGGGTCAGAGCCAGCGCTGGCCCGCCCTGTACTGGTAAGTGCTCTCCCCTCCCCCACCGGGGTAGCAGCGGCAGCCGGGGGCTCCGGCAGCAGTTTAAAGGGCCAAGGGCTCAGCTGCTACTACGGCCATGGCCCTGGCCCTTTAAATAGACCCGGAGCCCCGCTGCTACTCCAGGGTTCTGAGGGCTATTTAAAGGGCCCAGGACTCCCCTGTTTCTACAACCCCGGCCCTTTAAATAGCCCCTAGATCACTGAAGTAGTAGTGGTGGGGCTCTGACAGCTATTTAAAGGGCCCAGGGCAGTAGAGGCAGCGGCAGCCCCGGCTCTTTAAATAGCCCCCAGAGCCTCGCTGCCACTACCCCAGGGCTCTGGCAGCAGGGCTCTGGTGGCAATTTAAAGGGCCCGGGGCTCCAGCTGCTGCTGGGAGCCCCAGGCTCTTTAAATTGCCACCTGGGGAAGCTGAGCTGCACCGGTACAGCACACTAGCTCTTGCTAGCATGCCATATCAGGGCATACCGCTTACTTTCACCTCTGATCGCAGCAAAACCCTGGCACTGGAAGTCAATGGCCAACCCCTAACTCTAGGGAGACTGCTGTAAATAAGTGATGCTTCAGGCCTGTTGGAGAGAAGGGGTGGATGTGGGGCAAATACTAGAGGCTGGGCACTGGTTTGGTCTGTGTTTTGGCTTCACATCAAAATGGGTTTCAGGTTCTTTTGTGACTATGTCACACAGCACGGGGCTAATCTTCCTGCTCAGAAACGTAAACTCATTCTGGCTAAACTGCCACTGCAAAGATCACATCTGCCTTCTTCCAATAATGCTTCACCTCAGGTTCCTACTCTGCCCCAGCAGAATGACTCCTCTGCAGCCAGCGGTGGCTTTACAGATCTGCAAAACGATTCCTGCCTCCACCTTCTGCCAGCGGCGCAATAAGTATTGTGCATGCAACTGCTATGAAGAAAATAGGAAAAGGGAAAAAATGGAGATACAGAAAGTAAAAATCCCATGACTGCAAATGGACTGGTCTAAACGTAATTGAATGCACTGAAAGGGAGTGACGCTAGGTGCGTAGGCCCAGTGAGGACTCCAGATTGGTCCCAGCAGCAGAGTTCAGATCTGATCTAACTAACTCCAGAATTCAGGAATACTCAGAGCTGGGGAGGTCTCACACAGCTCAGAGGTGCTTCGGTCTGTTCATACTGCTCCTTTAAGTGCAGAACAGCCCCTTCCTCCCTGCCTCAGTGGCAGATGCCGTTATGTTGCCTGCTGCAGAGGATGCACATGCATGCTGGGCTTTTACTCTGTCATGGAGACTTTTCTTTTGTTCTTTCTTATTTTATTTTTCTTCTCTGACAAGTGTTTGGTTAACTAACTCTGAGTGACTATGGAAAAATCAAAGCAGGGCTATTATGGGCAAGTCATGCAAGTTCCAGCCCCTCTACTGACAACCCCAAAAGGTCAAAAATCATGAGACAGAGCCCAAAACATACAACAAGGGCCCCTCAGATCAGGAGATTTTTAAATTACCATTATCAAGTGGGTTTTTTGGTCTGCCCTTTCATTTTGGAACTCCTGCTGCCTGCGACAATTACACAGTTGTGCCAACTCTCTCGCTTGAATAGAGTGAGGTGGTTTTGGTCCTCCATGTGGGACCCCTGGTGGGAGAGCCCAACTCAGATCAGATTACGCTGGTTTGTATAAAAAGCTGCCTGAAGCTTCCACCTTCTTCCCAACCCCAAAACAGCCTAATTAAGTATGCATCCCTTCCAGCTCCACCTCTGCCCATCCCAGCAATTCCTTCTGTACCTCTCCAGCCTTCCCATCAACTCCCCTCCCACCAACCCCACATCTGCCCTTGCACCTCTGGTTGCTCTTGCTGCTGTGGGGGGCACTTCACCACCCTCACAGGATAGGGAGGGCAGTTGCAACAGGGTCCTCATCTCCCCTGCCCAAGCTGTGTGGGGGAGGGGCAGCTCCAGGAGTTCTTCATCACCTCTTCCCAGGCCTGGTGCTGCAGGGATGGTGAGAGTAGGAGGGAGCAGAGACTGATGCATTGTTCACAGGGAGAGCAGGAAGCAAGGCTCGTTCTGCTCCCTCCTTCTCTCTTATGAAAATGGTATGGGTGTCACCATGCTTCTGTGGGTCACAACTGAGAATTCCAAATTCAGGACAAACTGCTGAGAAATAGAGCAGACACAGCCCCAAACTGGTGGTTATTCTCCCTGTCACATATACCAAACCAGCAACCAAAGTAAACTTCTGGTTCACCACACTGGCTAACAAGACATCAGAAAAACAGTCTCCATAGGCATTCCAGTCCTGGATTTAACACTCATGCACTAGCCAAGGGTTGGCAACCTTTCAGAAGTGCTGTGCCGAGTCTTCATTTAGTCACTCTGATTTAAGGTTTCGCGTGCCAGTAATACATGTTAATGTTTCTAGAAGGTCTCTTTCTATGAGTTTATAATATATAACTAAACTATCGTATGTAAAGTAAATAAGGTTTTAAAAATGTTTAAGAAGCTTAATTTAAAATTAAATTAAAATGCAGAGCCCCCTGGACTGGTGGCCAGGACCCTGGTGTGTGAGTGCCACTGAAAATAAGCTCACGTGCCGCCTTCGGCACGCGTGCCATAGGTTGCCTACCCCTGCAATGAGGAGTGGTAATTTTAAACCAATTTCATCAAACAAAAGAGTTCTTCAGATGCCAAAGGACCAGCCACATACCCAGGTCAGTAGATAATTCAGATTCTACCCAATAATCATGCTGCTGACAATATTTTAGTATCAAAAATCTAAAAATTTATGAAGAAAAGAAAGTTAAAATCAGTTAAAGGAACCAATACATATAATAATTGCAAAGTTCTTGGATCAGACTTGTCGCTGTGATGGAATATACTGCTGGCTTGTTAAGTCTCTGGTTGCTTCCAAATCATTGGAAGGTCCTCAGTCCCTTGGTTAGAATGCTCTCATTAGCAGAAGTTCATAGTCCAGAGGTTTGAGCAGGAAAGAGGCAAAATGGAGATATCTCCAGGGCCTTTTAGTCCTTCTGCCAAGTGAAGGAAATCCCATTGTTTTCACTGTGGAAAATTACAGGTAACAAGATGGTGTTTGGAGTCATATGGGCAAGTCACATGTCCATGCATGATTCGCTTAGTCATAGCAGAAACCATCACAGGAAAGTGTAGATAGGCATCTCCCATGGTCCATTGTGAGTTGTGTTCTTTGATGGGCCATTTAACTTGAATAGTCCCTTCACAATGTGCTGGCTAAATGCTTTGTTGGTGTTTTCACAGGAGCAAACATTTGAAATGCCGGTATAGAGCCAATACTCATAACTTCAAATACAAAAATGATACATGCATACAAATAGCACAATCATATTCAGCAAATCATAACTTTTCTATTGACACCTTTCTTGACACACTTTGTATAAGATTTGTTGCAATTATATAACAGTGGTAGCAACAATGATCTACATGGTCATGTTTTAACCAGATAATGTCACAATGGGCTACCCCCTCGCCCCTACCGCAGAAACTCCTCTCAGAGTGAGGGGCATAGGAAAGTTCTGCCTCCTACTGCAGTTATAATTGGCTGATCTTCCTCAGGAAGTTGGAAAACCAGCGAAGGCAGCCAATCCAAGGGGGTTTCTCTCAGGCAGGGCTGAAAATTACATGGGGGATAGAATTCATAGCATCATCATGAGTCTGACTCTAGCAGAGGCTACCATCAGCACAGCTGGCCACAGTGTGACCAGGATTCAAACTTCCCTCAGGTTTGAGCTTGACGGCTCGGCTTCACAGCTGGTTCATAATGGGCTGTTCTATTCACACACACATATACACACCTTCCCCAAGCCAAGATGTGTGCGTGGAAGACTGGGGGAAACAAAGTCGAGGGGGCTCATTGTTTGCACCTGTTCTGTACTGCACAGAAGGAAGCCCAGCAGGCAGGCAAATTAAACTACACTTGTGAGAAATTGCTCTCAGAGTGAAAAAATGGCCCAGCTATAATTTTCTCTACAAATGTTAAATTTGTAGCCTTGTGGTCTTATTCTGATCAATTGAACAGTGGGGGAGTCTGAAACTGTCAGGCCGCCCGAGGGGGCTAGAGATAGAACCTGAACTGTGAGGAAGAGCGAGACTCCTGGGAACGTTTATAGAATACCTGCCTTTAGTTATCTTAGCCACAGGCTGAGTGGACCTGCATCACTTTGTTGCTCAGCTGGGGCTCAGTCCTGCTGAAGGGGAAAACTCCCATAGACTGTATTAGGAACAGGTTTCGGCCCTTAGAGATTAAGGCCCAGATCCTGAAAACATTTAGGCACTTGAGGAACTCCACTGAACTCAACAGGACTACTCCCATTTATCAAGTTACCCACATGGCTAAGGTTATGTCTACAGTGTGTACTTTACAGCACAGGGGTGGGCAAACTTTTTGGCCTGAGGCCACATCAGGATATGGAAATTGTATAGCAGACTGTGACTGCTCACAAAATTGGAAAGGTGAAGGAGGGGGTGAGAGCTCTGGCTAGGGGTGCGGGCTCTGGGGTGGGGCCAGAAATGAGGAGTTCAGGGTGTGGGAGGGGGCTCCAAGTTGGGGTTCAAGGGGTGAGGGCTCTGGGGTGGGGCTGGGGATGAGGTATTTGGGGTGCAGCAGGCGGCTCCAGGCTGGGACTGAGGAGTTTGGAAGGGGAGGGGGATGGGATACAGGGCAGAGGTGTGAGGGCTCTGGCTGGGGGTATGGGCTCTGGGGTGGGGCTGGGGGATCACAGGTGGGGACCAGGTTGTTGGGGCACAAGGGGGTGAGGGCTGTGGGGTGGGGCTGGGGAGGAGGGGCTTGGGGTACAAGAGGGGGCTCTGAGCTGGGATAGAGGGGATTCAGAGGGCGGGAGAGAGATCAGGGCTGTGGCAGGGAATTGGATTGTGGCAAGGCTGGGCGAGGGGGCAGGTACCAGCTGGCGCTTACTGCAAGCAGCTCCCTGAAGCATGTCCCCCTGTCCGTCTCCAAGGCGCAACCAGGAAGCTCTGCAAGCCTCCCCGTCCGCAGGCACCACCACTGCAACTCCCATTGGCTGGGAACTGCAGCCAATGGGAGCTGCAGGGGCAGCACCTGTGGACAGGGTGGTGCGCAGAGCCTCCTGGCCATGCATCAGCATACTACGTAGGAGCTGGAGGTGGGTCAAGCTGGAGGGGGAGTCATGACGGCTGCTTCTTGGAAGCCGCATGGAGCTGGGCAAGCCCACCCCCTCCAGAGGGAGCTGAGGACTGGATTAAATGGTCTGACAGGCCAGATGTAGCCTATGCTGCTGTAAGGTCTCCCGTGTAGCCACTCTTTGCTGGCAGGAGAGAGCTCTCCTGATGGCAAAATAAAACCACCCCACTGAGGGGCAGTAGTTATGTTGGCGGAAGAGCATCCCCCACTGACAAAGAGCTGTCCACACTGGTGCATTTTGTCAGTAAAATGCACCCCTGACCAACCAAAGTGCAGTGTAGACATAGCCTCAGTGTTTGCAGGAGTGGGGCTTGATGCGACACTCACACCAATGTAAATCTGGAATAATGCCACTGAATTTAAATTACACAAGTGAAAACCAAAGCGAGTGAGTGGAGAATCAGCCCCTTAAAGCACCTCTTGGGACACTGCCGCCTACAATGCATCCGGCAAAGTGGGTATTCACCCACGAAAGCTCATACTCCAATATCTCTGTTAGTCTATAAGGTGCCACAAATAATCTGATTTGGTTTTGGTTTGATTTACACACTGCAGGCAGTGGTGCAAGTGGAATCCATTTCTTACTGGTACAGAGTGGGGATGGGACAACAGCAACTAATGGGGGGCACATGACCTCCTCACATGACTCCTCCCCGCCCCTGGCCCGGGGCCCCCACACTCCTGCCGTCCTCTCCCTATATGGTCTAGATAATACTTAGTCCTGCCACGAGTGCAGGGGACAGGACTAGATGATCTCCCAAGGTCCCTTCCAGTTCTATGATCCACCCCCCTTACCTGGGGAGGGAGGCCTCTGTCCTCTTCCTGCTGCGCTGGAGACTTTGGAACTGCAGTGGCGAAAGCAGGAGAATTTGGGGCCACTGAGCTGCCCCACAACGTAGCTCCCCCGGTGCAGCTCTACCATCCCAGCCCTTCCACGCAGGGTCTCCTCCGTCTGTACTGCAGCCGCGCTGGAGGACAGGGCCGGGGGCAGTACAGCCACGCCGGAGGAGCTGCTGGCGTGGGGTCGCCCGGCAGCCCTACGTTCTGCTCCCCCTGTGTGTTTCTGGTCCCTGGCCTATGTTTCCCATTCCTGAAGCAAAGCTGTGTATGCTTGAAAGCTTGTCTCTCTCACCAACAGAAGCTGATCCAATAAAAGATATTGCCTCATCCACCTGGTCTCTCTAATCTGGGATCAACACAGCTACAGCAACACTGCATACATCCATTTACTGCCCTTTTCCTCCCAGTGCACAGAGGCAAGAGTTGACTATAGGGTGTGACTATATTCATTAGAATAACGGGTTTGATCATGACAATATTAATACTTAAACTATCACCAGTGCATCTATCACTGGAGAAATATGATATGCCAGACAGAACTGCTAGACTAAGTTGCTTCCCCCCAGACTTTAGATAAGAACCGTACTGTCTGGTGTACTTTCCCCTTGCAAAACAAAGAGAACCAATAAAGTCTTTAACAGGAGTAGAGGCTTACTACTGCTATCTCAAAAATGAAAAGACATTTTTCCTGTGCTCACAACGCTTCACAAGACTTTTTTCAATAAGGAGCAGAAGAGAATTCCAAAGCCTCGGAAAAGGAGAGTGAAAGAAAGAAACACACTTCATTTCTATAGGACTTGGTTCACAAATAGGCTTGGCAAAATTTGATTTTTATGTTTTTTTTTATAATTTTGATAAATCAAATCAGTTTATTTTTAAGTATATTTTCCATTTTTATCAATTTCAGTTTTCACAGTTGCTGAAAATTATGGGGGAGTCAGACAATGAGGAGGTCAGACAATTATTTAATGACTGTAGACTCTGCGATTCAAAAAGTTAAAGCTTTAGAAAGTATAGCTTTATTGTCAACATCCCATGGCAAAACATACACAGTAATATCAAACTCTAATAAGTTCTCAAGCAGCCACAGGTGCCACCTTCTAATTTTCCCAGAGGGTGCTCAAACCCTGCTCAACCTCTGGCCCTGCCCGCACTCCATCCCTTCCCCCAAGGCTCCACCCCACCTCTTCCCACCCCCTTCCCTGAGTGCACCCCATCCCAGCTCATCTCCCTTCCTCCCATCGCCTCCTGCACACTGCAGAACAGCTGTTCCACAGCATGCAGGAGGCGTGGGAGAAAGGGGGAAGAGTTGATCAGAAGGGACTGGTAATGGATGGGAATGGGGGCGGGGGGAGTTGGCTGATGGTGGGTGCTAAGCACCCGCTAATTTTTCTCCATGGGTGCTCCAGGGCTGGAGCACTCATGGAGTCAATGCCTGCGCAAGCAGCATTTTTCTTACTTTGCCTAGCTGTAAATTTGGATGATTAGTGATGGAAATATGTTATCTGTTTGTGTGCGTACATTGACATTGATGTTTAGTGACATTTACTGATACAAATCTAACCTTCCAAGCCTCATCACAAAGAAAATAAAATTCACTCTTTGAAGGTAACTTTGCAGAGATCCTTTTCCTTGAACTTTTGGAAGACACCCAGGCTTACAGGAGTTAAAGTAGAAATGTCTCTGTTTTACCAGAACAAAAAAGCAGGAATTTACAAAACAAATTCTGCAACCCTTATTCATGCATGTGGCTTTTCAACGGGACTGTATGCAGAACTATGGGTCTGATCTGGAGCCCACTGAAGTCTATGGAAGGATTACTATGGACTTCAATGGACTTTGGATTCAAGCTGTGTCTGTCAATAGGAGTGGCCTGAGAGAGCCTTCAGTTTGCTATAGTTTGCCTGTTCCCTCCAATCAGAGGACTTTCACAGGCATGCAGGAATCCACAGTCATCTCTTTGGGTACCATGGGGAAAGCACTCAGAATTGTTATGGGAAGGCACTTTGTAACAGCAGGTTTAAATAATTCCTTTATGAGAAAAATGTTCAAGGATGTGATAGCTTTATGGTTTGAGCTTACCCAGAACTCTACACTCTTTAGAGACCTGCATGCCTCCGCATTCTGCATGACCCTAACCTTTGCATTAATAGCAAGAGGCCAAATCCTGCAGCCTTTATTCAGGCAAAAGGGGTATTACTGCACTGGTGTTCTGCCAATGAAACCCAAACATGAAAAGTCAGAAAAGCTGCTCAAAGGAACAATAATAGAAATAGCATCAAAATAACTCAGCTGGGAGATACCACCAGATTCCAAAGACTCTGGACTCCCACCCAGCCTGTGTAGTTTCTTGGTTTGCTGCTGGAACTGATTAAACAGGAACAGGTAGAAATAGCAAGACAAATGCCAATTAGTGCTGCCAGTTATAGGCTTTCACATCACCATATTCACTACTTTCCTGAACTGTGCACGTGTCTGGCCTAACCCTAGTTAAAGGTATAGCAGGGGTAGAACTATTGCCACAACAGATTGCAATGCTCTGGTGTCTGTGCATTTTTCTAGGGGGTACAATTCCTTTCTCATGAGTATACCCACTTTCCATTAACCTTAATAGTTAACGCAGGCATAAATCAAAGGGAGAAATATGCTCCTAATGAAGCATATTAAAAAAACAAAAACAAACCCAACCAGTTACAAAGGTTTTAAATCTGGCTTATGAGCAGTAGCACTTTTTCTGGGTTGGCTCAGTCCTACAAACCTTGCAAAGGCAATTTCAATGGGAGTTTTGCCCAAGTGAGGAGCACAGCACTAAGCCCTTTGAAGGTGCAGGAGCCTGAGAAATTGTCTAAAAACATCTGCTTCTATTTTTCTCTGATGTTTTTCACTGCGCTGGACAAAACCAACCAATTTCTCGTTAGAGAGGGGAGGAAGGATGATCTTGTGATGACTGCCATTCAGGAGAACTGGGATGAACGCTTAGCTCTGCCATGGCCTTCCCCAAGCACCTTGGGCAGGTCAGTAAAGGTCACATTTTCAAGAGTCTCATCTGATTTGGGGTGGTTTGCGTTTGGGCGCTGACCTGCAGATGCTTGGGCCGGATTTTCAGAAGTGCCTAGCACCTATAGCTCCCGCTGACGTCAGGTGTGGCATGGAGGGCTTGTTGCTTCTGAAATCCAAGCCCAATGAATGCCAAGCTGGGTTCTCAAAAATAGAAGCCACTCAACTTTACTAAATACCTTGAAAAATGTTGAAATCTCTGGGTGCCTCATTAATAAAATGGGGACAATAATACTTCCCTATTTTGCAGGAGTATTGCAAGGAGCAACCCATAAATACCTGAGAGGTCGTCCGATGTCGTGGTGATGAGGCCTGTATAATTACTAGACATCTGTAGCCTGATCTATAGATTATGTATTAACTATGTTGATTACTTAAGAATCCCCAGTTATCACTTTGAGGGTAAACAGGTTCTTGTCCCAAGATCAGACCCAGTATTATTCAAATTATTGTGTAGTTGGGAACCCCAATGTGCACAGCTGCAATAATCACACTCCTTTGATACTTGTATAAAGGTTCTAAACTCCAATGACTAGTCAATAATACCCAATGAGGATGCCCTCAGAGTGGAATGAGGGATGCTTACCCAGTTACAATTTCCATGGAGACCTAATAGTGGGAGACAGGGAGTCACCCACGAGGCATGCCAAGTTAGTCTGAAGGTGAGAATCACTAGCACTCCTTTGTGTGTGTGTGTGTGTAAGTCTACTCATGCTGAGTTTTGGTCGACCACAACTGGGTTTGAAGAAATCTTAACTAACTTTACTCACTTTCAACTTCTACTCTGAATGAGCTTAATTAAATTCTACTAACTAGCCTAATACCTAATTTCTAACACTGTACAAAAAGCACGAATCACTATACATATGTACAGGTGTCCCTCTGCAAGTAATTAACCCCTTAGCCAGTTTCAACAATTACTTAAACAAGTCCCAAGAAAAAGCTGGAGCGAAGGGCATCTGCTTCCTCTTTCTTCCCTCACTGACTAATAACAGGCTTCTAGGTTCATTGCATTACTGCTGAATATAATGCAAAGGAGTGAGCATAATAAAGGCAAGCTAGCCCTATGCTCTACACAAGTCATTTTAAAAGTGTCTGGCACTTTGCATGCTAACTCTTAGCTCTGAACACATTTCTACAGAAACATGGGCCCAAGCCACACCTTTGGGATGCAGATCTGAACATCCTGCAAAGTTCAGTGTTTGAATACCTGGTTTGGGTCAGTTCCAATTGTAGGTTAAACTAAGGCTATATTAATGGAAACACTAGAATCACGCTAATAAAATAAATGACTGTTGTGGGGAAGAAGACTGAATTATATCTGATTTCTTTATTTGTAAGCATACTTCACACATGATTCCTGGTGCCATTAATAAAGAAGTGGACAGGCCAGACAGCCAAAGGTTGCCATGGTGACCAATTTAAGCTTATGTCATTGAAAGGAGCTGTAGAGAATGAAAATGCGTGAGTGTGTCTATCTGACATTTAAAAGCCCTTCCAACCCTAATAATCTATGATTCTGTGATAAGCCCCCTTTTCAGCACAAAAGCAGAAGCTCAAAGTAATATTACAAATTGCAAGCATTACTTAATGTTTCCTTCACAGCAAGGCTGAGCAATTTTTTATCATCTACTGCATGATGAAGAGATTATTTCAGGATTCTTTTTTAAAAAAAGCCAATCAAGTAGGTACCCTGCTGCTCCACCCAAGAGGTAAGTTGTTTAATACGAGCATCACATTGTCGTCAAATAAAAATAAAGGTACTAAAACGGTAGGCCTACTGCTATGGGAGTTTCTCAGCAGATGCTGCTGCTAACGTCTAGTGTCACATCTGTTTATGTGCCTTCTGTAGCCAAAGATTTTAGTTTATTTATTGTGTTATGATTAATTAATGTTCTATTACATATATTTATTGTACGTTAATTAGAGTTAATTTGCAGTATTATAAAAGTATAAGATTGATCAGCATTTAGCATCGGTGCCAACTCCGTGGGTGCTCTGGGACTGGAGCACCCATGGGAAAAAATTGGTGGGTGCTCTGCACCCACCAGCAGCTCCCCTCCCCACCCCCTCCACCCAGGGTTGGCTTTAGACCGATTCCCCCAATTCCCCTGAATTGGGCCCCATGCCTAAGAGGGCCCCACACCCTAAAGAAGAGCGCCTAACTTAGGTGCCTTTTTAATTTTTTACTCAGCCGGTGGCGGTCCGGGTCTTTGGTGGCATTTCGGCAGCGGGTCCTTCACTCGCTCCGGGTCTTCAGCAGCACTGAAGGACCCGCGCCAAAATGCCACCAAAGACCTGGAGCAAGCGAAGGACCTGCCGCTGAAATGCTGCCGAAGACCCAGACCACTGCCGGGTAGTCAAATCGGGCCCCGCAATTCCTAAAGCCTGCCCTGCCCCTGCCCCACCTTGCCTCCTCCCCTAAGTGCGCCACATGCCCGCTTTTTCCCCGCTAGCTCTCAATGCTTGTGCTGCAAAACAGCTGTTTTGCATGGCAAGCGCTGGGAGGGAGGGGGAAGGAGGGAGAACATGGCGGGGCCGGGATTTGGGGAAGGGGCCCAATAGGGGCAGGGAGGGGGTGGAGTTGGGGTGGGGACTTTGGGGAAGGGGTTGGAATGGGGGCAGGGCAGGGGAAAGGGTGGAGTCAGGGCGGGGGCAGGGGCGGGGGGGCACGAGCACCCACCAGTGCCAGGGAATGTTGATGCCTATGGTATTTAGAGGAACCAAGTATTAGACATGAGTAAGATGAGCTGAAATGTAAGAACCTGTAGATTGAGGCCTGCAAGACTTTAGCTTAGTTATTTTAGGCCTTCAATACAAGAAATGATGACATAAATGACCGGAAAATAACTCAATGCCCTAAGTTTATGGGAAAAGAGGTACCAAGTGGTAAGATTGCAAGAATTACCCAGAAGATTAATATTAGATCATAAAAAATACTGTAAACGTGGATCTGGCTCCGACATGTATCTGACCCACAGATTACATGTTGTGCATCAATGCTAATGAGAATACAGGGAACTTACACAGCCTATAGAAAATTGGGGTCTACCTTAAGTTTTCAGGGGACACAGACCAATAAGAGAGGGGTAAAAATGCTGTGCTAGTAACCCATAGACACTGGTGTTGAACATGTTGTGTATCCAGGAAGGAGCAGGTTGTGATGGGGACAAAATGGTTTCCTGGATTTTGGGCACTCATTTGCATGTTCCCAAGATGTGCAGCTCTGCTTTGGAGCCCTCATAAATCAGCCTGCCTTTTGCACTTGCCTGGGAAATGCTCTCAACCCCCAAATGCTTCTCTCTACTGAGCGCTAACTCTGAATGACTCATGTTATTTATTCACAGCAAAAAAAATCCAAAACATAAAGGTAAGATTTTTTTACCAATCATCTGCCAAAGTCCACAGCAGCTCTTGTCTAGGGAATTCTAACTGCACACTGAGGCATGGCTCTATCTTGGTGCTACTCCCCCTGCAACATCTACCTCTAACTGCATCCTTCAATCCATGCAACAGGAGCCTGTCTTAACTTTGATAGCTTCTGTTTCTTCTCAGACATTAAACTCAGAGGAGATACACGACATGGCATTGTCTTTACATGTAGCAGATGTAGATTCTGCTTCTCATTCTTTCCAGAGATTTATTTTCTTGTTGCTCCTAATCCTGCTTTGTAAGACAGAATTTACCTCCTGAAAAACACATGGGAGGCTAAAATCGAGGGTAGAGAGATCCAGAAAACCTGCAGGTGCAGCTCCCTGTTGAAATTGCTATGAAACAGAGGGTTTACATTGAGATTTTCTTCCCGTACCTATGGCCCCTTGAAGGCTCTATTCCCTGAACTGATCCACCAGCCAGTATTTCCAAACAACGCAACACAATGCACTGCAAACTGTGTTAAACCTATCTGAAAAAAACAAAATAAGAGGAGCATCATTGCAAACTATTGCATTCAGCTTGATGCTGAAAAGCCAGTTGTTCCTCACCCACCCAATTTGCTTCCTTCCAACACTTCCACCCTCAGCACTGAGCAGGGTCACTGAAAAAATAAAAATCAGACTTGAATACATGTATATGGCTCTGATTTGGTATTCCAAATGGGTGCAACTTACAGAGCGTGGTGGAAATTCAGGAGAGGTGTAGTAGGCAGAAAGACAGGAAGGTATAAGATAAAGATTCTCTCATTCCTCATACATATGCCCTGGGTAGGAGAACAGCAAACTCTATCTGGAAGAAACGATGCATCCGTCGCAGGGTCATTTAGAATGCAGCATGAGCTTCATCTAGTGGCAAAACAGAGTAGTGTTTGGAGGAGATTTCCCCTCTAAGGAAGCACTTCCACTTGTATTTTCCAGCAGCAGGAAGGCCACAGCATTTAGAGTTGAAATCTTGAAGCTAGTTCTCACCCCCAAGCTATGTAACTGTTCTCTTTACAATCCCCTGTAGAATGAGAAAACAAGACTCTTCCATGGACATCACAACAGAACCATTCTGGGCCTTTCATTAATCACGTGCATCATTGAACATGTTGTTTTTACATAATACATGGGCATGTTATCGATTGATTTTTCAGTAGCCCTGGGTCAGTGAGGATCAGAATCCCATTGTGCTGTGCAAAACACAAGTGAGAGGCAGCCTGCTATAGGGCCCTGTCCCAGAGTCAACCCCACATGCACAGAAGCAACTCACCAGCTCGTGCCCTTGTGATGGGGTGTACAATCCCTGCCCCATGCAAGATGGGGTTAAGGAGCAACTGTGGGTGCAGGCAGTCTGGCCCCATCACATCTGCATAACATGCCAGTCTTGGAAGAGGAGCCTTGAAAGGGAGAAGGGGGCCCATCTGTGGGATGTGAACAGACCTCTCCCCACTAGGAAGGGGGCACCAGTAGGAGGATGCTGGCTTGCTGAACACCCCGAACCTGGGGGCTAATTGGGGGAAAAGGAGTCAGCTGAAGACGCAGCAAACTAAGTTACAAGTCCAGCTGCATGGAAGGGGGCTGGGATTCTCCGGTCTTGGGGAGAAGAGACTGAGAGACTGTCTGAACCAGAACCCCAGCTCCAGGAGGAATACTGGGGGCACCAGAAGGAGTATTTGAAACAGCCCAGCTACAGCTGGAGAGGCTGGGAGAAGCTTGGCAGAAGCTGCTCAGTAGCCAGCTGGGAAGAAGCTGTGAGAAGCCACAAATCCTTTGTGGGAATATCAGCATTCACAGGCATGGGGGAGATGCTGACAAGCAAGGAAGTGTAGAAGCCCAGGGGAGTGGCGGGGAATTGAAGGAACAATCCTTAGCTGCCTAAAACGGGGTCCTTGGACTGGAACCCAGGGGAGAGCGTGAGCCTGGGTTCCCCTATTTCTCCCTCAGTCCAAAAGGAAAAGGGACAGACTCGTTCTTGAAAGACAAGAACAATGAGCCCCAAATCCAGGCCGAGGGACTAGACTTTGGGTTTTTCCTGGCTTTTGACTGGACCCTGAATTACCTTGAAAGGTGAGAGACTCAAGAGTGACCTAGTCACAAGGCAAAGGGGGCCATTAACAGCCCTGGCAGGCCAGCGAGCAGAACTGTTGTTGATAAAAACCCAACAACATCACACCTATCTGAGTCACTTTGTCACAGCCCCCTGTGGTTAGGTGCGGCATTGCTGGGCCTTCCCTTTGGTTGCTTTCCTCTGTTGGTCACTTCTGTCGTCCACGACGCAGCCTCTGGCCAGGTCACCTAAAAGTTCAGTTCCGTACTGACATATCCTAGTCCAGCTGTAACTGGTCAGGCCTCTTCGAAGTGCCTTTGGGCTGGCAACAAAGCCTTTCTAAATCACCACAGAACTTGACAAAACCCCACTCTCCTTTCTAGATTAGCTGGTCCCAGGGCTTCTTCCTGGGGCCCCAGGACCTCAGGGAGCCCAGAAACTCAGAACCAAAGGCTCCGACTTTGAGTTCTTGGGGGGGTGCTTGACCCCACTCCACTTCAGGCCCCACCCCCACTCCACCCTTTCCCCCAAACTCTGCCCCCGCCCCGCATCTTCCTGTTCCCACTCCTCCCCACTCCTCAGCATCTCCTGCATGCCCCTGAACAGCTGATCACCGGTGGGCGGGAGGTGCTGGGAGGAGCCGGGAGGAGCCCACTGGTGGGTGCTGAGGGCCCACCCTTTTTTCCCTGTGGGTGCTCCAACCCTGGAGCACCCATGGAGTCTGTGCCTATGCTCAGAACTACAAACTGAAGCCTTGTGAAGCATCTTTCCCCCCTCTTTAGGCTCATCATCCCTCTTGTGCTCCTGATTCCTGGTGGAACACCAGTCCCATGAGTGTCTCCCTGGAGCCAGGCCCCTTGTTCCAGGCCCCGCCCCCCGCAGCAGTGCTGTGGCTCAGCTCTCCAGCCACAACCCAGCTCCGTTGCTCTCCTCCACACTCGGGCTTCCTCTCTTTTTTAACTTCTACACTCAGTGCAGGCGTGGCCCCTGCCCAAAAGGTCTTACAATCCAAACAGAACACAAGGCAGTGAGTGGGGAGAGAGGAAGCCAAGAATGCAGTTGCATCTATTAGTTATGTGTACACTTTGGATTAAGTGGACACGAGATTATATGAGGGACTTGCCTGCAAGAGCAGGGGACTGGACTTAATGTTCCAGAAGTCTCCCTTCCAGACTTCTATCCAGTGTACCTAAGAGGTATTAATGGATCATTATCGCATCTCTGGCCTAGCCATGATCATCAGGCCGTTTATCCTAGAGATGGCAGCAGTGGTGGAATTTAAGAAGGGACATGAAGGAGGACAGGGCAGCGGCTTTGTGAATTGATTTCGGGGAAAGAGGCTCCTTGTACCTAGGGGACAGCCTGGAAGAAGGGGCTTGTAGAAGAATCACAGCTGCAGTGGATAATGGAGGGTGAAAGCCTAGAGAAGTGCGGAGGACCTAAGCTGGAAAGGGTCTGGGAGGTAAGGACCAGGGTTTCTTTTAGATACAATGGAGGTGGGGGAACAAGGAAAGAGACTGGATGAGGTGGTATCGTGATCGAGCGATGAGCCAGGACGATGACTTTAGCAGCAGTGAGATGAACAGAGGAGAGTGAGGCAAGGGGGTATTAGGAAGGCCAGTTGTTGGGGAGGTTGCAGTGACTCACTGGCAAGATGAGAACAGCCTGCTCGAGCAGTTAATGTTCTCAACAGAAAGAAAAGCCATGAAGAGTTTACAATGGGAAAAGCAGCATGACTGAGACACATAGGTGTGTAAGCTTCCCTTGTCTGTCTGTCACCCTGTAATGGGGCAGGACTCACCACCACAGTGCCTCCTGCTGGCTGTCCTGGGAATTAACTCTTGTTTCACCAGAGTGCCCTTGTCTAGTGGTGTCTCCCCATTGTCACTCTCACCTCCACTTCTAGGACCCATGTTGCTCCCCAGACCGAGACAGTGTCTTCTGGACACAGCCCTTCGGCTGCATCCCACCTGGCTCTCTTTCTCAGGGGGACCAGACAGTCCTTAGTGTCAAACTGCAGTCCATGCACTGGCCACTCCCCTTAGTGGCAAGTTGGAGAACAAAGGAGAGGGGGAGACCCAGGCCTGCCCACTACTCCGGGTCCCAGCCCAGACCCTATCACCAGCAGCCACATACTGCCCCTCATCCTACTCCTCCATTTGCTTCCCTGGGCCACTTCCCTGCAGCCCTAGTACCTCTCCTCTGCCCTTGTATCAGGGCCTCAGTCTGTCCTGGGAGGACAAGGGAAGAGGACTGGCTTCCCCGTAGAAGAATTGAGAGAGAGACAGCACCACAGACAGAGCGGTGCTGGGCAGAAGAGCAAGAAGGAACCCCAGTTTGATGGCTGCCAGGCTATCTCTGATCTGCTCAGCAGCCCTTCTTACATGGGCCAGCCCAGTCCTGATTAGCTGCTCCTTCTCACTATTGGCTGGCTCAAAAATTGGCTGGGCTCTGTGCCACCTCCCCCTGGCTGCTTTTAACTTTTCTTCTGCCTGTGTGGGGCAGCCACCTCACCACACACCTCTTAATGGAAGTGGGACTGTAACAGGGCATAGCTCCTGCCTCTGCTCCAAAAAACACTTAGGCCTGGTCCATACTACGACGTTAAATCGATTTTAACAGCGTTAAATCGATTTAACGCTGTACCCGTCCACACTACAGTGCTCTTTAAATCGATTTAAAGGGCTCTTTAAATCGATTTTTGTACTCCTCCCCAACGAGAGGAGTAACGCTAAAATCGATATTATTATATTGAAATAGTGTTAGTGTGGACAGAAATTGACATTATTGGCCTCCGGGAGGTATCCCACAGTGCACCACTGACCGTTCTGGACAGCAATCAGAACTCAGAGGCACTGGCCAGGTAAACAGGAAAAGCCCCGCGAACTTTTGAATTCAATTTCCTGTTTGGCCAGCGTGGAGCTCTGATCAGCACAGGTGACCACGCAGAGCTCATCAGCACAGGTAACAATGCAGTCTCCTGCCTGAGAACAAAAAAGAGCGTCCAGCATGGACCGCATGAGAGGTTACTGATCTGATCGCTATATGGGGAGAGGAGTTCAGTGCTAAAGGAATGCCATTCTAAAAGACTGAATGAAAAATATTTTGAAAAAATTTCAAAGGCTATGTTTGGGAAAAGGCACAGCAGGGCTCTGTGCAGTGCAAGTTGAAAGTAAGGAGCTCAGACAGCATACACAGAAAACCCAAGCAGCAAACGGAAGATCAGGGTCGGTCCAAAAACATTGGCCGCTCTACGCTGAGCTACATGCAATTTTGGGGCCGTGTGCCACACACCCCCCTTGCCAGGATTCCGAGAGGTGGGGGCATAATCTCTAACATGGCGAGAGGATTCAGCAGAGGGGGAAGATGATAGGAGAGAGGAGGACGGAAGAATGAGAGGACGACGTTCTGCAGTGGCAACACAGCATCCATTGTCCAAAACAGCCAGGATGCTTTTTGTGACCCAGCCGAATTACCCCCCCAAGCCTCCCAAGCCACTAGCCAAACATGTGAAGCCATGGAAGTGACCTCTGTGAGTGTATTGTTAAATATCAAACATGGTTTAAAAGCAAGTGTTTTTTAATGATTGATTTCCATCAGGGTTGTGATGCATTTGCAGCCAGTAAAGTTATAAAGCTGGTAGCAAAACTGGGGGAGGGGAGGAATGAAGCGCGGAGCGGTTTGGCGAGCAGGAATTTCCCACTACACCAACGCGGTGGGGGGGGGGGGGGAAGGGGTGGGGTTTAGCACTGATAGCAGCCATGTGGTGGGGGGAGGAATATAGAATCTTACATATTAGAAGAGGAGGGTTTGGCGTCTGCTGCTGCTGGTTAATAGGAAAAATGGGGGCATCATAGCTGTGTTATGAAAGGCTGGAAATCAAAAGATAAAGCCTTCTATGGCCGCATGAAAGCTGAAGTATGATGCCCGGACCTGTGTCTGTGAAGATCTGCAACACCAGAGCCACAGGCACTCAATATTAAAAGATGCAAAATGCGATCTTGTAAGTGAAATCACGTTTGTGGCTGTGTAAGGTGAATATGTGTTGTTCACTGTGAAAGATTATAACCATTGTTCTGTAAAATGTATCTTTTACATACTTTCTCCTGTTTTCCTCCCCATGCAGCATGACACAGTTTTCGCAGCCTCCCACTCCATCGAAGGCTAGCTCAAGATAAGGCGGAAGGCAAGAAGAGGACGCGAGATGAAATGTTCTCTGAATCATGGAAGTCACCCGCAATGAAGAGCTCATCAGAATGAGTGAAGGACATGCTACCAAGTACGGAAAGATGCAGTGAACGGAGGAAAGGAGGGACGCTTAGAGATGAGAAGTGGCACCAGGAAGATCAGAGGTGTAGGCAGCGAAGATCAGCGGTGGCGGGATGCCAACGCTGGAGCTGCTGCGTGATCCACAAACTGCATATCTCCGACGTCTAGTGTATTTAGGAAGAGAGCGGGGTTACAGAGTGCCCAACTGCAGCCCATGTTTAACACCCTCAGTACTCTCAAATGTTCCATATCTTCCTCACCAGACGTGTTAGAAAGCGCATGGGGAAGGCTTTCCTGGCACCCGCCCACTCCACCTCCGGGAAACAGTCGCAACCAAAAGGCCGTCACATTACTGAAATGTGCTTAATAGCCTTCTCTCTCCTATCCTCCTCCAAAACCACACCTGGTATACCTTGATAATTCTCTGCCTCTTTTTATAATTACGTTTAACAAAGAATACATGCAAGGGGAGGGTGGTTGCTTACAGGGAATGCCTTTTAATAAGAAACAATGAGTTTAAATGATAGTGACTTATTTCCCTAAGCAAGCTGTATCAAAGGGGGAGGGTGGGTTGCTTACAGGGACAACATACAGAAAAAGAAAATAAAAAAAAAAAAATAAAAAGAAAAAGAAAAGGGGGGGGTGGTGCTTACAGGAAGGAGTTCAATGAAGGGTAGGGGTTCTTGAAGGGGAAGCGAAACACAGCAGTCACACCGTACCCTGCGCTCCGTGATGGAAACTCGTTTTCAAGGCTCTCTGATGTCGCACCACTTCCTGTGTGCTCTTCCTAATCGCCCTGGTGTCTGGCTGCTCGTAGTGAGCAGCCAGGCGATTGCCTCAGCCTCTCACCATGCGCCATAAAGCTCCCCCACTTCACAGAGATGTGGAGCACACAGCAAGCAGCAATAACAAAGGGGAAATTGGTTTGGCTGAGGTCTGAGCGCAGTAAGTAATGACGCCAGCGCCTTTTAAACAGCCAAATGCACATTCTACCACCTACCTGCACTGCTTAGTGCCTGTAGTCTGAACAGCTCCTGACACTGTCCAGGCTGCCTGTGTATGGCTTCATGAGCCATGGCATCAAGGGTAGGCTGGTCCCCCAGGAAACGACAGGCATTTGAACACCCCAACTGTTATTTTCTGGTCTGGGAAGTATTCCCTGCTGCAGCCGTTTAAACAGAGTAGTGCTCGGAAGACACGAGCGTCATGAACCCTTCCTGGCCATCCCACGTGGATGTTGGTGAAACGTCCTTGTGATCCACCAGTGCGTGCAGCACATTGAAAAGTACCGCCGCCTGCGATTACGTACTGGGTGCCTGGTGCTTGGGGCCAAGATAGGGATATGGGTTCCATCTATGGCCCCCCCACAGTTAGGGAATCCATTGCAGCAAAGCCATCCACTATACCTGCAGTTCCCAGAGTCACAACTTCGTAGCAGAGCAGCTAATGATGCTTTGGCACTTGCATCACAGGCAGCCCCCACAGTACATTTCCACTCCAAAGTGATTCCCGACTGACCGTAGCTGTCTGGAGTTGCAAGTTCCAGAGGGCTATGCCACTCGCTTTCCACTGTGAGGGCTGTTCTCACATCTTGGATTATGGGCATTGCAAGGGGAAAAGCAAGTCACAAAGTTCAAAGAAGTGCCCTTACGCATGCGAAAGTTTCGCAGCCACTGCGAATCGTCCCACAATGCAAAAACTATCGGTCCCACCTAGCGTGGCTTGTTTCCCGTGCCCAAAATGGGCGTCATGGTAGAAACCTGCCCATTACCAGCAGTACGTCCAAAACGCAGGGGCCCGCGGGTAGGAAGAATTCGAGTCCATGTCCTCATCGCTCTCATCGGGCGCTGCCGTACTGCCGTAGCTGCCTCCTCCTCGCCTGCCTTGCAGTTCATGTTCACCATGGGACAGCATGAGAAATGGATAGGTGTTTACAACGCCCACGATTGCGTTACTGATCTCAGCAGGGTCCATGCTTGCTGGCAGGATGCGTTACTCAGTTCACCAGGGAAAAAGGCGCGAAATGGTGTCTGCTGCTTTCACAAAGGGAGGGGTGAGGCGTACCAGAAACCACTATGACAATGATTTTTGCCCCATCAGGCACGGGGCTCTCAACCAGAATTCCAAGGGGGTGGAGGACTGAGGGAACTATGGATTAGCTACAGAAAAGCTACCCACAGTGCACCGCTCCAGAAATCGACCTAGCCTTGGAACGCATGGACCATGGACGCACACCGTCGAATTAATGTGCCTAGTGTGGACGCGCACAATCGACGTTATAATACCTGTTTAATAAAACCGGTTTTAGCTAATTCGAAATTATGCCGTAGTGTGGACGTAGCCTTAGAGTCCCTTGAGTTCAGCAATCACAGTTGCAGTTTATTTACAGGGTACAATCCCACCACCTTCTCACCACATAAAGTTTGAGAGGCTTCAGCCTTAAAGCCTTCTCAGTATCGGGGGGCGGGGGGCGCTACCACTCTGTGAATTCCCCTTTCTGTCTACACCCCCACCCCCTTCCTTCTCCTGAGGCTTTTATGTAGCCCCAGGCTCATTAGGTTGGCAGCTGTTTCCCCTTCACCAGTCAGGCTCAGGTTTCTCTAGACAGCTCCAATTTACCTTCCATAATTGTATCTGTGTGACAGAGGGCTGGCTCAGCCCAGCATCCTGTTACAGGGACCTTTTATGATCCAATCCCTGAGCCCTCCAGGATTAATACTGACACCCCCCTCCCCAAACTCCCCAATTGCTTAAACACACCCTGTCCCAGAGCTCCCGGGTTACAGTTCCTCTCTCCAGGGACAGGTGATAGTTGAAGCACATAACACGCAGGATTTGCAAAGGTTTCTAACACAATTAGTCTTTACTTTAGCCAGCATAAGAAATACATAGACCTAGACAAAAAATAAAACACCTATACACCATCCCTGCCTCAGTTTCCTTACCATTTGTGGACTTTCTTTGGGATTTAGTCAGAGTCCTCTAGAGAGTCCCAATCCCCCTCCTACTATGGGGGGCGGGATAGCTCAGTGGCTTGACCATTGTCTTGTTAAACCCACAGTTGTGAGTTCAATCTTTGAGGGGGCTACTTAGGGGTCTGGGGCAAAAATTCCTGCTAGTGAAGGCAGGGGACTGGACTCAATGACCTTTCAAGTCCCTTCCAGTTCTAGGAGATTGGTGTATCTCCTATTATTTTTATTATGGCTTCTCTTCCACATCATTAAGTCTCTGTCTCTTTCTTTCTCTCTCCTGAAGTCAACTTCTTTCTTTCTCACTGGTCCTGCAGTCAAACAAGACCTGTTATGAATGCATTCCTCTTTGTCCTCTTTCTCAGCCACTGTCGTTCTAAATACTGAGTTCCTTTGTTTCCCCTTTCTGGGGAAATTCAACTGCTTCAAACCCCAGCCCTTTGCAGAGAAGTTGGAGAAAATTGGTTTTACTTAGGAGGATGTGGCCATCCCATTGTCCTAAGGTGTTCCCATTTGAATGGGAATGGTTTATGTTAATGATTCTCCATTGTCTCTGGTCTGGGAGCAATGTGACACCAGCCCTAACAGCAGATGGCTGTTTCCACTGATATCAGAGGGGTAGCCGTGTTAGTCTGAATCTGTAAAAGCAGCAGAGAATCCTGTGGCACCTTATAGACTAAGGTGATCCAAAACGTCTGTTAGTCTATAAGGTGCCACAGGATTCTCTGATTCCACTGAGGCATCCAGTAGTACACCAATTTTGTAAAATCAGCCAGAACTAATAAATTATATGTAGACAGATACAAACACCCTCAAATCGTCACAGGCCAAGATGTTGGATGGGAAGGAGGAAGGCAGGTCAGGATGGAGAGTAGATCATGATGTGACTCATTGGCAGTAAGGTGGCAGTCAAAGCCATGCAAGCAGGTAAGATCACCTACAGATAGAGGGAAGAGAAGGGAGTCAGTGATGTAGCCCTGGGGGACACCCACGAAAAGGACCCATCAAACCCAACATTGACAGGGCAGACTCATGGAAGACAGAGAAGCATTTCAATTAGGGAATGGCTGACTTTCAAAAGATGTCAAGAAAGAGGAGGATGAAGAAGTAACAGAGAGACTTGGGCAGGAGGAAGTCATTAGAGACTTTAGGGCAGTGGTTCTTAACCTTTACATTTAGGTAGAGCAGTTTCATTGGAGCGGAGAGGACAGAAGCTACACTGGAATGGGTCAAGAATGGATTTGGATAAGAGGAACTCAAGGCAACCGTTGAAGACAGCACGGTCAACTGGTTTGGTGTTTCAAGGACAACAGTGTTACTGTATAGCTCAAATTTTGCTATGGAGATTAGAATGGGGGGCATTTCAATTATAGCTCCATCTAGTTCCTAGAAAGGGCAGACTCTGTACAGAAACCAGCAGACTCCACACAGCTAGCACTTAAACAAGACTTTGCAGCTAGAACCTTGGCTTTGGATGAGGAGCACACAGTGTGGTGTGGTGGGCAAAGGTGCCTTTGAGTCATCTCCTGTGGTTCTGGGCAGACTGTGTCCTGGGTGTAAATAAGAGCAGCCTGATGGAAACAGAGGCAAGGGAAGATGAAGTGATTTGCCGCACAGTGAGTCAGTGATGGAAAAGCAAATAAAAGGAGGGAAAATGGCAGTTCCTCTATGAGTTTTGCTCCTCACGGCCTTTGTGGACCTTGGACGCCCTCCCTCACTAACTCTGGGGTCTTCATGGGGACAATTGCACTTACTGTGTTTTTAAACAAGCATCACTTCACATAATGAAACCAATTTCCTGTCCAGAACATCTTGGCAGGTTAAGATACTTGGTGATGTTGATCCTTCATTCTGCACCTCATGAAAAAGAAGAATGTTTTTAATCAACCATTTCACTCCCAGGCATCCAGTAGAAGTAACGTCAGGCTCTCACCCAATGAGAAGGCAGAGCAGGCAGTGCTGTTTCCTTGTCCTTGGTATTTTGCAACCGCCTACTCATCTCTCTGAATTCTGTTCAGCCTAAGTTATCATTGGCTGCACATTATTATGCTCCTCAGTGTTTCCCCTCTAAATCCTGACATCTGAATTCTAAAACCAAGGTGGTCCTTGACATAGGAATTTTTCCAAAACAGGAGCACAATTCATTATTCTAGCTTCAAAATAGATGGTGTGCTGAGGATAAAACCATGCAGGTTTGATTTATACAGGCTAATAACCGAGAAAGCAAATAACTAGGAGGCAATGGATTATTAAATAAGTTAATAAGAGAAACAAGGTGTCAAAATTCCAAACTGACCTTAGAATGTGACCTGGTCTTCTAACCTAGACAACAGTCTTTGAGTGGAAAAATCAAGGGACGCATCCTGCTTCAGTTGAAGGTAATGAGAGTTTTGCTATTGGCTTCAATGGGCTTGATGCTGACACATTATCGTTAACATGTCTAGGGAATGATTCTGCTCCCAGTGCAGTCATTTGGAAACGCCTGTGGAGTTCAGTGAGAGCATGGCCAGGCCCTTCAATCCCAGCATAACTTCTCTAAAGCCTTTCATAAAAATGCTAAGTAACAGTAAGCTCCAAAAACCCAGTTCTTGGGGCAACACATACATGACACAACTCTTAGCGAATTAACATGGACTCTGTATATGGGACCAACATGAAGGTAATGTGGGTAGAAAAGTAGCTAAAAATCCAAAAGGAATGGCTGTCCTATTAATAGAAACAAGCTGGAATCAGAACAAAATCTGGACTTCCCAGAGTTTATGGTGTTCAGACTCAGAGTTCTGGTTTGTTTCTTTACAAAGGTGAGGCATAAATCTGGATCTAGGTAAGAATCCAAACTTCTCCAAAGCTTGGGGATGAACTATGGATTTGGAATGGGATCTGAATTTCTATTCTATTCTGTATAGGTTCTATATAACTTCCTCAAAGTTACAACAGTGTGAGTGTGAGTGTGTGTGTGTGTGTGTGTTCAAATGCAATGTTTCAGTTTGGATCCATCTTTCCTTACAAGTAGATGATGATGAAGTTGGAAACCGAAGAGGGGAAGATTTATAGAAATTAGATTGAAATAATGCATGAAACTGAAATTAAAATGAAAAAAAGAAAGCAAAATTTAAAAAATGTCAATTCATTTGTTTGTAGGAAATGAGTTAATCTTTGCACATGCAAAGCTCAACATAAGCACAGAGTCTTCCAAAATGCAAATGTATGTGTGACAGGGTGGTGTTAACAGCTTCAAATTGGGCTGTATGGAAGTCAGCACTCTGGTCACTTAGAACATGCAGGGCAGAGGGTGTGGTTAAGGCATAAGGGAACACTTACATCTGTTGGTAGCCTGACAAGGTAACGAGAATCACATTAGCTCATGTGAAAGTAGAATGAATTATATTGTAGAAGTAGAATGAATTAAGAAATGCTGTATGTTCCTTTAGGCAGGAATAAGGAATGTTCAGATAAAGTTGTCAGGAAGAGGAACATTAAGGTATTGAACAATGGGTCCACTTAAACTGATAGTGGGACATCAACAGGAGATTGGTGAGAATTAATAAGGACATGAGATATGTGTCTAGCCCCAGGTAAACTTATCAGTTCTGCTCCCATTGTAATCTTGTTAATTTCATGTCCTTTTATCTGTATAAATAAGGTGCTCACATTTGTATGAGTGTATTAGCCATTCGCCTTGTATGGTGCTCACATTTTCTGAGTGTATTAGCAGAGCGCTTTTACTAATAAACAGAGTGGTCTGACAAATTGTGAGTCCTGAGTCTGACTTGGACCCTCACTAGCTGGAGAACTCAGGAAGTGGGCAGTATGAAAGGCTAACCCACCGAGCAGAAAGGGTCTCCTCACAACTGCTGCTATATGGTTGCACTGTACCTGGAGTTTAAGGAGGAGACAAACAAACACACATGGTGAAGGTATCTTGGTGGACCAGTGTGCTGCTTAATTCACCAAAAGGGCTTACTAGCCAGGGGTTTTGTGGAAAGGAAGGAGAAACCCATTCAAAGTATGTGAATTACAAACAGCAGCTTTAAAATCAGGTGACTGACAATCATTAACAAAGCACAAATGAAAACAAGTCAAAAATTCTTCTTCCTGTAGGACCTGGTCTGACCACAGCACTGGGAGCCAGTAGCTCTTGAGATGTCATGCCCACTTTGACACAGATTTCTTTTCTGGTTGCAGCAAATCTCTAAGAGTGAAATTCTCCACTGGGCAGAGAGCTGCCACGAGGTCTATGCATCACTGGGTGCAAGAAAACAGCGTGTTTTAATATAACTAAGTGTATATACCTAGGAACAAAAAATATAGGCCATACTTACAGGATTGGGGACTCTATCCTGGGAAGAAGTAACTCAGAAAAAGATATGGGGGGCAGCTGAACATGGCTCCCAGTATGATGCTGGGGCCAAAAGGGCTAAAGCAATCCTGGGATGCATAAACAGGGGAATCTCAAGCAGGAGTAGAGAGGTTATTGGTACTAATGTGACCACTGGTGGAATACTGTGTACTGTAATGGTGCTCGCAATTCAAGAAGGAAATTGATAAATTGGAGAGGGTTCAGAGAAGCGCCACAAGAATGTTTAAGGGATTGGAAGACCTGCCTTACATTGATAGACAGAAATAACTCAATCTGTTTAACTTAATAAAGAGAAGATTAAAGAATAATTTGTTTACAGTCTATAAGTATCTGCAAGGAGAACAAATATTTAATAATATGCTCTTCCATTTAGCAGTGAAAGGTATAACATGATCCAATGGCTGGAAGTTGAAGCTAGACAAATTCCGACTGGAAATAAAGTGTAAATTTTTAAAAGTGAGGGTCATAACCATTGGAACAATTTACCAAGCGTTGAGATGGAGTCTTCATCACTAACTATTTTAAAATCAGGATTGGATGTTTTTCAGAAAGGTCTGATCTAGGAATTATTTTGGGGACATTGTGTGGCCTGTGTTGTACTAGACTGGATACTGGTCACTTCTGGCGTTGGAATCTATGCATTGCTTAAACCCTCAACACAGGGGATTAATTAGGGCATAAATCTCATGCTGCTTATCTGCATAGAAATATATTTCATCATTCGCTGAATGTCTTTTGTATTCTAAAAAAACAAGCAGCGAATCAGAGCTGGCCACACAAAAGCCTTTCAAAATGGAACAGAGAAGTTGCACGCTAGTGTCACCCTAACAGAGTGCAAGCAATTTTGCCTACACAAAGTCTTCTTCTCAAACATTTCATTTGTTCCACAGTTCTCTGCCAGTGTAAAGGCCATGTGTTCTTCCAGAATATCAATGTATCTTGTCTTTGCAGACTGGGCAAGAGATGTTTGGTGGCAAAGGAAGAAAACATCACTCCTCGGATGCTTAGAAACCTTGTCTAATTTCAAGCCTACACTTATTGATGGCCAGTTTATATCCCTACTACTATGCTAAGAGGGTAGTTTGGTGCTCGATGAATCAGCTTAGACTACCTTAGCTTTCTGAGGATCACAAGCTCAAAGCAGAGATAAGACAGCCTTGGGGAAGTTGAAGACTGTGCAGTTCATGGTGTACCAACATTTAAAAAAAACAAAGACTCTAATGCATGGATGTTCAAGACCTCAAGGTACTTTGCTCTGATGGTTTTGGTGCCAATATAACCCCCATTTCAGCACATAAAGAATGCCCTATGGACACTTTTCACCCCAGGAGTGCCATATATACTGTAGCAGGAAAAGTGAGTGAAAGGTGTCAATGATTATTCATTATGCAGCCAGTCCTGAGGAGCCTTCCCAACCTAGCTTTGCTAGAGCTGACCTGTCATTCCCTTCGGCAGATGGGAAACTGCTTGTGCAATCTACCAAAATGATAATATTCACAGCTACAACGTATAGTGAAAATGCCGAAAATCACACACCATTGAAAGCTCACAGCACAGTGTCCCATATTAACAATTACCTTGGGCTCCCCCCTTCTCCGGCCCTGGAGAACATCATATATTACCAACAGAATCTCTTTCAGCCCTTAGTCTTGGTGGAAGCTCTAATGTCTTTTCCTCTGTGCTTTCCCTTCTTCGTTCTCAGGATTTCATCCTCTATCCCCATTCTGCCCCCAACAGACCCAGAAAAAGTCTTTATCCCAGCCTTCCTGTCATCTGATTTTTTTAGGTTACTGGCTCTGAAGAGCTCTGTTCCTTCTTGAGTTTCATGTGTTGTTACTAAAGCCACAGATGCCTCTCCCTGATTCTCCTGGCCTGCTGCATTCTCTTCTGGGGCTTTCTGAATAGGCTGCAGGCTGTCTGACTGAGCCCCATTGCCTGCTGTCCCCACCCCATTCATCCAATTTGGGGCAGTGGGCTTTACATGGAAATTAGGGAGAATGTGTGGAGAATTAAGTGTATGACAAAGCTCCACTATGCCAATTCTCAACTGGGGTAAGTTAGAGCAGCTCCTAGGCTTCTCTAACTAAGGCTGAGATTGGGCTGATGCTGAATCAGGGAGCTGGAATTAGTCCCACCCACCCCTCATACAGAGGAGACTTTGGATACAGAAAAGAAATGAGTCCAGTGTCATGTATCCATCTATATTTATTAAAAACATAGTATTCTAAAGTATGTTTAGAATCCCACCATGCAGCCTCCCTACTCACCAGAATAGTCCTTATTCATAAAAGTTGCTCTTGGTTTCAATGGGAGTGGCAGCCTAAATAAGTGCTGTGTCTGATCCCTTACTATCGTGAGCTACTATTGGCTCAAAACCATAAGTGATTGTGGAAAAAGTGATATCATAAATTGCTTCCCAGAGTACTGAAATGAAATATCCCAGAAGCAAAGAGAACAAAACTCCACACAAGCTTTTTGGATTCTTTATCTTGAGATATTGTGCTTTCCATTTCTCCTATCACTACTGGTTCCCAGGACAAAGGACATGGGGTTCACTCCAGTTACAGCCTCAGACCACAATCCAGTACAACCAATTAATCTTGAACTTAGTCTTTGCATTTTTCTTTCAGGGCTCATCCCAGACAGTATTCTGTGAGCATACAGCACTGGTAATTCAAAATTTAAGTTGTGTTGGCTTGTTGTGATTGATCAGAAAAGTCACATGGGGTTTCTATTCTCTGATTAGACAGGTGCACTAGAGCAAATATGAATTGAACCATTGAACATATGTCATTTTGAGTGCTCCTGTGGAAAGTGAATTTCAATCTTCTAGATGTTTCTGGAAGGCAAATGCAAGGGGTGTGAACATGGCTGGAGTGAATTCATTAAAAAATCCAACACAACCTTGGAACAATGTTTTTTGCTCTGTATGCAGGAAACTCTAGCTTGAATTCGTTTACTTGGCTGTTTTGTTCTGTTATGTCCTCTGCTCATGGAGCTCAGTCAGATTCCTCCATCAGTAGATCACTTCCCTCTTGTACTTGTGAACCAGATTTTACATCATACAGGAGTTAGTTCTCCAATGATTGCAAACGCAAATCATAAGCTAGCATTGCTGCCTCAGTCAGTGAGCTGTTTTCTGCACCAGGGCAGTCTCTACATGTCTGGAATCAGAGGGGTAGCCATGTTAGTCTGGATCTGTAAAAGCAGCAAAGAGTCCTGTGGCACCTTATAGACATCCGACGAAGTGGGTATTTACCCACGAAAGCTCATGCTCCAAAACGTCTGTTAGTCTATAAGGTGCCACAGGACTCTTTGCTGCTTTTACATGTCTGGAATAACTGGAAGTAGCAAGGGGTAGGGATGCAGGAGAGTGTCATAAAAACAGAAGGTAGAGCAGGAGTAGGTCCAGTAGAAAGGAACTCATGATATCATCCTATTGCCTGTCGGCAATGTTCTGTGACTGGACTGCCAGGGCTTACTGGATTTTGTTTATTTTGGGGATGTAGAAAAAGATGTAGAAAAAATATTCGTGCCAGCTTCATCAAATAGTATTTTTTTAAACCAATAATAATAAGTCATCCTCCTTTGCTTCTCCTTTAAAAAGCTCTCTTGGCCTTGGTCATACAACTACTATCAGTGGTAGAAGAAAAGCCAGGGGTTTAGATGAGAACTTTGAGAGTTTATCAGTTTCGGGCAGGTCTTGTATTCCTGACTTATCAGGCCAATCATGCTGTGTTTACAATTTCTCACATCACCAAATGGAGCAGAGATTCTGGAGGGGTGACCCCACTGCTTAAGCTCCTCTTTGCTTGATAAAAGCAGTGGGAGCATGGAGGGGAAGGTCACTTTACATTGGCTTTCACAGCTTTGCCACTCTGTCACATCGTTTTCCTAGAGGCCTGTAATGGTTGTTTGGCACTTCTTTCATTAACCAACCAATGCAACATGACAAGGTTGTGAATTCTTGTGCAATCATCAACACAGAACCAGCAAGCCACTAATCACACGGCTGTACCACAGCATCTCATGTTTGCCCCCGTTTCAATGTAAATAGAGATGGAGGCTGCTGGGGTAACAGTGGCTTAAATTTATAATGGACTTTAAAATAAAGCTGCTGGGGTTGGCGATGCCAATTCTGCCTGGTGGCAGGGAATGCTACTTATACAAAGTAGCCAGTTCATTATAAATTATATTTATTATGATAATAAAAACATTATACCAAGTGTTTATATAGCACTTTGTATCTTTGGATGTCAATGGCCTTTACATATTATAATTGTTCCCATTTTACAGATGGGGAAAGTGAGGTATAGAAAGGTCACAGAGCAGATTATCAGTAGAGCTAGGAGTAGAACCCAAGTTACATGAGACCTAGTCCATTACCTGCTCCACTAGACTATACCACCTTGCTAGACTTAACACCTTCACACAGACGGCTTTTCTGCTGAGGATTTCTCCTCTTCCCCCCACAAAGGCCCAAGGCATTAGATGCCTATCTATCAACTGACAAAAATCCTAACTTTGTTAGGCTCCTTTGAGCATTTTATGCTGGCATTCAATCCACTGTGACCAATCTGCTTAGTCAGTGGGCTAACAGCTCATTCAAAAAAGCACTTGTGAGCAATAACACGCAGGACAATAGTACCTGGAGGGTTTAGCCGCCCTGCCAAAGCCATGAGAGAGCCTCAGAGTGACTGAAAATGTCCCCTGGGCTAGATTCATACAATCCCAGAATCAGGCCCCAGTGGGATTCACACAATCCCCCTCTCAGCTGCCCCTGAACCCTGTAGGTGCCTAACAAAAAAAATCACTTTGCACCTATGTTTTTGCAGTAAAGGTTCTATAGGCATCTGTTTTTGCCTCAGCACACGCACACTGCATCTCCATGCCAGGCACTCGGATGCCTAAACCCCAGGGCAGTGCATAAAATGGGGAAAGATGGGTGTTCCTCTGCCTAACTCACTCAAGGGTCCCATTGAGTAAGCATGCTCAGACCTCACCTGCTGGACTGGGCCCCCATAGATAAGCTTACATAAAGCTGAGGTGGAGGAGCAGCTTCCCTGTAACTTTAAGTCCAGTGGCTAGGATGCTCACCAGGGATATGGATGGCACCCAGTTCAAGGGATTTGAACTAGGATATGTTACCTCTCAGGTGCATCACCATGCCCTAACCACAGGCTACAGCAGTGGCTCTTGACTTTTCCAGCCTCCTGTCCCCCTTTCAGGAGTCTGATTTGTCTTGCTTACCCCCAAGTTTCATCTCACTTAAAAACTACTGGTTACAAAATCAGACATAAAAATACAAAAGTATCATGCACACTATTACTGAAACATTGCTTCCTTTCTCATCTTTACCATATAATTATAAAATAAATCAGTTGGAATATAAATATTGTGCTTCCATTGCAGTGTATGTAATATAGATCAGTATAAACAAGTTATTTATGAAATGCTAGTTTGTATTGATTTCGCTAGTGCTTTTTGTGTAAAAAGACTCAAGACCCAGGTAACAGCTCTGCTAATGGATTGTAAACTCTTTGGGGAAGGGTCTGTCTTTTTGCTCTGTGTTTGTACATGCCCCTGTATCTCTCAGTGGTTGCAGTTTTTTGGCCATCTCCCTTGCTGGGAGCAGGCAGGGATGCATCCAATTGCTTTCCTGGAGGTAGGCATTCCTACTTGTCCTCTTGGGGGGATGGTGGGAATGGGCAGGTGAATGTCACCTTCAGACAATATTCATTTGAGTCCTTTCCTGGGTTGCAAAATGGCCAGTTTTTGGGTCAGGAGAATTCAGCGTCACAATGTTTGGTAATGCAGAGGTGTAATGCAATGGTGTGGGGGATGGTAAGCGTGAGTTTTGAACCAAAACCTTACTATCCCAGCTCCAGGGAAGGGTACTTGCCCTCTACCTCCCCTATCCCAGGGCAGTAGGGAATTGGAAAGAGCCAGGCGATCATTAGCTGGGTCTCCCTGTAGCTGTTCCATGGAGATCATGGAGGAGGCCAGAGTGAGGTAATACAGTATTATCTCCATCCTGGGTTTCTGTGCAGGAATCCCTGGGCTTTCCAGGGAATTGTACCCTGGAGAGTGGCATCTGTGTTGACTGACACCCTCTCCTTGGAGGCATTTCATTCCAGCACCTAACTGAGTTTTGTGCAGGACTTCAAAGAGGCGGGTGGGCAATATCAGAAACAGGCTACAGCTAAGCCCAGATCCAAAACCAAAGAAAACCAATAGGAGTCTTTCCATTGACTTTGATGGGCTTGGAATCAGATCCGTGTTGCAGTTGATCTGAAAAGTCAGTGGTAATACATACCTGGCTTCCTGCTTCTGCTCCAGTGTCTCCATCAGAATTCTTCTCCAAGAGGACAATTAACCTGAATGATTCTTCTTCGAATAACTTGGAGTGATTTTAAAACTAGAGTCTCATCCAGTCTAAGATCCTATTTTCATATGGGGCTAGCCTGCTTGGCCAGGTGCAAGACCATGGAAGTTGGGCCAGCTGAAGCAATGTGTGCAACACACCTGCTTACTCCTCTCTTCCTAAATAGCAGGTGGGGAATGGGTTATTCCTTGGCTTCTCACCCACGATGTACTGGCCAGCACCATTGATCTCATGCATCAAGGGTAGCAATTTATAAGTGGCATAGGTTAGCAGTTAATTACAACTCCCTGGGACATAGGATGCTGCATCATGGGTGGGAATTATGGCTCCTTGTGCTTTGTTGGGGTGATGCAGCAATACAATTCCTCTTCCCAAGGGCAGTGTTCAAAGGACGCAAGCAGGCCCACAGAATGTTTCAGAAGCCATTCAAGTCTCACTCCATACAGGAATAGTTTGTGAAGCACCCCACCTTCCAGACCAGTTCCATACTGGCTTTTCAAACAGCCGGTAATGTATAAGCAGACAGGGCACCATAGCATTGTCTACTTTACTGGCTCACAGAAAATAAAGGTGGAAAACAGTTGGATCACTGGGTCCATGCCCACAATAGTGATTCTTAAACTGGTATGGCAGCTGCATGTTGAAGATTAGAAGAGGGCTAGGAGACTTTTGTACTTGGACTACAACACAAAAGAGATTTTATTTTGTATCCTCCCTCAAACCTGAACATATTCCACAGGCAGTCAGTCATCATCAACAAGCCAGTTACAATAGTAATCAAGCCACGGTGCTCTGCATTGCCCCCATCCAAAGCAGCAGTCTATCATTAGAACACTAGATGGTACTCTCAGTCCAGAGAAGTTTCTGTAGGATATATGACATTGCATAGTGACAGTAAATCTATTTTTAAATGTTTGTTTCCCCCCCGTGAGCTGGTCATACCAGCTAGATTTGAGATGTCAGCTTTCATGTAGAAACATTATTTCAAACAAGTGAACTCTTCAGTCAGAGCAGAATCAGGCCATAAATATGACATCCATGACAAAGCTCCAGTAGATTTCTATGAGAGCAGAATTGAGGTCTTAATAAGTTTTTAAAGAACTGTTTATCGGGGAAGCTATTCCTGAGTTAAGCTTATAACCAGAACTGGCTGGGCGGGAAGATTTCTCAGGGCCAGGCTAGAATTTCTGGTCCAAACCATAGTGTGAGACCATCATTCCAGAATAGCCCACAGGCAGGGGCTATTGGGATGTGAAAACCTCAGTTCAAGTCTCTTCTCTGCATGATTCATGGGAGGATGTGGAACCTGGGTTTCCTACAGACCTAACTACCAGACCACAGAGCAGTGGTTCTCAAACTTTTGTATTGGTGACCCTTTTCAAACAGCAAACCTATGAGTGCAACCGCTCCCCTATAAATTGAAAACATATTTTTTATATTTAACACTATAAATGCTGGAAATGAAGCGGGGTTTGGAGTAGAGGCTGACAGCTTGCACCCCCACCCCAAGTAATAACCTTGTGACCCCTCAAGGGGTCACAACCCCCAGTTTGAGAACCCCTGCTATAGAGGGTGTTTTTTTTCTCTATTAGAATGGTTCCACTTTGTATAAATAAGTAAATATTCATTAGGCCAAGAAATAGGTTCTGCAGTTTGGGGGTTTGGACACTCACCTGGGATGGGAGTGACTCAGGTTCAACTTGCTGGTCTGAACCCAGCCAGAGCAGATATTTGTACCTGGATCTCTCACCTCCCCCATTAATGCCCTAAATACTGAACTATACTGGGAGAGGTCCTAGCATATATGGGATTTTTGTGAAAATTTTTTGAAAGGTCTCTCATTTATTTCAATGTGGAATGAAAACAACATTCAAAATCTTGACATTTTTCATGCAATGAAATTCTTGTTTTCTGGCCAGCTCTACTTTTCTACTTTTGAACCATTTAGTGCAGCTGGAGAGGACAACTATAGCAAATCTTTCTTCTTCCGAGACAACAACACTTGGTCCCAGGAGGGAAACAAAGTTAAGAGTGTCAGAATTTTTAAGCCATGTATTACAATTATTGCTGATGTATTTAAAAAAAATGAAAATCAGGCACACAATTAAACTTGTAATAACAGGAAATTGAACAATAGTTCTGAAGCAGCAAAGAAAGTCTAATTCGACTATAACCCGAAATGGCCAATATTCATGCAATTTCATCGGTGCTGGTTAAAAAAAAGTTCCATCCAACTTCTACTGACATCAGTGGAGAGACTCACATTGACTTCACTGGGAGTTGGGCAAGACCAATCACCATGTTATTGCTTCTTTTATTAATTATAAATTCTAGAACTAGACCAAAATGGAAATGTTAATGAACATGAAAGTAATGTTTTTTTTTTCCAGTTGTAAGATAACATGAGTTGACTTAAAAAAAAATCTTATTTGCATTCTGAGAGTGAATGGGAATATAATGTGAAGAGAAATCAGGAATACATTAGCACTAACTTGGCCATTTCACAGTTTCAACCAATTGCAAACTAGTATTGATTTCTATACATAAGCTGTGAAACAAAGAATTACAAAACTTTTCAGAAGACTGAAAAGCCAATATCGACTAACCTAGAATGACATTTAGGAGAGCGATGCTTAGTTGATGAAAATAAATAGCAGTAAAATAGCCTCTCACTTGTAATTTTTATCTAATATTGTATCAGCTCTGTAACCCTTTGCAAGTGTCATCTAATGCATCATTGCTGACTGGAGAAACATGTGTAGAATTAATAAAGGATGGTGCTTCTGCATGGAACACCCAAGCAACTCCAGCTTTGAAGAAAGCTATCAATTTGATGTATGATTTTATTCTGCTGAACTCTGAGAAAAGTATCAAAAGTATTAGCTGTTTCATGAAATGAGTCTTGTCCTAGAGTTTCAGCAGAGTAACTCTTTTGCACTAGCCCTCCATTAGCATCTTCAGATTTGCCTTTATCCTAAAACATATCTTCAGCTTTGGAGTATTTTATAGCTAAATTGAATGCGAAGTCTGAATAGAATGGAATCTAATTTTAATACTTTAGTGCAGAGGTGGCCAACCTATGTCTCTGGAGCCGCATGCAGCTCTTCAGAGATTAATATGTGGCTCCTTGCACAGGCGCTGACTCTGGGGCTGGAGCTACAGACGCTAACTTTCCAATGTGCTGGGGGGTGCTCACTGCTCAACCCCCTGCTCCACCCCACGCTCTTTCCCCACTCCATCACTTCCTCAAGGCCCCTGCCCCTTCCCCTGAGCCTGCCGTGCCCTCACTTCTCCTGCTCCTTCCTCCAAAGCCTCCTGCACACATGAAACAGCTGATTGCGGCAGTGGGAGGCACGGGAGGGAGAGGGAGGCACTGATTGGTGGGGCTGGTAGCGGGTGGGAGGCACTGGGGCTGGAAGGGGGAGCTGTTGGGGCGGCTGCTGACGTGTTATTGTGGCTCTCTGGCAATGTACACTGGTAAATTCTGGCTCCTTCTCAGGCTCAGATTGGCCACCCCTGCTTCAGTACCTTTTCATACACTTCCTAATACTGCGTTAGAGTGAAGTGACTACCTGCACAAACATACTCTCCGCTATACCTCAGTAACTTCATACTTTGCATTGGGCCTTCTATATTCAGTGAGACTGAATGCATCCTACCTGCCAGGCAAATAATTATTTAACAGCACATAAGGTGTGTGCATAATCTGTCAGCAATCCACATCCCTGATGAGGATATCCATGTGATTAATTGCATTTATCATGCACATTTTACTCATTATCATTGATATGATTGTCGCATCTAGGACTCCCAGTCATTGATCGGGACCCCATTGTGCTAGGCATATGAAAACAGAATAAAAAAAGAACGTCCCTGTCCCAGACAGCTTACAATCTAATTATAAGAAAAAAGACAACAGAAGGATACAGACTGCTGGAAAAGTACAAGGAAGCAAGGAGACAATATTGCTCAGCCTGACAGGCAGTTATCTCAATGCACCAGTAGGCATCCTGACAAAGGAAAGTGTTAAGGAGGGTTTTGAAGGTAAATATCCATTCAAGTGAAACAACTGTATCAAGAATTTTTCAGTACAACCGATACAATTCTTGCTCTGAGAAAGATGTATTTGAAATTAGCACAGGGAATTGAGAGACAAGGGTTAATATACACCACCTCCCCCACACAGAAGAAGCCTAATCCTTCATGACCAACTTAGCCTTTTCTATCTTGCTGCTGCAAGATCATAGCAGAAGTAGATAAATAGGAGCAAGTAACAACAGTACTTGGAAGTCTAGTCTGTCAGTTAAAATATATTTGGCTGAAATACAGCAACTGACACTGTGCATGATTTTTATATTGCTAATTAAACTTAACCTTCCCATAGGTGCTGACTCTGTGGGTGGTCTGGGGCTGGAGCACCCATTGAAAAAAAAATAGTGGATGCTCAGAATGCACCAGCCACAGTTGTTCGGCAGCACTATCAAACAGCTGATCGGGGATGCTGCCAAACAGCTGGTAGGCGGTGCCACTAAACAGCTGTTTGGTGGCTCAGGGAGTGGCTTGAGAGAGGATGGAGTCCAGTGAATGGAGGATGGGTGGAGTTTCGGGGCGGGGGCAGAGCGGGAGTGGGAAGATCCAAAGTGAAGGTGGGGCCTTGGGGAAGACCCTGAGTGGGGGCGGAGCTTCGGGGCAGAGTCGGAGTGGAGCACCACTGGGGAAAAGTAAAATAAAACAAAATTCATTTTCTAAGGTCTTCATGGTGCTTCCTTTCACCACTGTCATGCTTTCCCCTCATGGAAAGGATGGGCAATGACAACCCCTCACACATTTTCTTCCCCACACTGGTTGCTTCACCTGAGATGAATTTGCAAGTCATTGTCATTTTGGAATCCAACCCCAAACCTTTTCCTGCACAGATTCTGGTTTTCCATCCCTTTTAAACACTGTTTTAAGGGAGCTTATGCGATATGAAACAGGAATCCCGGAGGGAGGATACTGGCAGAGCATTGGTATGTTGTTACACTTGTGGAAGTACAAGATAAGGCTAAGTTTATTTAGTCCATCAGTGGCAGGACGAATAACGGAAAGACAGGCTGCTGTTCACCGGCAACCTCAATTCTCCATCTTCCATTTTGATGGGGGAGAGCAAAAGGAAAGGGAAATTATGTTTGGGGAAATGCTTGACAGGCTCCAACACAGACCGTGTCGGTCATGTCCTCCTCCATTATGTCAATCCATCTCCACTGAGACCACAGGGGTCGGATCTATGTACATAAGAGGAAAATTCTGCCCAGTGCCTTAGGCCCAGATCCTCAAAGTAAAAGCTGGTGGCTCTCTCCTGACCACATTATTATATTATGCTGATTTCAATGGATAATAGGAGCCTAAATACCTTTTAGGATCTGGGCCAGAGTCCATCTTCTCCAACAGGTCCAGGGCCAAGTCCTTCTCTATGTTACTCTAGGCCAGTGGTTCTCAACCTTTCTAGACTACTGTACCTCTTTCAGGAGTCTGATTTGTCTTGTGTGCCCCCAAGTTTCACCTCACTTAAAAACGATTTGCTTACAAAATCAGACATAAAAATACAAAAGTGTCACAGCCACACTGTTACTGAAAAATTGCTTATGTTCTAATTTTTACCATGTAATTATAAAATAAATCAATTGGAATATAAACGTACTTCCATTTCAGTGTATAATATATAGAGCAGTATAAAGAAGTCAGTGTCTGTATGAAATTTTAGTTTGTACTGATTGCGCTAGTCCTTTTTGTGCAGCCTATTGTAAAACTAGGGAAATATCTAGATGAGTTGATGTACCCCCTGGAAGACCTCTGGGTACCCCCACGGGTACGGGAACTCCTGGTTGAGAACCACTGCTCTAGGTGGAGATGGTAATAGAAGCCCTCTCTTTCCCCTGGCCAGTAGCAAGACAGGATCTCCAGCTCTTGTCTGTGATTGCACCACTCCTCCTGCTTCACTCTGCCAGAGTCTTTCACCTGTTTGCCAGCTCATTACACAAACATCCCCATGCTTTCCTGTATGCATGAACCCCTGCCCCACCAAACCGATCTCTAGAGTCACTGGCCTCTCCTCCCCTTCCAAGCCGAACTCTGTTTTCCCACCCATAAGAGATCAACAGTGGCCACAATGAGGGACAGATGGGTGCAGCTGATCCTACAAACAACAAAAATCCCCCATACACACTAGGACTGGCTGGAAAACAAGAATTCTGTTTTGTGAAAAAAATTCCTGTTTTTGACATTTGCTTCCATTCTGGTGGGGAACAACGTCAAGCCCTTTGAATAAACAACCCAGAGAGACTACCTTGGAAAAGCCAATAGCCCTGTGGCTCAGGCACTCACCTCTTTGAGAGCTGAAGAAAAGCACCATCTAAAGTTACAAATTGGCATTTTCCACTGAAAAAAACATTTACTCAAAGAATTCCTGATCTGTTGTACCCCACGTGTATAAAAGTTGTCTCTCCTTCTTCTGCCCTGTACATGTCACTTGTAGGCTGGCCAGATAGCAAATGTGAAAAATTGGGACAGGGATTAGGGGAGGGGGGGGTAATAGGAGCCTATATAAGAAAAAGCCCCAAATATCAGGACTGATCCTATAAAATCAGGACATCTGGTCACCCTAGTCACATGTCCTGTTATAGGGCTCAATCCTGATCTCATTTAAGTCAATGGCACAACACCCAGTGACTTCAGAGGTGTAGGATCAGGCCGTTAGATTGGACAGATGCTATATCTTTGTACAACATGTAGCACCAGGGGTGTGATTCAAACTGGGGCTGTGGGGGTGCTGGTATAATATAATTGTAAGCAGAGTCAGGATGAGCTGTACCCTGACATCTGGTGGTGAAGTATGGGAAGTGTGGAAAAAATGTCTGGAATGCGAAATCTCAAATATTTGCATAGGCTCGCCTACCCCATCCCAGACTGCCGAGCTGTGGGTGCTTTGTGACAGAAATGACTCAACCTCAGTTGGGTGGTACTTGCTAGACAAGGGACATGGGTTCCAAAACCCTGTGAAGGGAGAGAGGTTGGGGACAGGTACTTGTGCCTGGTGGTGCAGGCTCCTTGTGGAGCTAGAAGCATCAGTTGCACCTCCTCCTCTCTCCACTGTGGAATGTCAGAGTTGATTTTTTTTATTCCCTTAAGACTCTAGATACAGGTTGCTGAGCTGAACTCACTTTGGGCTAATGGTGCAATAGCACTGGGCTCCCCTACTATGTGCTGAGATCACAAAAGAGCTGAAATCACAAAAGAGCTGAAATTACTGAGCTGGGAGCACTGAGTACTGTGCTAACTAGTGGGGGAGCCTGAAGCTATACTGTGGAACAGAGCAGCTGGCGGAGTGGAGCAGTTTGTGGGAATGTCTGGAGCGGACCACAGGACAGCTGGTGGAGTGGAGCGGCTGGCAGAGCGGAGTAGCTGTGGGGCGTGTGGAGCAGCCCACAGAGCGAGCGGAGCCGAGCAGTTTGCAGGGACAACTGGAGCAGCTCACGAGGCAGCTGGTGAAGCGGAGCAGTTTGTGAGGACGGCCGGAGGAGCAGAGTGGAGCGGCTGGTAAGGCGGAGCAGTTCGTGGAGAAGGCGGAAGCAGAACCCACGGAGAGGCAGGGCAGTTGGCCCTGGACCACGTAAGGTGCCCCTTTCACCCAGGCTGGGGGGAGGGACCTCTACAGATAGACTCTTGAATTCTGGGGTGGCATTGACCAGAGACTTTTGGGTTGTTGGACTTTGGAGTGATTGGACTTAAGACCCTAAGGGGAAAAGGACATTGCCAAATGTACTTGGGGGGGGGGTTATGGTTTGTGTTATAACTCTGTTTGTGGTGTTTCTCCAATGGGATGCCGCATTGTTTCCTTCCTTTATTAAAAAGATTTCGCTACACTCAGACTCCGTGCTTGCGAGAGGGGAAGTATTGCCTCCTAGAGGCGCCCAGGGGGTGGTATGTAAGTGTCCCAGGTCACTGGGTGGGGGCTCGAGCCGGTTATGCCTTGTGTTATTAAAACGGAACCCCTGGATACTGAACCTGGCCCTTGTTGCTGCCAACTCAGAGGGGCAGAAGGGTTACATAATAACATGGTCAGGAGAGAGCCACCCACTTCTATCAATCCCCTAACACCTGTGGGATGGGTCAGCCTGGGAAAATATTGTCATTGTCTCTTTCAGCACTGCGTTGAAGCACATGCTTAGAACATGAGTTCATTGACTTCCGTAGAACTACTTGTGTGCTTAGAGTTCAGCTCATACTTAAATGTTTTGATTGGAGCCCTAATATAAATCCCTCAAGACACAACACCACATGACCAGCTTCAACCAAGTAGAGATCCACCTTATAACTTGAGACTATTACTGTCCCATTGGTGTAAAAATCTGAAAAACATTTAAGTGTATGGCAGGAGAGGGGAATCTGTATAGGACCTGACAAAGCTTTATACAGTTCCAGAAGCCTCTGTCAACAAATTCAGATGAAGACGAAGTTTGGTATTTTTTAAAACGTATCCCCCCGCTCCTTCTGAAGTGCAAATTAAACCAACTCCCATTATCACGTTTGACTGGCATTTATTGTCAGCCGAAAGATTCACCAAACTGAATGATGAATAATGAATTGGGCTTTAGCCCACGAAAGCTTATGCCCAAATAAATTTGCTAGTCTCTAAGGTGCCACAAGGACTCCTCATTCTTTTTGCTGACACAGACTAACACGGCTACCCCTCTGAAACCTGTCATCAAACTCCTTGAAGACTTAACACTAAACCCAAGTTCATGGTTACAGTATTATAAATTGCACGTGTTGTAAACATTTCACTGACTCCAGGGCAAAAATCTACTTAGTGAAAAGTCTTTTTGGAAGAAATTAATAGTTCGAATGCAGTAATTGATGCTAGAGAGACAAGGTGGGTGAGGTGATATCTTTCATTGGACCAACTTCTGCTGGTGACAGACCCAACCTTTCAGGCTTATACAGGTGACCTGAAGAGCTCTGTGTAGCTCAAGAGCTTGTCTCTTTCACCAACAGAAGTTTCTCTGGTAAAAGATGTTACCTCACCCACCTTGTTTCTCTAATATCCTGGGACCAATACATCTACAACAACACTGCGTACAGTAACCGATGCTGTCATTCAAATGCAGGTAGAATTTTGACTCAAATAACCTCTCTTACTTTGAAAAGCTATTTACCAACTTAAGATTTTAATGAAGTTAATATGTTAAATGTTTCTCTGCTGCAAATGGTATCCATGGAAAGGATGCAGCATGAATAGAGTTCTCCAGCTCCACTCGTTTGCTTTCAAAGTGTCAAATTAATTTGCAGTATAGGTAATAAAAGCAGCATTTCTGTGTATTTTGGTAAACACTTTATGATTTAAAAAGTGTTTATGATTTCTGCCTACAATGAGACAAACTGTGCACAATTCAATATCAGCTAGTAATTTAAGAAGTGACTGAGGCATGTAATTGAGTTTGTCAGTGTAATTGTATTTTGGAACAGATAGTTCAGGGTTTTTTTTAATCGCTTGAGAGTCTCATATTTAGGGTGCTGATTAATTCTATTAGAGTGGTTAATTAAACTGAGGAGAGGGGGGGGTATAGATTGATACAAATCATCATAAGCACAGAAACTCCAGTTTGATTATTATGCCCATATCAACTTCTAGCTATGATGGGTGGTTAGAACTCATTAAAATGACCCTATCTCTATGCGGGGCATGGGCAAAAATTATGAATATTAACAAAATTATGACTCATTTGGAGTATGAACTTCAAAATTGATTTATGACATTACCAGACTTAGTTGGCTTTAAAATAACAGCTCTTGTATTTACTCCATAATAAAAATATACTAATTACAATATCTGAATTTTTGGCTTCGTTGTCCAGGCTTGGTCCCTTGCAAGAATAAGACCGTAAAAGTAGGAATTGGGCTTGTACCTTGTAAGTGGAACTAGAAGTTGTAAATTTCTCTGTTAGGGCCTGATCCAAAGTGCATTGAGATCAATGCCAGTCTTTCTGTTGACTCCAAAAGGGCTGAGAATCAGGGCTTTTGTCAGAACTTCCTTCCAGGCAAGAGTGTTTGGCAAAACTCCCTTTGAATTCAGTGCCAATGGGAGTGGGACAAATAGAACACATCCAGCCTCACTTGAAGCTGAAGCGCATGGAGGCAAAAAGAGAGGATGGAATTTGAAGAGGTGTCCGTAATTTTAGAACCATCCATAATACTTTTCAGCTAGACAAGCTGAAGACAATATTAGAAGAGTTTTAAAATATGCCCTGGGACATCAGCCAGATTGAGCCAAAGCCAGGTCTCCACCGTTGTACAGACCTGCAAACCCTATATCTCTGTGTTATTTTGCAGGGAAATGGTCTCAATCCAATGAAGGAGCAGTTGCACCCAGAGAGAGGATACCAGTTCAGATAAAGTAACAGTCGGATCCAATATAGAATGCAATCTTTATTTGTCTAAATAGCCCTAGTCCTGCAAGTAACCCAGATTAAATCACTAACTCTTTACAAAAATGAGGGCTGCATGATCAGGCCATTATATAACACTGTCAGTAAGGTTCCTTTCTAACTTGGTGCTCCTTCCATGAGAGTACCGGCTATTGATGACATGTTTTAATAAGACTCAGCACTGGGCATGTTTTAATAAGACACAGAATAATAATATCTGTTGACTTCACAGTCATTGTGAGGCATGTCCTTCCCACGTCCTCTCACAATGGACCAGGTATCCAGGATCTTTCATGTTCAGGGATGGATCACTTGATGATTCCCTGTTCTGTTCATTCCCTCTGGGGCACCTGGCATTGGCCACTGTCAGAACGCAAGATATGGAGCTAGATGGACCTTTGGTCTGACCCAGTATGGCCATTCTTATATTCCTTAGATAATATATTTTTCCACGTAATAACATTTTCCCCATGGTGAGCGTATGAATTCCAAAAATGGTGAACGTACATCACCCTGGCATGTCCTGAAGAGTTAAGGAACTTTTCCCCTTGGTGTATTTCATATGGGAACTAAGATAATCCTCCTGGGAGAAACCCAGGGTGTAGTTGGTTTGTTGAAGGGCTCAGAGTCAGGACGTATTATTATTGTTTGCAGTCCAGTAGCTGGAAGTTGAAGCTACATAAATTCAGACTGGAAATAAGGCATAAAATGTTTAGCGGTGAGAGTAAATAACCACTGGAACAATTTCCTAAAGGTGGTGATGGATTCTTCATCACTGACAAGAGGGTGAACAATTTATGAGTTTACCCTGTATGAGCTTTATACAGAGTAAAAGGGATTTATTTGGGGTTTGGATCCCATTGGGAACCGGGTATCTGGGTGTTGGAGACAGGAGCACTTCTTAAGCTGTTTTCAGTTAAGCCTGCAGCTTCTGGGGAATGTGGTTCAGACCTGGGTCTCTGTTTGCAGCCGGCTAGTGTGTCTGGCACAACCAGGCAAAGTACTGAAGTCCCAAGCTTCCAGGGAAAATGGGCTTAGTGGTAGTCTCAGCACATCAGGTGGCAGTCCCAGGAGGGTTTCTGTGACCCAACCCGTCATACGGGCCTTGGACAATAAGCACAAGAGTGGGCAGAAATAAGATTTTTCTCCTCTTCTCTTGTGTGCCAAATGAAATAATGGATTCAGCCAGGAATAAAAGGTAGTGATTTAAGGTTAATTTCTAGTGACTTCATACAGTTCCTTCATCTCTGCTTGCCTCGCTATTAGATTAGTCATTGCACTAGCCCTGCCCAATGGCTAAAAATGAGCATTTCATGTCATTCACAACCCACTCATCTTTTAGGTTGTCCAGGCTGCCAATAAGGGCTGGATTCCAAAATAAATGAGGATAATAAAAGTTGTGCAATTCAGGTATTTCTATAATTATGCAAAAACTACATCTTCATTAATCATTTGTTCTTAATGAATTTTGGGACAGGTGTTTCTACTGTTAAGTACTCGAAGGAGTTATTAAATCTCTGGCTGTCTGGTTTCCCCATCTGTTTCCATGATATTTACTGCAATTAGTGTTTCAGCTAAATTTCTCTAAAATAGCCAGATTTCTTTGGAATGGGGCAAGCTATTGTAAACAGCATGGGGAAGCTTATGGCTCTGACCTAACATATTCAGATTCTATACCAATCTCACCCCAGCCCTTAAAAGAAAGTTAAAGCTGCAAAGCAAAGCAATCAGAATTAGGAAATTCCAGAAATAAGGTTGCATGTGTAGTCTTAATTCAGTTCCCTTTTGGGTTTACGTTATGATACCATCTTTAAATACAGGATCACATGCTATTTTATTGGTAAGACCCCTGCCTAGGGTGACCAGATGTCCTGATTTTATAGGGACCGTCCCGATTTTGGGGTGTTTTTCTTATACAGGCTTCTATTACCCCCCACTCCCTGTCCCGATTTTTCACATTTGCCATCTGGTCACCCTACCCCTGCCTCATTCAATGCCCCTGATGGACAGTGAATGAGGCAGGGTTGTATTGTGAATGAGTCTCTGGCCCGGAGCACCTTTGCCTGATTTTCTATAAAAATAACAGGACCATCCCAACAACAGGAGCGGGGAATGTGGCAGGAGCCTAGCCTCAATATGTAGACACCTTTCCAGGTGATGTGCCAGGAGGAAGGCGATAGTGCTGAACCCAGTTGTCTGGAAGGAGATAGGGCTACTTCAAACCCCAGTCCCCCTCCACACACACTTTCACAGCATATCCCACTAGCCACTGCAAAATCCAGTCAGCTCTCCTCTACACGGATCCACTGGAATTAGGAGATAGCATCTATTCAGTGGAAATGAACACTCAGTTTATATCCACATACATGACCTGTTGCCACTTGGACAGTGTCAGATCACTAGTTTTAACAAGATTTGGTTCTGGAACTTTTATAACTCAGCCCAATTACGCCTGAATTGACACATCTACAACCTAGGGACTCTGGGCCAGATTTTTAAAAGGGATTTTGGAGCCGAACTCCCAATGGGAAGCCCTTTCTTCCAAAACCATAAGCTCTCTGGGACACAGACTGTCTCTTACTACCTGTCTGTACAATGCTTAACACAGTGGGGCTGGAGCCCAGTTGAGGCACAACAGTGATACTAATAACAAAAGAGTCTTTAAGTTTTTTTTCAGTCACCTCAATCACATAGCCTTCAAACAGCAAACAGAATCCTAGAAATGTAGGCCTGGAAGGGGCCTTGTGAAGGCTGTGCCTCCTTCTGGCTGAATCTGGAAATCCATCCATCTGACACATCCTGCTGTCGGTTACTCACGTTCTGGCTCCTCTTTCTCACCCTGCAACCTCCCTCCAGCCAGTTTGCTATATAGCCCCCTTTCTGGGGTAAGAAAGCCCTATTGGACAAGCTGTCCAGACGCTGCCTCAGATGGTCTTCTGTTTCACATCTCCAGGTCCTGGTAGGGGAACCTATGGGCTCCCTTTGAGTTAGGCTCCAGCCCAGGGACCTTATAATCAGCAGCCAAGGTCTGCACAATCTCACTCCTTGCAGCCATTTCCCTGGGCTTCTTCCTACCGAGCCTTTCTCAGGCTTTCTTCCCTGTAACATCTCTGGGTTGATCTTTCTTCCAGGGCTAAGATCCCATGTCCTATTCTTCCGCTGTGTGTCCTCCTCACCACCTCTGTTCCCAGAGCATGACTGCAGACTCCCTTCCTACAGCTTTCTCCGGCACTCAACTTCCCGGCTTTATACTAACCAGCCCACTCCTGCCCAGCTGGCTTCATGGTCAGTTAAGCTTGGCTTTCCGTCCAGGCGCAGCCAGGTACCATAACTGAATTCTCAAGCTCACCTTAACCACCTGGGGCCTGTGAGGACACACCCACCCCATCACAGACCTCAAGAAGTCATCAAGTCCAGCCCCATGTTCTGCGGCAGGACCAGCTAAACCTAGACCATCCCTGGCAGGTATTTGTCCAACCTGTTCTTAAAAACCTCCGGTGATGGGGATACCACAACCTCCCTTGGAAGCCTGTTCCAGAGCTTTATTACCCTTAGAGTTAGAAAGCTTTTTAACCTAAATCTCCCTTGCTGCAGTCTTAGCCTGTTTACTCCTTATTCTACCTGCAAGAGAATAATTGATTATGTTAACAGCCCTTAATATATTTGAAGACTATCAGGTTCCCCGTCAGTCTTTTCTCAGGACTAAACACACCCAGTTTTTTATCCTTTCCTCATAGGTCAGGTTTTCTAAGCCTTTGATCATTTTATATTGCTTTCCTCTGGACTCTCTCCAATTTGTCTATATCTTTCCTAAAGTGTGACATCCAGAACTGAACTCAGGACTCCAGCTGAGGCCTCACTGGTGCTGAATAGAGCAGGACAACGACTGTCCATGTTTTATGTACGACACTCCTGTTGATACATCCTGGAATGTTGTGAGCCTTTTTACCACTGCATCACATTGGTGAGTGATATAGACTACATCTTCCAGGTCCTTTTCAGCAGTACCACCTAACCACTAATTTCCCATTTTGTAGTCGTGCCTTTGATTTTTCCTTCCTATGTAAAGGACCTTGCACTTAGCCTGTGCACTTATACATTTACACGAGATTCTCTTTTCCTCTCAGCCCCTGAAGTGTCCATCCACTCAGCCTGTTCCTCACATCTCCTGTCTTTCTTTCATTGTATGTGGCTGCAGGATGTAAGGACACCTTTGAAACTGGCCATTATATCCACAAAGCTGCACCTGCCTCCCTCAGTTGTGTAGCACACAAAGCCTTTGGCAAAGCATGAAAGGCCATTAAACTCCAGCGTGACTCGTGACATACCATGTCTCCAGACGTGCTAAATGGAATATTACATGCCAGCAGCATATTTATCCTTGGCCTTCACCATGCTAAATCTAGATAGATCACATAGAGTGAATACTGCTACCGATGGACCCAGTATATCAGGGCTGTGGCAGTCGCATTACTTATTGATTGGAATGATTAATTCTTTCAGCATGGGACAATTTTTTTCAAGCCTGGGGGTCTTTGCTAAAGGGAGCCTGCCACCGGCAGCGAAGATATACTGATCTGGTCAGAGCGTATTAAGGCTGCTGAGGAGCAGATGTTAACAACAGACTACTTGGCATACATCAGCCGCTGGCAGTAACAGCTGCACACATGTTCCAGTTTATTTATTAAAGCAATTGCTTTCCTCATTCTGTTTATTATCTCTGTCCTGGGAAATTCATGAGCACTTGAGTCAGTCCCTTCCACCACTGATCTGAACCACCATTTAGCCTCAGTGCTGGAAACACCCTGTGACTCTCTATTCCAGAGAAATCTAGTTCATCTCACTTTTATGGAAAACAGATTTGATGACAAGGGGTTTTTCCCATGGAAACTTGTCAGTTGCTCTCAGTGTTTTGAAATTTAAAATCCTGATGTAAATATAATGAGCCCAAAGACTCAGGGATTTCTTCTGTTGGGCACTGAAAGAAGCTGTTGGGAGCCCCTTTCACCAAAACGCGGCATGGATGCCAGTGTGGAGGGGGAATTCAGTTTTGTAGCAGCACAAAATGGCATTTAATAGTTTGTGACTCTGCTACCTATGCACTGCAAAGTGACTGAAGGGGACTATGAAGTTGCAGGGTGGGGAAATTGCAGTTCTTTTCTTCTTCAAAAGTTGGCTTCACCAGCCAATTTTTTAAGTTGGAACAGCTCTAGTGTCTCAAGTGGTGACAGTGCAAACTTGAAATTTGGCAAGGACATATGAACAGATTTTTAAAAGTGTTCAGGTGCCTAATCCCCACAGGGCCAAATTTTTAAAGGTGCTATAGGTGCCTAACTCCCACTGGGAGATCATTACTTTCATCAAGATATGGTTTGGAAATTGTGATGATTTAGCCTCTGAAAAGCACATCTTACAACATAGGGCCTCTGGTCCAGATTTGCAAAGGCGCTTAATTCCCCATGAAGGCACAAGTAATTACCCAGGGTTCCAGGTAGGCTTGTACAGCCTACCCTGGGGGACTCGCTGCTGCAGCTTCACCATTCTAGGACCCAAACTAGCTAGATTAAAGCTAGTTTGGGTATGTCTACCTGAACAGCAATCATACCCTGCGACTGCAGGCTAGACACACCCTCAGAGCTCATACCAAGGCTCTGCAAGGAGTGTCTGGTCTCCTGTGTAGCTGTAGTATGTGTGGGTGGGCCGTGCAGTGTCTTTCATAGAATGGGGAACACTTTCCCCCTTCAAAGAACAAGGAGGACTAAATCATCCAGGACTGATTGCAGCAGGTGTGAGTCTAGCAGCTTCAGCTGGTGGACAAATAAACATGGTAACCTCCTTGTGGTAGATACTAGCAACTAAGAGGGGAACAAAGCATTCAATAGTTGAGTTAATGCACTAGCCTTTCGACTCTGCCCTGTTGCTTAGCTTACTGCAAAAGGGACATGTGGCAGCATCGACAGCATTGTCTCACAAAGGAGAAAGGACACAAGAAAACCAACCTCTTTGCTCAACTTACTCTGTAGGCTCGGCGGGAGTTCACTGTGGGACGCATCAAGAAGATTAATGTTAGGCCCACAGCATTAGACAGAGCTTGTTCATTTACGACAGGACAATGGCTCAGAAGAATGAAAGGTTGTGGCCTCTCTAATAGAGTACTGCTGTTCATCTGACAGAAGGTGATACATAAAAAGAGCCACAGTGCCACAGAGCATATTTTGAAAGCGTCACGTTGAACAATATGAAAAATGGCTGCTGAGACCCTGAAGAACCTTTACATCATGGGGCCTCAGGGGTAAAACTGGAGAATAAGGCCTCCTTCTAAACGCTACCCTCAGTGGGTTGTGTAGGGATGACAGCAACTTTGAGAGCATGCTTCATTTGCTGCGGTTGCATGATTTTTCCTTCCAACATTTTCTCTGGTATCTAACTGAATGACAGACATGTACTTGGAAAATGAGGTGCTTTAGATTGGTACACTTGTTTCATTATTCACTGTAACATGAGCTGACAGTGACAGATGGTGGATCATTTTTGATTTCTGTCTCCTGTTAAAATAGCAGGGATGTTTCTGAAAGCCAGGCACTCTGTTAGGTTTTTTGGTTCCATTCTAATAGCTGTCCTCAGCGCAGCCTCTACTCCATTTTACATATGACATGTTTACTAGGTCTTCATTGTCTTCTAGGAATCGATACGAAAGTTATCTTGAATGAACTCCAAGAAGATTAAATAAAGTTTGGCCTGTTTGGACTGAGGGACCTTCTTGGGGATTGATGTGTAAAGGAAGCATTGGAGGCAGAGGTGAAAGTAAGCTGGTACGCCCCGGTACGGTGTACTGGCTTCCCCTGGTGGCAATTTAAAGGGCTTGGGACTCCCAGCAGTGGCTGGAGCCCTGGGCCCTTTAAATTGCTGCCAGAGCCCTGCTGTCAGAGCCCTGGGGAAGTGGAAGCGGGGCTTAGGCAGTGATTTAAAGGGCCTGGGGCTCCTACCACAGCTACCGCCCTGGGCCCTTTAAATTATCCCCAGAGCCCTGGGGTATTGATGGCTGGGTTCTGGCAGCTATTTAAAGGGTCTGGGGCTGCGGCAGCTGCTACTGTCCCAGCCCTTAAAATAGCCATTGGAGCCCCGCTGCCACTACCCCATGGCTCCGTCAGCAGGGCTCCGGGGATGATTTAAAGGGCCCAGAGTGGTAGGGGCAGCTGGAGCCCTGGATCCTTTAAATCACTGCTTGAGCCTCTGGCTGCCCCTGATACCCTGGGGCTCCGGCAGCAGGGCTCGGGTGGCGATTTAAGGGGCCCGGGGCTCCAGCCGCTGATACCACCGCCCCAGCCCTTTTAATCCTGATTTAAAGTGCCTAGGGATTTAAAGGCCTCACCTCTTCTGGTAGAAGCCATCCCTCTTCCGGTTGAGGCCCCACCACCTCCTAAGGACTCCAGAGTACCGGTAAGTCCTTTACGTTACTTTCACCCCTGACTGGAGGAGAGAGAGATAGACAGACATAGTGTGTTGAAGAGGAATATTACACTTTGTGTGAAAGGAGAGGGTGTTTTGTGAGCCAAAATCAAGAGATGACTCTAGCGGAATGCCATGAAATCTCAGATTGTCTATCTAGGCAGGATTGCCAAATCCATGCATTTAAAAATCACGAGTGAATCCCCTCCCCAAATCATGAGATTGGCTCAAGAGTCCTGAAATTTTTAAAAATAATAAATGCTGGTTTATTTTTATTTGCCTTTTGATTTTTAACCCTTGGTTCACTTTTTTAGGGATTTTTTCCTCTGCAAATATCCACTTTTTAATGGAAGTTGAGATTCTTACAAAATCACCCATCTCCAGGAGCTTTTAAGAAAAGCACCAAGTATCAAGAAAGTCACAATAAAATCATGAGAGCTGGCAGCATTGCTCTTCTCCATGATCTATACTGGCTGCCAGTTGGTTTTCAGGTCAAGTTTACAGCATTGGTTTGGATCTGTAAAATCCCAAATGACTTGGGGACTGCCTCACTGAGAGATGCGCCTGTTGTGGTTGTGGTCAGCTGAGGTGCTGGAACCCTCTCAGAATAAATGAGATGGAGCTGCTGGCTCTATGGTGACCTCTCAGCTCATCTTCCTTAGTCCAAACTAGTTAAACTGTTGCCTTCAGAACATGCATCAGACACTAGCATTTTACCCAGGGGTTATAGGTAGGTTGGCTGGTATGTGTGTGAGGTGGGTACCCATTGATACCCCCTCACTTCTCTGGTGCTTATCTGGTTTGGGGGGATTAGACGCTGTTGGTTTTGTGCATTGCTTTGTGGGAGCTTTATTTCTAACTCAAGGCAAAAACACCTGAAGTGTGAGATGGGAGCTTTTTCACTTTGAATATACTTTACAAATCAAAAGGAATAATAATAACACAATGCTGTTTGAGACAAACATTCCTGCTCTAACTTCACAGGTCACAGGAGGCAGGCTTTGTCCTATTTTTGGTATCATTTCAAATTAAACTCAAGTAGACACGAATGTAGGATTGGCTGCATCCTGGGTGAGCCACAGATGATTGTTCATTGTGTTGTTCGCTCTCAGAGGCATGCACGGGCAGTAACAGCTCCTCTTCACATCATTTCACACCAGTAAACCATAGGTCACTTTGGTAACAGCTATATTTCCCAAGGGGTTTTCAACTGAGGCATGAAATAAGTGCTGACTATTTCTCCTTCAGAAGAAAAAGGGAAATGTAACATTTCTTCCTGACTCTGACAAGCATCAGCTTGATGCATCATGCTCCTAATAATGTTCAAGATACATCCAAGGTTACACTAGAAAAACAAACACAATATTACCTCTAAAAAGTCAGGCCTTAAATTGACCAGAATAACACACGGCCCCGCTTTAAAGTACTTTCGTTGATTTTTGGCCAGAAGTTGCGCTGTTTTAACATCGCCACTGTGGCGAGCTTTGAAAGACCCATGCAGGTGATTTGCTATCTGCACACACAGGGATCCTTATCATACAGGAGTGAGGTTACACTCTCGCAATTTGCTTTTATCACTCCTGGGTGTGCCCCCGACTTTGTTTTTTCCATGAAAGCCAAGGTTCTCCTCTAATAACACGGCTCAGGCTCTTTCTGAAAGACTTCGTTTGCACCAGGCCGGTGAGAGAGTTTGGGGGAGTTGGCACCATGCAGGATGACCAGATAGCAAGTGTGAAAAATCGGGACAGAGGTGGGGAGTAATAACTGCCTATATAAGAAAAAGCCCTGAATATTGGGACTGTCCCTATAAAATTGGGACATCTGGTCACCCTACCACCACATGGCCTGTTCTTACACCTTCCCCCCAGTCCATGTCTCCCAGGCAGGGGATGTCTGGCTGTCACATCTGCCCAGCTGCATGCAGCTAGCACTGGGCACAGACAGGTGGCCTGCCCTAGAGGGGCTGGGAGTCGAACCAGGAGACTTAGAATGCTCCCACCCCCGCTGTCCCCAGGGAGGGGCAGTTCCCTGTGCAGCCCCCGCACTGGAGAGGGACGGGCAGGCGCGCAGGGCAAAAGGAAGGGCACGGGCACGGGAAAAGGCTTCGCTACGCCTTCACTCCCCCCGAGCACGCATGCGCACGCCCTGCCCAGGCGCACTCACAGCGGCCGGGGGCGCAGATTCACTGGCCCAAGCAGCCCACGTGACAGCGGGTCGGAGGGCAGCAGTATGGCTGCGCCCAGGGGCGGCAGGTGCGGCCGGTTGGAGTCGTGTCTGGTCCCCGGGGAGCGCTCCGCGTGGGCGTCCGCATGGAGCGGGCCGAGTTCTGGGTCTCCCTGACGGTGAGGAAGGCGGGGCGGGGTGTGCAGCGGTGGGGGTTAAGGGAGGGCACAGCGGGCGGGCTTGGGGTTGATGGAAGGGGGGGCAGTGGGGATAAGGAAGGAGGCGGGTGGGGATGGAGGCACAGTGGGTCAGAAGGAGGGGTTGGAAGGGGTGCATGGATAAGGAAGAGAGGTGAGCGGGATGGGGCACAGTGTGGTGGAAGGGTCAGAGGGTGAGGTGGGTTTGGCAGGGGTGCAGTGGAAGGATAAGCAAGGGGGCAGGATGGGGGACAGCAGGGCGGTTGGGTGAGGAAGGGAGGCGTGGGGAATAAGGAAGGAGGCGGGCGTGGAATGGGGGACACGTGGGTGGAAGGTGCAGAGGTGGAGGGGTGAAGAAGGGGGTGTAGTGGTGGAATAAGGAAGAGGGAGGGTTGGGGTGAAGAAGGACAGTGGGGGATAAGGAAGGAGGCAGAGGAGGGGCCAGAACGGTGGCTTTGCGTGAGGAAGGGTGCACTGTGGGGATAAGGAAGGGGGAAGGTTTGGGGTGAGGAAGGGGTGCAAGAGGGGGATAAGGAACGAGCGGCGGATGGGGCAACATTTTGGGGCGATTGGGGTAGAAGGGGGCGTGGGGATAGGAAGGGGGAGGTTTGGGTGAGGAAGGGTGCGTGAGGGATAGGAAGGAGTGGTGGGATGGGCACAGGTGGGGTGGCAGGGGTGCAGATGAGGGGTGAGGAAGGGGGGAGTGGAAGCATGAAGCAAGGGGGCAGATGGGGGATGCAGGGCAGGTTGGGGTGAGAGGGGGTCAGTGGTGGGTAAGGAAGGAGGTGGGTGGATGGGGCACGTGTGTGCAAATGAGGGGGTTTGGGAAGGGTGTGCAGTGGATAAGGAAGGAGGTGAGCGGGATGGGGCACAGTGGGGGTGGAAGGGGTGCAGAGGTGAGGGGGTTTGGAAGGGGGTGCAGTGGAGGATATAGCAAGGGGTCAGAGGGGCACAGCAGGGCGGTTGGGTAGGAAGGGAGCGCCGTGGGGAATAAGGAAGGAGGCGGGACGGGAGTGGGGCAACAGTGGGGTGGAAATGGGTGCAGAGGTGAGGGGGTTGGGAAGGGGTGCAGTGAGGATAAGGGGGCAGGATGGGGGTGCGGGTGGCTTGGGGGTGCAGTGGGGGATAAGGAAGGGGGAGTTGGGGTGAGATGGGATTAGTGGGGATAAGGAAGGAAGCGGGGGATGGGGCACAGGGGGTGGATTTGGGGTGCGGAAGGGCGCGCCCGTGGGATAAGGAAGGGGAGGGTTGGGGGTGAGGATAGGCGCCTGGGAATAAGGAAGAGCGGGCGGGATGGGGCACAGTGGTGAGATGGGGTGAAGAGGTGAGGGGTGAGTAAGGGGTGCAAGTGGAAGGATAAGCAAGGGAGCAGGATTGGAGCACCAGCAGGGCAGGTTTGGGGGTGAGGAAGGGGTGCAGTGTGGGTAAGGAAGGAGGCGGATGGGCACAGTGGGTGGAATGGGTGCAGAGGGGGTGAGGAAGGGGGTGCAGTGGAAGGATAAGGAAGGGGACAGGATGGGAGCTCAGCGGAGCGGGTTTGGGGGTGAGGAAGGGCGCGCAGTGGGTTGAGTTTGGAAGGAGAGAGTATGACTGTATGTTGCAGTTGCAGGTGCTGAGGAATATTACTGATGGTGCCTTAGGCTCCTTCTCTACTCTCTAGACATAGTCCCTGCCCCAAGGATCAGTTGAGCTAAATTATAAGGAATTGAAGTGATCACAATGTTGTATTAAAACCTTGCATACACTTTTCAAATGGTATGAGTTTATTTCTGATGCCCTTTGCCTTTGCGTGGGGCAACGTGCATCATTCCAGAATGGGGAGGAATTGTCTTAGTATCTTACCTTTTGAAATGTTAAGGAGTTCAGTTGCTCTGGGGAAGTTCTTTGGCCTGTGTCCTACGGCAGGTCAGACTACTAGATGATCACAGTGGTCCCTTTTGACCTTTGAAGTCTGTAAATTATCTTGAGTGCTCGTGGTGTGCATAGTGCTTCACGGGTGTATGGGATGAGGTCACAGCATTGGTTAGAAGTGCCATGTGGTAGATGCAGTTTGAGGGTTAATACTTTGGAATGATACAGCCATGAACAGTCTCTCATTTTAAAACAGGGCATTGAATGTGTTGTGCTGTTTATAGCCATTGTGAGTTTGGGAACTTCTTTTTACCTCTGCAAATTGTGTGTGATGGTACAGGGACTTGATTACAATGAGTTTTATGGTTTTTTTACAGAATAACTTCACAATAAGCTGGACTACTTGTATTTTGTAATGCATTGAGACAACTTGCACTAGGAATCATAGACTCATAGGACTGAAAGGAACTTCGAGAGGTCATCTAGTCCAGTCCTCTGCATTCATGGCAGGACTAATTCTCTAGCCCATTCCTGACAGGTGTTTGTCTAACCTGCTCTTAAAAATCTCCAATGATGGAGATTCCACAGCCTCCCTAAGCAATTTATTCCAGTGCTTTATTCAAAATGTCTCATGTTTGAATAAAGGGCTGGCAGTCTTTCTGCTGTTTTCCTTGTCCATTTTAAATCCATGTTTGACTGTAATGCTTATGCATTACTTGCCTTTTCTTACCTAAGAAGTTCTTTTGCATTTTCTTTAGCTTTTCTCATAGTTGTAGAGTTTAAGGCCAGAAAGGATCACCAGATCATCTAGTCTTGTACATAAATTTACTGAGAGAGATACCTAGATGATTCTAATCAGCGACTGTGACTTATGTTGCAGAGGAAGATGGAAAACCCCCCAGGATCACTGCCAGTCTGATTTGGAGGAAAATTCTTTCCAGACCTCTCATATGGCTATCAGTTAGACTCTGAGCAAGAATCAGTCAGCTAAGTGCCAGAAAGACAATTATCTGGACTGCCTCAAAGCACCGGCATACCCTGTCTAGTGTTCCATCTCCAGCTATTGCCATTTCTGATGCTTCAGAAGAAGGAGGCAAATCTGCGCCAACACCCCCCTTTCCTCCAACTGTGAATACACTGTGGAAGAATTCCCTTCCTGACTTCTATTGGTGACCATATGAAGCCCTGAAGCATGTGATTTGAGGAATGTAAGACATGAACCAGAAGGGACCCCCTAGGGTTGCCGAGCCCAGCCCCCCACCACTACAGGCAACCCTGTCATCTAATCCCACTCCTAGATTTGTTAAGATCTGTCTTAAAGCTAGTTAGATTGTTTGCTCTTTCAGCTCCTTTTGGGACACAGTTCCAGAATGTCACTTCTCTTATGATTAGAAACCTTCTAATTTTCAGCCTAACTTTATTTGTGAACAGTTTATACCCACTTATTCTTGTTCCAGCATTGTCCTTTCATTTAAATAGCCCTTTGTCCTCCCTAGTGCTTACCCTCATGGTATATTTATAGAAAACAATCCTATCCTGTCAGCCTTTTAGGCCCTCTGTTCCCCTGATCGTTATAGTAACTCTTCTCTGCACCTGTTTCTGTCTGAACTGATCTTTCTTGAATGTGGGTGACCAGAGTTTCAGACAAGGTTTTACCAGTGCCTTACATAATGGTATTAGTACTTTCTTGTGTCTACTGGAAGTGCCTTGCCTGGATCCTATTAGCTGCTCTTCAACACTGAAAAAAAGCAAACTTTGCATCTTGAGAAGTTTAATAAATAGTAAAAACAAAACCATTAGAAAAGATCTTGTTAACAAGGGTCTGTTACTCCATTTCTTCTTTCATGCTGTGTTCGCAGCCTCCGCCATTTGAGGCATAAGTTTGAAGCACTCATCTAACACATCACTGAAAATGCAGGGAAGCATTTGTTAAGGATGAATTTGAGCACTAGTGTTCAAACATGGCAGCAAAGGGCATGTGGCTAGCTTGTGGACAATACAAAGAGAAAGGAATGCTTAATTTTTGAACTACCTTTTCCTCTCATATTTTAAATTCCACTAGTGCAATGTAACAAACTAACTTTGTTCCCAAAGCCAGAAATCCTGGAGTTATCCTTGATTCAGAGCTTTCTTCCTTCTGCCTCACTTGTTTTGTAACTCTGCCTGCTGTGCCTCTGGAGAGTTTGGCTACCTTTAACCCAACCTTCCTAAATTTCTTATTCTTTCTATAGTGTATACCTGTTTTGGCTATAGTGACTTCTTAAGTTCCTTCTTGCAAGACCTTAATTGCATCTCTTTGCTTCTTGTGGGGCCAAATTTCCCAGTGCTCCTAGCACCCACAGTTGGGGCCAGATGCTCAAAAGAGCTCAGCACACAAAGTGTAGAGGTCTCTTGAAAATCTGGCCACTTAGTTTAGGTGCCTAAAAGGAGGCTGAGCTCTGTTGAAAATCTCTCCAAGCCTCTTCACAGCCCTGAAACATCATTCTTTAGCTTTATCTTTGATTTTCCCTCTTCATCTCATTCTGGTGCCTTCCCCTCCATTCCCAAAGCTAGTGATGGCACGTTCCTGCTCTTTGTTCACAAATGTGGGGATGGAGTGGAGCAAGGATAGCGTGGATGGTTGTAAGGGTGTAGCTGAATGACCTGAAGGAGGCTTGTTGGTTTCAGTGCATGAGATGAGATCTGGGTATGTAACATGACTAGTTCTGGCTGCAGAACGTAGGGAGAAAAAGCCTTCTCTTCCTGTTCCATGTTCAACGGGAAGGTGATTTCTAACCCTCAGAGGAGTCAGGTGCTCCCAATAGGAAAAAGGAAGGCAAACAACCAAACTAGCACTAAGATGGAGTTTGATACATTTAGAAATGAGATCATATGATGGAATTGCCTGCATCAGGAAGAAACCGGATTCAGTGATCCAGGAGGTCCATGCCAGTCCCTTGCCGCTAACTCGTACAGCACAACCATTTCTGCTATGTATCTGATGTGACATTTGTACACTCTCTTAGAGGCTTTATGGACATGGACCAAGAAAAATTCAATCACAGATTAAGGGATATATAATTTTTGAGGCATTTGCTAACTGAATCCTCTCTCCAGCTTTTTAAAAGATTTCATCTCTATTTACTCCTAGAAGAATCATTTACAAGTGAACAGCTAAGGAATTGAATGCTGTTCCCTTCTACAAGTGTATAATAGACTATTGCTCTGTATTTTATCATCCATTTTCAATTAATTAATTAAAAATATGCATAGGGCCAACTTTGTCCCTCCTGAATTGTATATAGTTAAGTGGAGCTGCATGCCTGCGTGTAAGAGCAGAATTTGGCTCGCACTTAAATATGCTCAGGTGACCTATTGTATGAAATGTCATGGTTCAATACATTTGAATTCGATCCTGGTTTTATTTAATCATGTTGCTGGATTTAGAGTGTGACAGGTATATCCAGTGCCACACAAAGATTTTTTTTTTTTTTTCTTCAGCTGTTCAACTGATAATGCTAGTGCTGCTGACACACAGTTGAGAATGGGCTGCTTAGTTGGCTCATTATCTAAAAATCATTACTGTTTGCTGCAGATGGAGTAAGCTCCCAGGTATTCTCACCATCCTACAGGTACTCTATTAGCTGCTTCATGAATTTAAATGACATTTAAGATACAAATCCAAAGAAGCAATTAGTAACTTTTGATTCTTGTTTTACTAGCTGGCTAGATTAATCTGATCAATTTTATTTTGGGCAGATAAGAATTCTGATGGAAGAAGAGTTAGAAAAATCAATGCACGCAAAATAGCTAAATAGATTAAAAGAGTAATTAACTTATTGATTAAAACTTTAATGGTAGATAGCAAATGCCTCTCTGAATCCTCTTTTAAGGTAGAACAGAAAACCAGTTGAGCACAGTATAATTGTACTTGAATTATCCAAGTAAAGATTCAGCAGTACCGTACCTCCATGCTCACTTTCTCCTGCTGTTCTATACAGGGTAGATATCAATAGATGTGCTCCATAGCCCAAATAACCAAAAAATGATGAAGATGGATTCGAAGAATAAATTTAATACAGATTCTTAGATATGTTAAAATGGCTAAGATTTTTTTTTTGGGGAAGAGTGAGGGGTGTTACTCAGGGGATGGGGAGGGATGCACTGAGGGGTATTGGGGGCAGGAGTGAGATGGGGGTTAAGGGGGGTTGCGTTGGGGTGGGATGCAATGATGGAGGTAAAGGGGGGTTGGGTTGGGGTGGGATGCAATAACGGGGGGAATGGGGATGCGGTGGGGTTGGGGTGGGGATGCAGCCCCATTCCCAGCACTCGGAGATGGGGATACACATACCTCCAACTCCTGGGTGCCGGCGATGGGATGACAGACCGTGGTTTGCCGCAGGGCACATGCCGCAGCTTGAGCCCAGCCACATGAGGAGTGCAAGGAGAAGAGGGTTGGGTAGCAGCGGGAGAAGCATGTGCCATGCGACCCCTCAACAACTGCCTGCTGACAGCTCACAAGTCATGCTAGTTCTTCCCCTGCCCTGACCCAGCCAATGGGAGCTGCGGGCAGGGGGCGGGGCAGTATGCGGACCCCCCTGGCCACTCCTAAGGCTAGGAGCTGGACATGCCGACTGCTTCCTGACTCGGGAGCCGCACAGCGCCACCAACCGAACTGCCAATGGCTTGGTCAATGGTGCTGACTGGAGCTACCAGGATCCCTTTTTGACCGGGTGTTCTGGTCCAAAACCAGACACCTGGTCGCCCTCGAAGTCAGAATATGTGGTCTGACAGTCCCTTAGATTCATAGATTCATAGACTCTAGGACTGGAAGGGACCTTGAGAGGTCATGGAGTCCAGTCCCCTGCCCTCATGGCAGGACCAAATACTGTCTAGACCATCCCTGAGACATTTATCTAACCTACTCTTAAATATCTCCAGAGATGGAGATTCCACAACCTCCCTAGGCAATTTATTCCAGTGTTTAACTACCCTGACAGTTAGGAACTTTTTCCTAATGTCCAACCTAAATCTCCCTTGCTGCAGTTTAAGCCCATTGCTTCTTGTTCTATCATTAGAGGCTAAGGTGAACAAGTTTTCTCCCTCCTCCTGATGACACCCTTTTAGATACCTGAAAACTGCTATCATGTCCCCTCTCAGTCTTCTCTTTTCCAAACTAAATAAACCCAATTCTTTCAGCCTTCCTTCATAGGTCATGTTCTCAAGACCTTTAATCATTCTTGTTGCTCTTCTCTGGACCCTCTCCAATTTCTCCACATCTTTCTTGAAATGTGGTGCCCAGAACTGGACACAATACTCCAGTTGAGGCCTAACCAGCGCAGAGTAGAGCGGAAGAATGACTTCTCGTGTCTTGTTTACAACACACCTGTTAATGCATCCCAGAATCACGTTTGCTTTTTTTGCAACAGTATCACACTGTTGACTCATATTTAGCTTGTGGTCCACTATGACCCCTAGATCTCTTTCTGCCATACTCCTTCCTAGACAGTCTCTTCCCATTCTGTATGTGTGAAACTGATTGTTCCTTCCTAAGTGGAGCACTTCTGGCCTTAAACTCTATGAAATGGGATTCCTCTTACAGGCTCTCTCTGTCCCTTGTGAATTTTTTCCTGTTTATATATTTATTAGAACTGGTTTAAATCTTTTAATGAAGTTTTTTAGTATAAAATGCAATTTTTCACCATATTGCATTGGATTAAAGTATTCAGGATTTCCTCAAACTGGTAAAACCTCAACTGGAGTACTACATCCAGTTCTGGGCACCACGTTTTGGGAAAACTGTAGACAAATTGGAGAAAGTCCAGAGCAGAGCAACAAAAATGATTAAAAGTCTAGGAAACACAACCTCTGAGGAATGATTGGGGAAAAAAAACCTGGGTTTGATTAGTCAGGAAAAGAGATGACTGAGGGCACACATGATACAGTCTTCAAGTATGTAATTATACCTTATGACACAACCAGTCCTAATATTTGCACAGTAATTCCTGGTGCTGATGGACATACTGTGCTGTGTCATGTTGCTAACTGGTGTGTGCCATTATCTTAGGGCTTTTTTGCCTGGCTCAGAATTGTTGGAGCTGCTTTGCTTCCTTCATTCAACCCAAAACAAAGAGGCAAAATGAAAGAATGGTTAAAATGTTGCACTGTGTATCTAAGGTCCTTGACATCAACCTACATGTGGTCACTTATAGTTAAAAGTAATTATTGGAGAAATCTGCCGATGAATGACCAGGCCACTAGCTTGCTGCAAGTGGCTAGATTCAATAACGTCCTTTAGGTAAGTCTCATAGCAGCATGTGTGTAGGCAAGACATTGATGTTAATTTGCTTTACTCCTGTTTATCTTGAAGGCTGGTGGGATAGCTGGTGTGTGCGTTGACTTGATATTATTCCCTCTGGATACCATAAAAACTCGACTGCAGAGTCCCCAAGGATTTAAGAAGGCTGGTGGCTTTCACGGCATCTACGCTGGCGTTCCTTCTGCTGCTGTAGGATCCTTTCCGAATGGTAAAAACTGGGTGGATTGTGCTTGTGGTACCCTCTGGTCTTCCTCTAGGGGGATGGCATAGTCAGGTCTGTCCTTTCTCTGCTAGGCACCGATCCTGCTAGCAGCTCCACATACGACCCCCTGGTGAAGTTATGAGGTTTTGTGTGGGTGCGGGGGTCCAGCTGGGTGGGGCTCTGTGTGCACCATTGTATTGATGACCTCTATTGTAGACTTGCTGCATTGCACTGTACCTGAGTAAATCACACCATTGCATACCCCATTTTGCACTAGTGCAGTGTGCCAATATTAGTGGATTGCACTAGTGTAACTAAATCGAAGTAATCACACTGGTGCAAAGTTATGTAATATAGGGTTCCAAAAGATAAATCCCCCCTCACACCATATATGTTGTTTCTCTTTCCCATTTTGTAAATCTACATATGCTAACTATTGGTGGTGGTACTTTGTGTTTCACAATGCAGATCTGTTATGCACCATCATGGTGACTCTTCTGGAAGCCTCAATGCTATTCTTTTCATCAGCTCTGCACTTAAAGATCCAATTTTTGGCTTTACATTGTAGAAGCTGTTCCTCTCCCCTTCCATCTCTGTCTTGCCACTTCTTTCCTGTTTCCAGCAGCACCTACAATGTGCTAAGCATTGTCCAAATATAAAAGAAGGCACAAGTCCCCGTCCTGGAGACTCTTGCCTTTAAATCCTGGGCATGTCTGACTGCAGTGATCATGAATATGAATGCTCCAAGGGTGCCTTGTGTACGTGCATGTGCTTCCCTCTGGTCTTTAAGAGCCAAATTCTAGCAGGAAATGTTCTCTTTTTTTCTGGGGAGAGAAATAAATAATTATAAGTTATTTAGAAACTGAGGGAAGCTTTGAGAAGGCCTTTTGAATTTGGCACTGTCTTTCAGAAATAAAAGAAAATAGTTCTAGTGTCTGAAGAAAAATGTTTGCAGTTCCTGAGATCTGTTTGCTCTCTTCCTCTTTGCAAAATGAAGTCCAGCTAGGCTGTCACGTTTGTAAATGTTAAGTTCACAGACCGATCCACTGACACCTTCAAATGTTCAATGTCCTTCAAAAGATGATATACAAAATTTCTGTTCTTTATCTTTTTCGCTTTCGTTATCTCCTTTTGAGGTGATAAGCATCTTTTGATTAACTGCAGAAGACAATACATGCAGTCCTTTTGCACAATTAAAATCTGTTCCCTCGTGAGAGATGTCAGCTCTTTTCAGGATTTGCATCTCTAACATCTGAGCTAGGATTTATCTCTTGCTGCAGTGTAAAACCAAAAACTTAAATTATCTTGTAGAATACAAGTAACCCGTAATGTGCTAGGTAGCAAATACAAGACACCTATTAGTACAAAATAACTGTTGCCACTTCAGTGCCTGGTTTGCTCTTCTTCCTTTCTCTAATAGTACATTGGTACACTTGGATTGGTTTTCTGTGGTGTGAGATTAGGTCTATTACAAAATAAAACTATTCCTTGCCCATTGGATTACAGTGTAATGAATGTTTCAAGCTCTCAGGAGGATTTCATTTTCTTTCTCTCAAATGAATTGCTGTTGCTGCTGGAGCTAAACTGTAAAATAGGAGGCGGATTCTAGCTAGGAAGATGCTACTATCAGATTTACATGTTAGTAATGTTACTGAAGCAGTTGTTTCCTTAAAGGAGCTGATTTGTAATATCAATTGACCATCGTACAATAAAGTACAGCCCCTACTCACAGTATTCTAGGACAATAAAAAAAAGTTAAGACATGATTTCCAATCAGTCAGAGATACTATTTAGCATTTTTCCTTTTCAAATACTGTAATTGTAAACATGGATCGAAGCCCTGGGCCCACTGAAGTCAAAGGGAGTTTTGTCCATGAATGAAAGAGTATTGACCATGGAACTATGTTGGTAAGAAGGGTAGTACTGTTTTGGGGAATTTGGCTATTTTCTGGATTATAACCGTAAACTAGGTTTGTCGGGATTATAACAGCAATCTGCTAATGCAGCTATAGGGATAGTTTTATGACTGAATTTTTTTTAAAATTTCAGCTGCTGCCTTTTTTGTCACCTATGAATATGTGAAATGTTTGTTGCATACTGTCTCCCCTCCGTATATGAGTCCAGTAACACACATGGCGGCCGCCTCCTTTGGAGAAGTAGTAAGTAACAGATCTGTCTACTGCACAGTTCATTTTTTTTTTTCCCCTTCTCTTCTTGCTAGGAAGTCTTATGAGAACTGAATTTTAGTGGGAACCTTTTACTTGTTGACTGTTGAGCAGCAGGTTTAACAAGCCTGGTCTTTACAAAGCATTGATTGCAAAATACCAACATGTTCTCTAGAAACTTCTGGGGTTTGTTTTGTTTTAAATGAAGTATTGACACTGAGTAACAGTCTGGAAGCATAATGTTGCAAAATCTCATTCCATGGGCAAGTTAGTGGTGGGAAGGTACGGTTGTCCTTTGATTCATGAAAAATCCACAGGACCATTATTTCGGAGGTGTCGCCTCCTGTGGCATGGCAGTGGGGACTTGCTGTTCTAACCATGCCCCACCAGTTCCAGGTCCACCAGTTGGTGGAAGCTTTGATAATAAAGTGTCGTCAGAAATGGGTCGAGTTGGGTATTATTCAGAAGACCTTCCTATCACTTACTTGCCCCCAGAATGAGATTTTCCTACATTGTGCTTCCAGATTGTTACTCCCGGGAACACAGAGTTACCAAACGTGACAGCACTAGAACTACGTAGCCATGTAGTCGAGAAAAAGTTTAAAAATCACAGTGCAAGATTGGTCCCTTGTGCATTGCATGTCCAATACCGAAATACCACCTGCTGCAGTAGACTAATTGTTAAATACCTGGGGACGATTCTGATGAGTGAACGTGTTTAGCCTGGGATTTCAATGGACCTTAATGGAGCTAGGTGTCCATTGACTTTCAATGGGATTTGGTCTCCTAACTCCCCTCCCATGGGCTCCTGTGAGAATAGGGTGACCAGGTGTTCCAATTTTATAGGTCCTGATTTTGGGGCTTTGTCTTATATGGGTGCCAATTACCCCCCACCCCCGTCCTGATTTTTCACCCTTGCTGTCTGGTCACCCTATGTGAGCACCCCAATCATAATCTCCTTGCATTATTTCAGCTCTGATTTACTCGCTTCAGTGATGTTTTCTAAACTGTTTCATTTAAAAAAAAAATCTTGTGAAAATGGTCATGTCTGTGACAATAAAATGACTTATTTCAGCTGTCTATAATGAAAGATTTCTGAATTCATTGGGTAAATGGCAAAGATTTCTGTAGGTCACTGGGGACCATGCTTGTTCTCTATTCTCAAGAAAAGGGGAAAACCGAATGGTCACTGAAGAATTATTCCTATCCAGAAGAAACTCAAGACACACACTGAAAGCTGATGGCTCTTCTTTCCAGTGCTATAAACTACATGCATATCCAGTTATCCTGTCTCTCACTGGAGATGTTATGTTGTGATATGATCTGACACTTTTCATTAGTTCACTTGTTATCATAGCTCCTAGGAGCCCCATTGTGCTAGGTGCCATACAAATGCAGAACAAAAGACATTTGCTGCCCCAAAGAGCTTACACTCTAAGGCCAGGTCTACACTGCGACTTTAAATCGGTTTAATGGCCGATATACCGATTTAACGCTGTACCCGTTCACATGACGTCGTCATTAATATCGAGTTAAACGGCTCCTTAAATCGATTTTGAACTCCTCCCAGACGAGAGGAGTAGCGCTAAATTCGAAAGTGATAACTCGGATTAGGGTTCGTGTGGACGGAAATCGACATTATTGGCCTCCTAGAGGTATCCCACAGTGCACCACTGACCGCTCTGGTCCGCAATCCGAACTCGGATGCGGAGTGCGTAAACAGGAAAAGCCCCGAGACCTTTAGAATGACATTTCCTGCTTTCACGTGTCCAGCTCTGATCAGCACGGGTGGCGATGCAGTTCAAATGCAAAAGTAGCTCCTGCATTGAACCTTACGGGAGATACTAGATCTGATCGCTGTATGGTGAGACAAATCTGTTTTATCAGAGCTCCGTTAAAGAACAGGAAATGCCAAAGCGTTTGAAAAATAAACTCCAGGATACACAGCGGTGCGTGACAACCGTAACGGGAAGCCAGAGACTCAAACGGGATGCTCATGGAGGAGGGGGGGTAATGAGGACTACAGCTACCAGTCTCCACAGCAGTCTCTGAAAACTATTTGCATTCTTGGCTGAGCGCCCAATGTCTGGAACTATGGGATAGCTGAGGAACAGCCACCCACAGTGCACCGCTCCTGAAATCGATGGTAGCTTTGGACCATGGACGCAAACAATCGATTTCATGATCCCACTGTGGACGCGCTAAACCGATTTTATTAGATCTGTTTTGTAATATCGGTTTAAGCTAATTCGAAATAATCGTGCAGTGTAGACGTACCCTTAGTATAAGACAAAAGACAACAGATGGATGCACAAAAAGATGGGAGTACAGGGAAACTGAAATAGAATTGGCCACTATGGTAGGCTGTACATGCCCTGAGGTATGTCTATCATTTTAAAAAACACAAGGAGTCCTTGTGGCACCTTAGAGACTAACAGATTCATTTGGGCATAAGCTTTCGTGGGCTAACTCCTCATTTTTATTTATTTTTTGCTGGTACAGACTAATACGGCTACCACAGAAATTCGTCTTACATTTTAGTTGCCACAAAGTAGAATGTTCTCTCTCAGAAATCGAAAGTTTTGCAATTCAGCCACTTGAAAAAAGGGGTCAAAGAAAAATGTAGTCTGAGGTCCCTGTGGTGTTCAAAATTTTTTTTTTTTAATATGTCCATTTTTGAATGGCTGTATAAAGCTGTCCTTATTCAGTAGCTATGGTAGCTTTTACCCTGGAGACATTTTCTGGTAGATGTGTAGTTTTAAATATAAATGAGACCGAAGTGGTAAAAATATATTTCTCACTATTTTTCATTATATGACATTTTTATTAGGGGAAAAACAATTTAAAAATCGTAAAATGGAGGGTAATGCTCTTAGTGTTGGAAAATATAAACAATCTAAACCTTGTTAGATTAGATTTCTTGCATTACAGAGTTTTCAGACCTGAATGTACTTGAAAAGTCACTGTATCAATTATATTAACTGACTCATTCAGCTATGCTATTTTCATACCTCCCACCTTTCTCTCTGAGGGTACATCTGTGCTGCACCCCTCCCCCCCCGGCCACAACGGGTAAAATTAGCAGTGTAGAGCCCTAGTTCTGAAACTCAGTGAGGTGGGAGGGTCTCAGAGCTTGAGCCTGAAAATCTACATTGACCCATAGCGCAAGCCTGAGTCAATTGACCCATTTTCTGAGACTCTCTAATGCAAGTGATGCACATTGGAAAACATAATCCCTACTATACATATAAAATGATGGGGCCTAATTTAGCTGCTACCACTCAAGAAAGAGATCTTGGAGTCATTGTGGATCGTTCTCTGAAAACATCCATTCAATGTGCAGCGGCCATCAAAAAAGCCAATAGAATGTTGGGAATCATTAAGAAAGGGATAGATAAGAAGACAGAAAATATCATATTGTCTCTATACAAATCCATCGTATGCCCGCATCTTGAATAGTGCCTGCAGATGTGGTTGCCCCAACTCCAAAAAGATATATTGGAATTGGAAAAGGTTCAGAAAAGGGCAACAAACATGAGGAGGAGTATGGAGCAGCTCCCATATGAAAAGAGATTAATAAGACTGGAACTTTTCAGCTTGGAAAAGAGACGATTAAGGGGGGATATGATAGAGGTCTATAAAATCACGACTGGTGTGGAGAAAGTAAATAAGGAAGTGTTGTTTACTCATAACACAAGAACTAGAGGTCACCAAATGAAATTAAGAGGAAGCAGGTTTAAAACAAAAGAAGTATTTCTTCACACAACACACAGTCAGCCTGTGGAACTCCTTGCCAGAGGATGTTGTGAAGGCCAAGACTATCACAGGATTAAAAAAAGAGCTAGATAAATTCATGGAGGATAGTTCCACCAATGGCTATTAGCCAGAATGGGCAAGGATGGTATCCCTAGCCTTTGTTTGCCAGAGGCTGGAAATGGGTGACGGGATGGATCACTTGATCCATCCATCTAAAAGGGTGTCATAAGGAGGAGAGAGAAAACTTGTTCACGTTAGCTCTAAGGATAGAACAAGAAGCAATGGGCTTAAACTGCAGCAAGGTAGGTTTAGATTGGACGTTAGGAAAAGTTCCTAATTGTCAGGGTGGTTAAACACTGGGATAAATTGGTGAGGGAGGTTGTGGAATCTCCATCTCTGGAGATATTTAAGAGTAGGTTAGATAAATGTCTCAGGGATGGTCCAGACAGTATTTGGTCCTGCCATGAGGGCAGAGGACTGGACTCGATGACCTCTCAAGGTTCCTTCCAGTCCTAGAATCTATGAATTCCCTTCTCTCCGCTCGTGTTTACGCTGGTTCTCCTCATGGTTACGCTGGTTCTCCTCATGTTTACGCTGGTTCACCTTCCCTCCAGCTCTTGCCTCTTTAACTCGAGCTCCTCCCGTCTCAACTTCCTTTCTCTTCCAGCCACGCTGCTCCACAGCTGTCGAGCGTCGCCGGGAGGCATCCCCTGCTGGGGGTGAGCTTCGCTGCCGGATCCCCTGCCGGCGGGGGTCACGGTGCCTTCGGCATTCGCTGGGCTCCTCCCGCCCTTCCTCTAGGGCTAGGAAGGGGGGTCTCGGGAAGCCCTCATCCGCCGTCTGACCACGTCCCCGGGGGACAGGCACTGGTGACTGGCGCTGCATCTGCCTGCTGCTTCCCTCAGAGACAGGGTTCCGGTCTCCCTCCTCCAGCTGGCAATCGCTGGTCCTTCGTCAGTCTCCCTGTGCGCAGCCCCTCTGCTTGCACAGCTCAGCAGGTCACACTTGCGCCGCTTGGCGTACATCTTCCTGCTGGCCACTCACAGGTCAGGGTGCTCGCACGTCCCCACGGTTTCCGGGGACCCCTAGTGCACCAGCCCTTCTTGAGGTCACCACCTCTCTGCAGGGTCGAGCTGCAGACTCCTCCGCCTGGGACCCTTGCTGCAATCCCCCGGGGGGACCCTGTTCTGCAAATGTCTTCTCACTGGGCACGCACTCCAGAGGTTAATCACCCCTTCGTTTTACTGCTCCCCAGTCACTTAGCAGGAGCGCCGTCCACGGGGTGCAGTATCTCCGCCGCTGCCACCAAGTTGTCACGGAGTCTGGCCCTGCACCCTCTTCCTGGGACCCACAGTGACTTTTATCCAGCCAGTAAAACAGAAGGTTTATTGGACAGCAGGAACACAGGTTTACAGCAGAGCTTGCAGGCACAGTCCGGACCCCTCCGACTGATCCTTCTGGGGGTTCAGGGTGCTTGGATCCCAGCTAGGATCCCCTGAATTCCTCCCATAGCCAAACCAAACTTTCCTGCTCTCTCCTCCTCCGCGTAAAAACCCTTTGTTTCCTTCTCCTCCGCCCAGCAGCTCCCCCTCCCCCCTGCCAGCTCACATTACAACCTGACTACCTGTCCCTCACCTACAGACATCCCCTGCTTTCCCGTTCCCCACACACACAGCCCCTACTCCATCACAGGTACATCTGCACTGAAAAGAAGCAAGTGATCTCATGTGGAAGCAGGGGAAGTCTGTCTGAACTTTTGCCCCCCTCAGTGTTTGTATATAAACTTTTAACTGTACATTGAAGCTAACTTCAGCTCTCCTTTGCGATGAGCAGTCTGAGGCTCTTCACAAGTGTGGTGGTGGCTGCAGCTTGTGTTTTTAACGCTTCCTTTTTCTACCAAACTTGCCCTGAAATATGGCACGTAATTGCATTTTCTGAGCCCAAAAGGGATTGTTGTGGTAGCAGCCAGCCAGCTATTTTAGGACTTGATCCAAAGACACGCCCTTATTTTCCAGATGGCTCACAGCTATGTGTGTGCGCGCTGATTGAGTACTGGCACTTAATTTGGAGCTGCAGAATGAGGGTGGCTCAGTGTAATAGATTGTGGCCTTCCTTGTCTGGCACAGGCTGTTCCAGGAAAATGGATTTAGTCCTACTTTTTAAATCATTTGATTTCATGTCAACTGTTTAAGAAGAGAAGCAGTATCCCAGCTAAAGTCCTGCTGGTCTTCAGTCCCGCAAGCCTACTGTGGGAGGCAGCGTGGCCTAGTGTGTAGATCACTGGAGTAGGATGCTGGAGATCTGGAGTCTATTCCTGGCTTGGCCATTGGTCTGCTGGGTGATCTTGGGCAAGTCACGTCACCTCCCTGAGCCTCAGTTTCCTCATTTGTAAAATGGGGCTGATGGTACTGACCTGCTATATAAGAGGTGGGTGGTATTATTAAAAGACGTGTGTCTTCCCCTACTGGCCCTTCCAAGCATGTCACTCTCAACTTTCATTAAGGCAAGTTTAGACTGTTTTTTGTTGTTGTGCTGCTGATGGGACAAGCTTGGGTTGTAGGCAGGCTAAAGGCGTGACACCATGCCTGCACCTCAGTGAGCCTTTTGTGCATCAGAGAACTCTCCCTGACTGAACGTCCAGACTCTTGTCTAAGTGTGAATGTTAAATTGCACTCCTTTCCCTGAATGCTGCTACAGGGACAGACCTCTTCTGGCTTTCGTGCATGCTCAGGTCCAGGGCCATTGCTAGAGAAAAGCTTGTTGGTGTTTCTGGGTGTGGCAGTATGTGGCTCTGTGTAAGCTCAAAAGTTTGTCTCTCTCACCAACAGAAGTTGGTCCAATAAAAGATATTACCTCACTCACCTTGTCTCTTTAGTTATATTTAAAGCATTCTTTGATTACATGCTGCTAAGCCTAGTTTAGGTGCTGGTCATTCCAGGATCTACATCAGTGAAGTGGATGTAAGTGAAGCACATTGGTTAACCTTTGCTTTGCTTTGCTTTTTTTTTTTTTTTTTGTGTGTGTTTTTTTGGCTTGCTGCTTAACAGGACACAGGAAATCTGCATCGTTCCAGATCCACAATGACTACACCTCCGCATCATGTTGGCTTTGGGGCTTGCCTTTTCCTTCTTTTGCAGAATTGAAGTTCAGTGTGGCTTAGTCATGAAAAGGTTTCCATTTCAAAAGGTTTTATGACTGCATGATGATGATGGTTTTATAAATTCATGTTGATAGAACATTCTGGGTTGGTAAGAGCCAGTAGCAAAGTCGTGCTCCCACTCTTCCCCCTCCCGGCTTCTGTGGTCTGCGGATTCATATTCAGGCAACAACTTCCCCGAAAGGTAGTTTGTCACATTGAAGAAAAGACTTTCTTGCATTTATAAATCAGCTGCCCCAGCAGATGTACAAGAAAATACAGAGTGACATGACAGGGTAGGGCACGGACAGCTGTTTAACTTCATATATCTAATGATGCATGATTTTCAGCTACTGAAAATGCTTCCCTGCTTGATTCTTCTCATAGCTGTAAGTATTTGTAGGGAGCTTTATGAAACTTCTTTTGTGCATTTACGGATACTCTGGTATTCTTTTCCTAAGGACTTGAACAGATGTCATAATTCAAATACACTTATCTAAACCTGGAGTGACTTGGTCCAAAACTGTGTACTGTATTAGCACATACAGTATTAATTGTTTCGTGGCAAATACTTTTGGGTAAAATCTGGTGCTTTGGCTCAATTTTCAGAGATCAAGCTAATGAGCACCTCTGACAACTCTGATTTGCTTGGAGTTACAAAATTTGGTAGTCCCCTGTAGTGCTGCTGCTTTATTGGCCACAAGTACTGGTCAATATTCCCTCACAGTCTATTTTAACTCTGATAATACAGCAGACATGGAGTATAGGCAGTGCCTTTTTTCAGTTCGCGTTACTCTCCCCTCCCCTTTCTTTTGGAAGCGTTGCTGCTTCTCTCCAGGACATTAAAATGTCTAATCACTTTTAAATCCCAATCTTCTATTCAACAGTGCCTTCTAAGCAAATATCCTGTTAAATGATATGACCTTGCCTTATCTGTGTTTACACGGCATCTTTGAGCCCTGCTTCTCACTGAGGCTTTTGGGTATCATGTTGAAATAAATAATCTTGAAAGACAAATGTCTGGTTTTTGTTTTTTTGTTTTTTTTTTTTGTTTTTTTTGCTGGCTTTCATGGCTGCCAATTTGTTTATCTGCACATATCCTGTAGCAGTCCGTTAAATTCCGCAGTCTATAGTAAAATAGTGTCTTAGGAGAGGCAGTGTGCTTAGTGGATAGAGCTCTGGACTGGGACTCAGACTTTTCTCGCTTCTGCTTTTATCTCTTATATTAGCCTACTGGATGACCTTAGGCAAGTCAGTTCATCTACTCGTGCCTCAGTTTCCCCATGTGTAAAGTGGGGGTGATGACACTTTGTAAAGCACTTTGAGGTCTACTGTTGAAATGCTGAGTATAATTAAATTCAGGTTATCTTAGCATTTCCTCTGATTATACTGACACATCCTTCGACCAGGGAAGGGAAAAGAAATAGTTCTTCACTCCCAGGTGAAATGTCAGGGGTCCCTCGTGCTGTTCCTTTATATTCTACTATGTTCCTAAGGTCATGAGATTCATTTCATTGCCAACACATCATATTGTTAGTGTGATAGGTTTGCCTGTTGCCAGACAAACACATAGATCAGGGGTGATCCTCTGAGCCAAATATGACAATCTTCAGAAGCTCGAGAGCTGGGGTGCACCTGCTGGGGCTCAGGACTTCTGCCCCACTCCTGCTGAAGCCCCGAGACACCCCTCCCCCCACTGGACAAAAACCCCTACCCCACCACCCTGCAAGGCAGAGGTCCCAAGTGTCTCTCCCCACCCAAGTCTGATAGGTGAAGAATGGCAGGGGAATTGGGGGCTCTGTGAGCTGCACTTTAACTATAAAAGAGCCGCATGCAGCTTCCGAGCCACAGTTTGGCCACTCTTGCCATAGCTCTATCAAGTACTGACCTTACTTCTGGCAGTGGCCAGCTCCTGATAATTTAGAGGAGGCCAAAAACTACTTGTAAGATGCCTAACCAGCTTGTCACATGCTGTAGGGGTTGGAAAAGAACTGTCCTTAAAGTGGTCAGGCATTAAGCTAGTCCCAAGGCTTTGATCGCCTGTTTAATCTAGACCTTGGCTTGCATGTCTGTAAATGCTGTAGGTGGCCACTCACACCTTTCTACTCCAAAGCTAAGAGTAGGAAGGGGGCAGGGCTTCATGGGGACAGTAATGTAATGCTCTGTGTTAACCAGAGCAGAACACCTAGTCGGGTTGGTAGAATGGGACAAACGCATTAGAAAACGGGGGATCTTACTGGGCAGCCTACCCTATGCGGGTGGGGAATGATTGTGTAGGTAACATAAAACAGCTTTGCCCTCCTGACTGCGTCACTGGGGGTTTGCCGATTAAGCCTGAGATTGACTGCAGCTTTAAGTCAATCGGAAATACCCAAGAAAGTATTTTGTTATGCAACCTGCAGTCTGCCTGTGGAACGTACTTGTAATGGGGTTAACCAGCGGACCTGCCTCTTTGCATTTGTATTTGACCCTGGGGCTTTGATTGTTGGCACCAGGGCATTTTTTTAAACCTTAAAACCAAACTGTCTTGACTGGATGTGATTTAGAGAGTTTGTGAAACTAACCTCATTGTCAGTGGCAGCATGTGTCGATGGTCTCACAACCGCTTTGGCGGTGCAAGTGAAGGAAGAGATGGAGGGGAGCCGATTTAAGGCTGTCTGCTTTACAGAGCTGCCATGTAACTTCCTCAGGCAGATTCTCTTTGATCTTAATACCAGTCTCTGTGTTGTCAGCTCAGAAATTCTAAGCACAGGCATTGCAAGGAATCAGTTTCCATAGGTATCCCACAAAACCCTTTGGGAATCCTTAAAAGGCACTCACTCCCTCATCACTGCAATCTATAGCTCAACTACTGGTTGCCTGCTAGCTAATTCATGGACCATCACATGCAAATGAAAGAAGCCTCCAAGTTTCTGAGTTATAAAACATTCTGTTCCAGAATAAAATGAGGCAGAATGCAACCTCATGATGTACGATACCCATGTCAGCCATGCTAACCAGAAGGAAAAGTTAGAGGAAAGCCTTACATCTTGAAAACAAAAGCACACTTAATTATCTGTGCGGATCCCAAAAAAAAAACCTGACTGGAAAATTTAATCAACTGTAGTCAAAAGGAAGGCAGATGCAGGTGATACTTTGCGATTTTAGAGCCCCTTTTGATTAAAGATCTGAAAGTGCTTTGCAAGCACTGAGAATCACACCATGTGACAGGCAGGAAAATTGTCTCCATTTTCAGCCAGGTAAACTGAGCCACAGTATAGTTTAGATAAGATGGGTGCTTGTTTCACTCTGTAGTATGCTTGGTTCCCAGTACCCTACAACAACAACAGGCATATTCACAACCAAGGCATCTGTCATAAGCATTCCCAAATCTGGACCTTAGCGTCCAGAAATCTGGGTGCCTGCATGAACCCCTCCAAGCTTAATTACCAGCTCAGATTTGATCTCGCTGCCACCAGCCAGTAAAGATCCACGGTTTTTGCTTCGTCTTGTCCCCCAAACCCTTCCTGGGAACCCAAGACTCAGAAGCCCTGAGTCTTACACAAAGGGAAATAACCCACTTCCCTTCGCCCTCTCGTCTCACCCAGACTTTCCTCTCTGGGCTAACCTGAGAGTTACTGATGCAATCTCTTTACATCACAATACAAGAAGCATGTCCTCCCTATTCCACAAAGAGACAAAACCCAAATACAGGAAAAGAAATGATTCTCTCTCTCTTCCCCTCCCACCAATTCCCTGGTGCTGCAGAGCTTTACCCTCCGTAGATCTAACACAAAGAGAATTCCCTCCCCTCGTTCCTTAGCCTACCGAGAGAGAGAACTCAAACAGTCTTAAAAGAAAGCTTTATATAGAAAAGAAAAAAAATACATGAACATATGATCTCTGCATTAAGTTGACAATACACAGGGCTATTACTTAAAAGAAAAATATGAACAAACAGCCTTATTCAAAAAGAGATACAATTTAAACATTCCAGCAACTACAACATGTAAATACAAAAAAAACAATATATCCTATTGTTTTTCTTATCGCTTTGTATCTTATCAATCTGGAAACTGAAGGTTAGAGAGCTTGTAAGATTAGAAAAAGATCCCTCTCATTGAGCTGAGGAGCCAGACAAAGACACAGACCCCAAAAAATTCCCTCCCCTGAGCTTTGAAAAATCCGGTTTCCTGATTGGTCCTCTGGTCAGGGGTTTGGTTCCCTTTGTTAACCCTTTACAGGTAAAAGAAACATTAACCCTTAGCTATCTGTTTATGACAGCATCTTTCATGCTTTTTTTTATTTTTTAAATAACAGCCTTGAATCATGTGACAGCTATAGTGTTGAAAGAAGCACTTCTGAGCTAATAAGCTTCTGCTTTCCGCGGGCCTTTTTCTCTTACTGTGATTGGAAAAACGGAGCCGTAAAATAATTGAGGTAGCGATTAGGAGATTTGGTACAGCAGGCCACCTAATAAAAATGGCACAAATTGAGCTTCTCTCACTGTTGTCTCATATCAAATTTTATTTGATCGATTTTACTGTATTCCAGATTGCAAGCATAAGAGTGAAAGTTGTAATTATAGTTTTATTGATTAGTCATTAAGTTTCAATCAAGTTATAACTGCAGGGAATGGCTATTATTTTGTGAGCAGTTTTTTTTTGTTTCAGGCATCTTTCCTCCCCCTCCTTTCCCCTCGCACACTTAAAATAATTGCATTGATATAAAAAACTGTTTTTATAATATGGATACTTACCTACAAAAGAGTGTGTTAGTGTTAGTAAAAGGCTTTGAGACCATTTGGTGAATGAATGTTAATCTTATTCATATGCCAGGCTACTAGATGTGAAAATAAGACAAGGAGAGGGAAGGACGAGTCAAAGGCAGAACATGTTCCCTAAAATTATGACACAAAATGTAAAACAAATATTAATGTTTGATGGCTTGTTATCCTTGTTGGTTTTTAAAACTAAAACATTCCCCTATAATATTTGCATCCTAAGCAAATGCAGCTGTGCAACAAACCAGACTAGAAACAGACCAGTTATACTGAGTGATGTGCAGAACCAAAATGTAAACACATCCCTGAACAGTGTATTCATTTTTCTTTTTGATTCTAGGAACTGAGGGAGTTAAGCACATCAGTGACAAAAAAAAGAGGCAAATAAAATCTGACATTAGACACATTTTATATAATTAAGGTATAATATATTTTTTCCACAATTGAATCTCACTTGAGAGGGGCTTCTGAATACTGATACGGGATGTACATAACTTTCAAGAAATCACTTACAAATGACAGACAAAACACAAGGGAAAAGACGTAGCACACCAGAACATCATCCCAGAGAAGAAAGCGTTGCTGCAGTAGCATACGGAAATAGCCACAAAGCCTTCCTGTTGTCACCACTACCCAGTTCATCCAAAGGTAGCAAACACTTTTATTGTATTCAGGGATCTGAATTCTTCTTCCATCGTCTGCCTTGACATTATCCCACATGTTTAGTCGTCATATTTCTTTACCAAGGGCTGCCAAAAGTGCTTGGAAAACATGAAATCATAAGTGGTGGAAAGGAAGACCAGATGTTTTAAAATTATTTCACTTTTAATCATCTAAGGTAGTGTCAGTAATGTGACCAGAGAACACTATTTTAAAATGGACAGTGTCCATTTTAAACAGTCACACTGTGTTTATTTTGAATCTTAATTTGATGGATTGATTTAGCCCAGTCTTTTTGTCAGGTTTATAATGGTGACATATGCAGTAATTAAAGGAAAGTTGGGTAAGAGTACAAACATCCTACCACCTCCCACTCTCCCAAAACACCTAACTTGCTGCAAACTTCATTTTATGGTCTGAAAGTAAGTTTATCCCAGTTTGACTGACAATGTTTCCTTTCTAAGAGCCAATGCCCCTGGATTCAACATGGTGAATTTTACACCCTGCTGACTTTTCCACAGAGGTGAGAAAAAAGTCATTTGGCTCTTTTGCTGGGGAAGCTAGCTAACAAATAATCTTTTCCATGTAATATTTAGATATTGTTATGGTTACAACCTGAGTTTTGTGAGATGGTCAGTGAAACACTCTTGTAAGTTCTTATTGGCAAACATCAGGCCTGATCTTGTCTCTTCGTCCCTTTTGCGTCTTTGTTTTAGTCTGTGGTGGCTTTGCTTCTTTCTTTTCCTGTTCCCATTTTCAGAATCTAGCCAATAACTTGCTCCCCCATTTTGCGAGAGGATTTGTGTGAAAGAGCTCTCCTGACCTCTTCTGCAGTACGATCAAGAGGGTTTTCCAGTCTTGTTGGTGCACTTTGTCTTTCAGTACTCTGAAGCTAGATCCCTGCAGAATTCACTGGGCCACACTTATCCTCATATAGACTTCCAGGGAGTTATGAGAACAGCCACACTGGGTCAGACCAATGGACTATCTAGCCCATTATCCTGTCTTCCAATAGTGGCCAATGCCAGGTGCCTCAGAGGGAATGAACAGAACAGGGAATCATCAAGTGATCCATCCCCTGTTGCCCATTCCCAGCGTCTGGCAAACAGAGGCTAGAGACACCATCTCTGCCTATCCTGGCTAATAGCCATTGAGGGACCTATCCTCTATGAACTTATCTAGTTCTTTTTTGAACCCTGTTATAGTCTTGGCCTTCACAACATCCTCTGGCAAAGAGTTCAACAGGTTAACTGTGTGTTGTGTGATGAAATACTTCCTTTTGTTTTAAACCTGCTGCCTGTTCATTTAATTTGGTGATCGCTAGTTCTTGTGTTATGAGAAGGAGTAAATAACACTACAAGGCGTCTCATCCCCAAAGCATTGAAAGATCACCAGTGGCAGGTCTGGCTAGTGTCTGTGGTGCTGCTGCAGGATAGAATGGGCTGCCTGACCTCACTAGAAGATAGGGACTGTTAAGAAGGGAGGAAGGTGAGGGGGAACAAGATCTGTTGCTTTCCCATGAAAAGCAAAGAGCAGGAGCTAGCTCAGTGGCTGCCCTCTGAAAGCCAAGACCATCACATTTCTTCCAACTTGAGGGTGGAACATGGGCTGCTGAGGAAGAGGGGAAGTCAGAATTGTGTCCCCCCAAGCTCCTTTGGGGGTGAGGGTGTCAGACTGCTCCTTCTGAGGTCAGGGGTTTACGTAGCTTCATTTAAAACCCACACTTTTAACAGAGCTGCACTCCGAGTTTTGCATTCCTTCCAAATCCAGAACCAGAGGGATGTTGAACTCTCATGGACTGAAATGGCCCCAAAGTTTACTTTTCTTGTGGGATCAAGATGGCTAATTAACCTCTAATCTTCTCATGCCCTTAAATAAAGAACTGCAACAAAGAGATTTCAGCTCCATCCTCTGGTGGCAATTACATGGCATTTAACTCAGTTCCCTTTTTTGGTTAAAGTAGTGTGATGATCTGACACTACTCTCTGCTGATCCAACAGGACAGTACCGTATGTTAGACTTACAGTCTCTGAAGCACTTTCTGAGTGCACCTTTATTGAGCCAGCTTGAGTGAGTCATCTACATGTAAAAATATAACTCTGCAGGGATTGGGGACAAGGTAACACACAATTAGCACAGTGCAGACCACATCTTTAAAGTTTTCAGGGGAGGATTAGGTGAATTCACACTTTTGTGATTTGTGTGGACCGTTGACCTCAGTTGGAATGTACATAGGCCAATAATGAGTGCTTTTGAAATTTCCCCTTGTAATTAAATAGGTGTGAAGGAAAGTGGCTTGTTCCCTTCATTTTTGGCCCTTATATTCCAAGTCTCTCTCTTTTTATTTATTTATTTATTTATTTTAAAGCACCATGGTCTGACTTGGGTACAAGATGGTTTTTTGCTAATCTTAAAACCAATAGAAAAGTTTGCATAACACTTTGGATTTCAGTTAAAACCATTGCTTTTAAACAAACATTCTGCTGCAGTATCTGCCACCCTGAGATGATTATATAGCTCTTAAGGGAGCTCTTCACAGCCAAACACCCAGGGCCCCACCCTGCTCGGCACTGTCTTTGCATAAAGTCGGTGACAGACTCTGGTTCCAAAAGTAGGGTGACCCAGCTGTTCTGATTTTACAGGGACAGTCCTGATACTTGGGGCTTTTTCTTATATAGGCTCCTGTTACCCCACTACCCCATCCCGATTTCTCACGCTTGGTCTCTGGTCAGCCTATCCAAGAGCTTAATTTAAAATGAAAATGAAATTGATTATGGATATATGTGAAACTAACTTCATTATTTGTCATGAGGAATTTGAAAAGTAGACAGCATTATCAAATAAGGGTTGGGATTTTTTCTATATTAATATTCTAAGGTTTTAGTAATACAGGTTAAAGAAATTTGTTCCAGTCATTTAAAATTGACCGTGTCCCTTTAATTTTATGACAATTCCCAGAGTGTTGATGATAGTGTTAGAGCCCAATCGTGTGCACACGTGTACACACACACACACTACGTTTAGATTGAGTATAAAATAATTTAAGCAGTTGGCAGCGGGACTTGCTGAGGCTGGCAAGAGAAGCAGTGCTTGTCACTATTGAAATGTGCATTGTCTTTTGAATTAATCATGGTGGGTTTTGAAATATTCATAATTTAATCTAGGTTAGCTCTGATCTACAAATGTGGTAGTATTTTGCCAAGCCCTCATACAGGAGTGTAATTGAGCAGTGGTGTAAAGGCTGCTGAGAAGATGAAATTGCTGCCATTATGACCTAGTGGAGAAGACAGAGAAGAAGTATAGCTAGATAAGAAGGAAACTCAAATTAAAGCTGCAGCCAGAAATTGCTTGTAAATAAAGATGAATGGAGGCAGAAATCCAGAGACACTACCAACAAATTCATCATACAATTAAAGGCTGAAACAGCAAATTAGGAACTGTCAGCCACCTAACCAGCCACTCACAGTGTCTCTTGTATGCCGCCTTATACACGCACGTGCCCTCTTTCTCTTCTTCAGCTCCATTTCTGAGTTCCATCCGTTGGTGAATCTAGTCAATGCATGCCTTTAAAATGACAATGCTACCATCTTGGTTTTGGAGCTTGGCACCTGCTTCATCTGAACTTGTATTCTTTCATGTATTATTCTTATTATTATTTGTATTGTTGTAGAACCTAGAAGCCCTAGTTGTGGCCCGGAGGCAGGAGCGCGGGATGCTTTGGCGTGACAGGTTAGGGAGTTGCTGGGTCACTCTTTCATTTAGTGGCCAGTCAGGCACTTGGCAAAACCGTTTTGGAAATTCCAGCCAGAGTGTCCTTAAAGATGGTAAGGAGGGAACTTGGAAGCATTGGTGCTGCCTTCCCTGAGGGGCAGCAGGCTGTTGCAGTTCACGCACGTTGTTGCTCTGAACATTAAAGCCCACAGAACATTCCACTTCTAAAACCCCATGGAGAGCTGAGATCCCAAGTACCTCGCTGTGTGGAATCTCTCTCTTCTTTCTGTGTTTAGGGGAGCTGCAGCTAATTTAATGAAATCGCTTTTGTATCAGTATCGAAAGAAAAAGCAGGAAAGAGATCCTGGCTTTCTTATCCTCTCCGTAAGGACTCATCCAAAGTCCATTGTGGTCAACATCCAGGCTCCCATTGTCTGCAGGGGGCTTTGGGTCAGGCCTGTAGTCTGAATGTGGCTGCACCTTGCAGCAGCGAAAGGTTGTATCTGTGGTGGGGATAAGCTTAGTACACTTTTCATGTTCATTATCAAAGCAAAACCTCCAGACTTTCCAAGCTGAGCTTTAAAGCAGAAACCTGTCCTGGGTAGTGCTGTCAGCTCTGGCACTGACTCCTCATGTAATCCCCTGGGGCAACTTGCTCTACGCCATTAAAATGGAGATTATGATTCACATCCACACTTGTAAAGTGCATAAGGATCGATGGATTAAAGAATGCTAGTGTGACACTCCCTACCATCCCGCCCCCATGAGTGTGTTACAGCTCCCCCTCTATGCCTGATCCACAGGGGATAACTGTCACAGCCCCAGCTATGGGAAGTGGCTCTTTAGCTTAAGCCAGAGGGACTCTCATTTTCAATCCCTGATATCTGCCAAGATGGCGGCCATAAACAAGTGGGGGATTATCTGGGATTGAACTGCTGTGGGGCTCGGATACTCAGGATGAGCTTTCTGTGTTCAGGGGAAGCACATAACCCACTGGCCAGTGTCTATAGTCTTCCCCTCTGCGTGATGCACAGAGGAGATGGGTGGCTTTGAACTTTATTTGAATGTCTCAATAAGGCATATAAATGTCTAAGGAATCAGATGCAAATCCTGTTCTCACCTCTCCTCTTCGCTGAATTTTTTTTTTTCCTAGCCAAGAGCCGTGGTTGGAGCTTATGGGAAGAAAAAGTGATATTTTGGGAGATTACAGTCTTCCTTCCATGTGTTACATGAACAAACAAACCAATTTATCATTATAAACTGGAGGAGGAGTCGAAACAAGTCCTGAAGAGCCAATTTTTTTATCTGTTTCTTAGTAACACAATACAGTGAGGGCTATAAAGCAGTCTGTCACAAACTGCAATGTTAAATTTCAGACAGGCTCAGAGAGAAGAACCTGTCCGGAGAGGGGATCTGTATATCTCACTTCAGTTGATTTTATTTTTTCTCTTCAGTGACTAGAAGAAATCCATGAACAGATGCTGTTGGTTAAAATCATAGGTAATAAATGAGAAGAAGGTTCTAGTGTCGAGGATATAATTTTAATTAGTAAACTGAAGGGATCAGAAGAGGAATTTCCAGATAGAATGATAATCACAGTATCTTAATAACATATGCTAATTGATGTTATTAATCAGCCTCACATTTGAAATTAAAAAAAAGTATTCAATCTATTAAAGGGAGCATCTTAGATAGTAACTGAGGTGATCAGAATCTGTCATTTACTAGAAATAGTAACCTGTTTTGAGCATCATGTGAGAATCTGAGTTAGAAAGAAGTTTGTCTGCATAGTTGTGGGCAGATTTAATGCCAAGTGCATAAAACAAAATATTTTTGTTGCTCCTCTGTTTGAAAAGGGATTTGAAGTTAAACTCACTTTTTTGTTGGCTTTTCTACATTACAAATAATGGGTCCTCCTTTCGCCCCCTCTTTCTTGGAAGTGATTGCCAAGCTTTCTGATGGTGATACCACATTCAGATGCAATCAGAGATGCATTTTTTTCTCCATTCAAATGAGTAAGGAGGGACTTCTGGGTCTCAGGGCTTGGCTGTATTAGAAAAATTGCACTGGCATAATGAAATCTATTTAAAATCATCATAATTAAGAGTGCAAACCCCTAGTGTACAGACACTCAAACTGGTTTAACCCTCACTTAAATTGGTTTAGCTCATGCTCGTGAAGTACTAATTTAAGTTAGGTTGACCGATTTGAGTAGGTTTTCACAGTCTTAATTTTTAAAATCAGTTTCCTTAAACCAATAGAACTCTTCTACTTTAGTTCAGGTCTGAGGCTGCCTCATGTTCCCACTCTGTTCAGGTCTTCTGGGTCTTTTGCCAGACACCTTGAGCAGCGGAAAGATAACGAGGACCACATACTTCAGATGTAGCAAAGTGTGTGTTTCATTGGGAGGGCTGAGAATGTCTGAGAGAATCTCTGCATCATTGAGAGTACGTATTCCATAGCAAGGACACTGCGTCTGATTCTGATTGTATAGTGGTGTCTGTCAGGAGTGACTCTGTGGAATTAGACAGGCATGAAACTAAGTAGTGAGATCAGAATTAGGCCAGTTTCTTTACCACTCTGCACAGCACTAGGCACAGTTTTGGTCCTATATAAATAAATGCTATAAATGTAATAAGTATTCGTGGTTCACTTTTGAAGAGTAAGGACCGTACTGTCCGCATAAAAATCAATGAGAAAATTCCCAAAGACTTCAGTGGGAGGTCGATCAGGCCTCAAGATCAAGAGGTGATGTAAAGGCCAAGGCTAACAATGCCAGTTCAGAGACAAAAGGAAAACAATTTATCTTGCCATGCAGAATCTTTCAGGACTGGGATGAGAAATCAGGGATCTAGTGCCAGCTCTGCTACAGCCTAAAGGTATCTCCTTTAGCATAGTTTTTGTGTTGTAGTTTTCCCCAAATGGCTGCAATAATTACCTTGCCTAGGTATTGTGAGATTTAATTTAATGTCTATAAAGCACTCGCTGTGCTCCTTGGATACGAGGTGCTATAAAAGTGTAGCACATTGGATTTTCATTTGATTAAGAGTAAACTTATGCAAATGGTGTTTAAGAATGAGTGTCCCCAGACTGAAAAATGCTCCCTTTGCACCAGGTTGAGTCAAAAATTAAATGTGCATGGTGCTCAACAGTGAAGGCTTCCCAACCCTCTCGGTACATAAACAAAAACTCATTAAAATTAATACAGTGTCTTTTCCAAGAACTCTAGAAAACAAAACCTTAATCATAGGACAAAGTGTTTCATGGGCCCAGAGCAGCTATAGCAGCAAAAATAAGTAAGGGTAAAATTTTCAGAAGCATCCAGGGGATGTGAGTTCTTATAAGTTGCATTTGTAAAGCAGACTTAAGGCCAGATTTTTAAAGGTATTTAGGGGCCTGACTCCCATTGATTTCACTGGGAGTTGTTAGATGCCTAAATACATTTAAAGCCTGGCCCTTGGGAGCCTGAATCTCATTGAAAGTCAGTGGCTCCTAAGTCACTTTTGAAAATGTTACCCCAAAGCTATTTTACTCCTCTGCAGGCTTGAAATCAGCCCTTCCCCCCATTTATTCTTACTCTAGATATGCTGCCCTTGGTCAAACATCAGTAGCATAGTATGGGGCCCGATGTTCCATGGAAATGTTAAATCTTGATCCACAAACTGAGAGCTGGCCAGCTCAGAGAGCCAGACTTCCTGCTCTTGGGCACTGGGAAGTGGTGTTGCAGTAGTACAATGCAGTTGTCACCCAGGTTTGCGTTAGCATTTCCAGGTCAGAATGAGCAAGGAAAGGCCACTGTCTGAACTTAAAATCCCTTTCATCAGCTGGCTAATGGAGAGGGAGGATGGGCTAATGGTCAGGGCTCTAATCTGGGACTTTCACAATCCCAGTTCAAATCCCTGCTCCACCACAGACTTTTTGTGTGGCTTTGGGGCTAGACCTGCAGAGGGAATTTGCAATGCCTGCCTTCCAGTGGAATCCGTAGCCCATTGGGTCCTAAGAGTTGAGTGAGGAGACTCTCCGTAGCAGCAGGACTGCGGTGCCTGTGCACATGCACACTGATAGAAAAGTAGGGGACTTTACCAGCAGAAATTTATGCACTGTGGAAATTTAGTGCCTACAGAGTTAGGTGGCAGCTGAGTAGGGGTTTTCAGGATCTAAACTTTGGCTTTAGGTGCCTAAAATGTCAGGTGGGTTCCTAAATCCCTTTGTGGATCTAGCCCCTAGTTCCTGGGCTTCAGCTTCTCATCTATACAATGGGGATAACAGTGCTATCTCAAAGGAGGGTTGTGAGGATAAATACGGTAAAGATAGCGAGGTGCTCAACTACTACAGTAATGGAGGCCAGATAAATGTCTAAAATAGATCTAAAGTGCAAGGACTGTGGCAGACTACAGACCAAAATGGCCCGCCGGAGCTGCTCTCTGAAGTCACAAAGCCGGGAATAGCACTGTACCACATGTGGTCCCATTTCTGAGGAAAACATGTCCTGCGTCAACCCAATTTAAATGTTCTGCATAAGCCCTCGTAATACCTGGTCTGTTGTGTTTCAAATGCCTCTGAAGGATGCATTAGTACGTGAGTCTAGTGCAGGAGCAGGAGTGTGGTTAACTACTGCTAAGTCCACAATCCGGACAACCAGCTTTCTCTTTCCCAACTACTGCAAAAGAGTTCGTATGAATTGGTTAGCCTGAAATACAGAGCGTTAGAACAGAACACAGACTGGTGGGATTTGATTATTATTTTGTTTAGAAAAATAATAAAATAGAAGGTTTCACTTCAGCTGTGTCTAAAGACTCAGAAGAGTTTGGATTTCTTTTTGAGATCTGGATTGGCACCTTACAATCAATTTCGAGCAGAGTATATTAAAAATGTCAATGAGGACTGACTTGTGCCTCTGAAGAACACTGTCTTGCCAGTTTCTGGGTAATGTGGTGGTTATTCTCCAGAATTATGGTACATTCTACCTGCAGAGAAATCTCTCCTGGACTACTACTTAAATCTTGAATACAGTATGATGTGTGAGTAACGGGGTGTCAAGCTCCACTGGATTTCTTTGAAGCACAGGATGTGGTCTAATGAGGATGGCCCGAGGTGAAGTGGTGTGGAAAATAAGCATTGTTTCTTCCAGTCAAAGTAAGTCAGATCCCCACAAGAAAACGGCCATTTCCCTGTTACTGAAAGCGGTTAAAGAAGTGAATATATTGGTCATCTCCCTAATATTTAATGTAAAGTAAGAAGCAGTTTTTCAGCTCAATCACAAAAGGATTTCTGGTTTGTTTTTATTGATCTATATAAAAATGCAAAACTTTGAGGAAGGAGATTTTACAATCTTTGATAATGTGTTCAATCGCGCTGAATTTAGTGGTTGCGCGGTTGCATTATAACTCTGATTGGACAGTGCTGTACCCTTCTATGCCAATTCATAATGACCTTGCTTCTCAAAATGATAGCGGTAGATGTCATTTATCCCTAAAACAAAATTATCAATCCTTTTAGGATGGGAAATGGAGGAATTGTGAATCATTACAATGTCTCCATTCCCCTATTAGTAAATTCAGTGGAGTAAGATGGCCAAAGAGTGAATGGGAATATGAAGTAGCTGGTGAGGCTGAAAGGAAGTATACCACTGAATAATGGTGGAAATGCTTTTATCTCTCTGGATTGGTCCTTTCTTTAGCAATTATCATCACAGGGTATGAGCGCTGTCCTTTGCTGATTTGTCTAATATCAGTGGTGATCTGCACATACCTTTAATATCCTATGGATAATCTCTTGTTTGTGCTTTCACTGTTCCCTATCTATGGCATGATCACAGATGTTCCTCATGAAAAACTCATGTAAAGTTATAAGAAGGCCTGTCCTCTTCAGCTGTTATTAATCAGCTTGTGCTGAGCATCTTTTAGTTATTTGCCTCCTCCTAAGTGAGATAAAAGTTTTCCCAGGAACTAATCTTCTCTACAAAGGTCTGTATGCCACATAAGATGGAATTTTCAAAAGTGCTTGGCACTGGTCTAACTTTGGTCCCGTTGAAGTCAGTGATAAAACTCCTGTCAACAGGTCAACACTGAGTGCTTCTGAAAATCCCAGTGTTAACTTGTAGCAGGGGCTTGCCCACATGAGGCGGTTGCAGTAGTTTAAGTGAGTGTGGTTTTTAATGCGTGCTGTGCATAATCAGCCCGAAAGGCTGTGTAGACGCTGCTATTTCAGTTTAAACCAGACTTACTTTGACTTTGCTGCAGTTGATTAGGAACAGGGTTCGATTACGTTGAAATAAGCCACATACACCAAAATAAGTGTGCAGGAGTTTGGACTGATTTAACTAGAAAATTAGATCACTATTTGGGCTTAGGCATTTGGACTTCAGCTACTAACAATAATAATTGAGCTAAAGCATATTCTAATCGAATACTGACCAGAAGATGGCAGTCTTGATACACAGGTGAAGTCTCATAGTTAAAACATTTTTTTTTTTTTTTTTTTTTTGCAGAAATGGAAAAACCTGCATGTTTCCTTCAGTTAATTTGAAAAATATATCCTCTTAGCAAGATGAGGATAAGTGCAAATGATAAAATACACACATTTTTAGTGGCAATTGCCCCCAACAAGCAAACGCAACTAGGAAATTAGAAGTGCTCTTAGATTTGACTCATTACATGTTTCACAAGGTTCATCTGGTAATGGTTTAAGACCAAATGTTTTGAAATTCATGACTCTTTCCAGCCATAATTATAACACTAAAAGGGTAATAAGACAACAGGTGCTAATATTGTCACATTAGCCGGCCTGCTCTGTAAAATAAAGCTAGAAGCATAATGATGCCATTAAGACCAATTTTTATTATTTGAGCTTATGTCTAAAGTACTTCATCCTTTGTTCAGATTTCATGATTAGCATGTATGAGCACCCTGGTGTGAGAGGGAGCTTGTAAACTTCAGGCTTAAGTCATAAGAGATTGCATAGCACTGTATATCGCCAGAGTTTGGGAAATAAACAATGTATATGTGGCAAAAGCCATTTTCTCTCTAAGCAATAATCAGAATCCTACAGTGTCTGCTTTTCCACTGACTTCAGTGGGCCAAGAGCACCCTAACAAATCAGTTTTGCCCCATATACAGAGACCACTCAGAAAAACTGTCTGGTGCCTTAATGAAGGTTGAGGTTATTTGGAGCCTATCCCAATGTATCCAGAGGCGATGAAGGGGTATAAACTTCTGACAGAAACAGAGAGCCAAATTCATTCCTCTTTTAGCTTCACTGCAGTCAGTGGGATTGCACCCCCAGGGATGAACTGGATTCTAAGTTCTTCGTGTGCTGAGTGCGCAATAAGCGTGCTCTGGACTGCACTGTTCTCCATGAGTCACTGGTGTCAGTCTGTGCAACATTAATTTCTGTTACTGAGTTTGAAGAGTGTCTCTGTGTAGACCTGAGACAGGTGCTGTGGAGCTAGCTGTTGTTGAAGACAAGCGCCTGTTCTTAATTTCTCTCTTTTAACAGCTCCTGTTTCATGGCTAGTGTGTGTCTAGATATGAAGTTGAGAATATAAAAGTAAACAGAGGCTAGGTTCTGCTTGGTGGGAATATATTGTGATTGGAATAGTCACCAATGAAATGTCACCATGTAGGAAGGTAACATTCTGTACCTTCTTATACGCCAGACAATGCCAATGGATGCATTTGACTGCTCCTACTCCCATTCTAGTAATAGTGTTTCAGTGACTTTCCCTAAGACCCCAGTACAGCAGTGAGTTCTGGGCAAGTGCAGGGATTCTCTCCTTGTGGACCTCATTAGGAGATCATGACCTACAACTGTAGATTTAACCCTCTGTGATCTGAAACTTGGGGGCATTTGTGAGGGACAGATGTAGTCATATAGCTTAAAATTTTACACTAGACTTTCTAAGTCAATAGTCATTTAAAGCTGAAGGCCAGTGTCTTTGGATGACAAGCATCACTGGTACACACTATGCTAAGAAAGCAAATGCTAGGATGTGTATTGATTACATTATCTTAATTCATGCTGTGTTACCTGTAAGCCACTGAAGTGCTTTAAGTCTGAGTACGGTAAATCAATTGAAAAGTCCCTTCCCTCCCCACCAGTTCCTTCTTTCCACTGAAGTTGAGTTTGTTACATTTTCATCCTGTGGCCCAATAGGCAGGCGTGAAATTAATTTTGCATGCTTTCCCTTTGAAGATGAGGCTCGGATCACATCAGAAGAATGCTTAGTTGTTACTGATAGTAAGATACACATGTAAAAACAATAAGGTAACGAGTCATAAGTTCGGATGTACAGTGAAAATGTCAGTGTTCTGTCTAGCTGCAACAGTTTTTGCACAAAAACTCGTGAGCAAAGAGTGCCCTATGGAACCTATCTGACAATAGACCCTGGGATGACATTAGCTTTTACTTTCTTTCATACCAGTACAATGCAATCACTTGTTTTTGTTCTTGTGCAGTGAAATATTCCCTTGTAGCTCAAATTCACATCGGAAAAACATCAAAGTTAATATGAAACAAAATGGAAGGCACTGCAAATATCTGGAGGAAATAGATAGATACATTACTTTGTAGCCACCCCTCTCATGCCAAAATTGCAACGCCACAGAAGTCAGGAAGCCATGCTGGGCTCTTTGTACCCCCTTGGTTGGGTAGATTGTTTTTCATCTGACAGCCTTTTTAAAGTTTTCTTCCTGCCTCCATACTTTTAAGGAATAAAAAGCTAATGTAAGGACATTGAGTGTTATGAAGCATGAAGTTCTATAAATATTTATGCTGAACTACAAAAAAAAGTTGACAATTCTTATTTTCTTGACATATTGGGGTCATTTGTTGGTTTTGACCCCTGGAATTGAAGCACACGTGGAGTGGTACCTCTTTGGAATGACTCTTGACTATTGCAAATACAACAGGATGAGCTAGTGAGTTACAAAAGAATTTATTTCATAGCTACTTTTGAATACAGATGTTAAACTTTATACCGTGTTAAAAAAAAGAAAAGAAAAGGTAGTCCTACAAGCTACCAGTCATGCTTATTCAATTTGTACATCCTGAAAACAAGCTATTAACTTTAATATGCCTAATGAAAACATTAATGTATACAAATTAGTTGCTTAATTTATTTGAGTTCATTTTTGGAGGAACAGATTTCATCCAGGTTGCTTTTTTTATTATGTGCACGTCCCTTTAAATGCAAAACATTGTAAAAACACATTTAATTTTAACTTTTTTGGGACCAAATTCTCTGTTGTTCCTTTCCTGTACTATATTCTATCACCAGCACAAGCTGCAGTAGCCTCATGCTACTTTGTTATGTTGACTGATAAGACTTTTATATGCAGTGTTGTTGTAGCTGTATTGGTCCCAGGATATTGGAGAGAGAAAGTGCGTGGGGTAATATCTTTCGTTGGACCAACTTCTGTTGGAGAGAGAGCCAATCTTTCGAGCTTACACAGAGCTCTTCTTCTAGTCTTAGGACTCTCCACCTCTGCAAAGTCCTAGGACCCTACATCTGAGCCTGAGTGTGACAGATTTGCATGTAGACAGAAGGTTTGGACTCAAGCCTGAGTCTGAGCTCTGGTCTACAATACAGAATTACTTTGATATAACTGCATTGCTCAGAGGTGTGAATAATCTGCACCCCTCTGTGACATAGCGCGGTTTACTGTCGGTATAACTATCTCAGCGAGAGAACTTCTCCCACCCATGTAGCTACCACCTCTCGTGGAGGTGAACTAACTAAGGCTATGTTTACACAGCACACGTTACAATGGCATGGCTGTGCCCCGCAGCTGTGCCATTGTAAGGTGTACTGTGTGGCCACTCTTCATTGTCGGGAGAGAGCGACAAAACAAAACCACCTCAATCAGGGGCAGTAGCTTCATCGACGGGAGCGCGGCTCTCGCTGATGAATCGCTGTCCACACCAGCGCTTTTTCGTCACTAAAACTTTTATTGTTCAGGGGGGTCAGGAGTGGGTTTCCACAGCCCAAGCGACAAAAGTTTTAGCAACAAAAGTGCCAGGGTAGACATAGCCTGAGATGACGGGAGAAGCTCGCTCCTGTTGGCTTACAGCATCTTCATTAAAGCGCTACTGCGGTGCAGCCGCATCAGTGCAGCGTTTTAAGTGTAGCCCTGCCGTGAGCCTGGGCTTACATTGCAGTGTAGGCATACCCAGAGTAGGGATGTAAAAGATTAACTGGTAAGCATTAGACTTACCGTTAACCAACCTTAAACGTTAACCCCAGCGGCCCCGCACCAGCCAGAGGGATCCCATCCCGAGCCCCTGCCACCCCAGGTCCTCTGGACCGATTTCGGTGAATGGTTACCCAGTTCAATGATTAATTTTAACTGGTTAGCTTTTTTAACCAGTATTTACATCCTTAACCCAAAGTGTCACAGCTGAGGTGAAACAGATTGTTGATCATAACTAGTTAACACATTTCAAAGAACCAGTCATGGGGAAGTAGCCTGTTAACACCCCTCAAATCATGGCTTGGAGAAAGCTGGGGGGTGGGGGATTAGTGGATGATTGATTGTTGTAATAAGCCATAAATCCAGTGTCTCTGTTCATTCCATGATTTTTAGTGTCTAGCAAAGTTATGAATTTAAGCTCCCAGACTCATCTTTTGAAGGTGTTGTGTAGGTTTCCTTTGAGGATGAGGACTGAGAGGTCAGATATAGAGTGATTGCTTTGTGAAAAGTGTTCACCCTCAGGAGATGGTGGTTTTTATCTTACTGTTTTTCCGTATGAGTTCATTTGAGAGTGTACCAATGTTGGTTTCACCCATGGAGGAGTTATTGAGGCATTTAGTGCATTGGATGAGGTGTTGTGATAGGCGTGTGTAAGACCCATGGATCCTGAAAGGTATGTTGTGTGGGGTGTTGATCATTGTAGCAATGGATATGCTAGTTTTGCATCTGTTGTTCTGGCAGGTTGTGATGCCGCTTTGAGTTGATGTGCTCTGGTCTATGGAGAGCTTGCATGTGATGGAGAGTTGGTTTGAAGGCCAGAAGACTTTTATAGGCCATTACATCAGCACAGCAGGAGTGCAAGTACACTGACTATGGGCTGGTCTACACTATGGGATAACATCGATTTTAGATACGCACTTTCAGCTACGTGAATAACGTAGCTGAAGTCGAATATCTAAAATTGATTTACTCACCCGTCTTCACCGTGCGGGATCGATGTCCGCGGCTCGCCATGTCGATTCCGGAACTCCGTTGGGGTTGATGGAGTTCCGGAATCGATATAAGCGATAGATTAGACGCGATATATCGATCCCAGAGCAATCGATTTTAACGCGCCGATACGGCGCGTAGTCTAGACGTGGCCTATGTCTCTTTCTGCCCTCTCCCTGCCTCGTCTGTCAGAATCTGGGAGGAGAGCTGGCACCAAGCCATTATATCAGTTCTGTACCAGATAGGGAATCTCTCTCTGACTGGAAGATTCTATAGGGGCCGTTTCTGCCTCCTTTACACTGCTGGTGTGATGTAAAAGGTCCTCAACATAGGGCAAAATCTAGTTCTTAATCTTTAAAAATACTGTTATTCTCAGGCTTTCTAGTGTTGTGATAAGTTACTGTTCTATGCAAATAAACCACTGCTATTGTGGTGTTAAGACAGAGATTTTAACTGTAGAAAAGCCAAAAGATTCAGGGATCAGATTCTTCCACTGCACAGTATGAGGAACTCCCATTTGACAGGGAAGCTCCTCCACTGCCAGATCAATTGAGTCCTGGTAGCCACAACCTAGGAGTATGTAAAAAAACAAAAAAACCAAAAACCCTAGGAGCATCTCAGTAAACTGACTTAAGGGGCAAGAACAGAGGAGCCTTGCAAGGAGGACCCTAGCTGAATTCAGGGGGGAAGCTTAGGAGCAGAGTCCTATTTGTTTCCAAAGAAAGAAAGCAAGAAGAGAGGAGCGGATGAGGATGCATACGGTGCTGAGCAGGGTGGGGATTTGGTATGTTTTATGAGTTACTTGCGTCCTGTCTTGGGAGAGTTATTCTTCCTGCAGCACTTTTACAGTACTTCTTTTTATGTGGCAATAGGGTCTTCCAATACAGACAGACCACAAATACAGAATGAAAATGCCACACACACCTGTTATAGTTATGTAATTTTCTATCTTTGCAATCACAAATTTAAAACAAACAAACAAACAAACAAACAAGGACTTTGCCACTTGAGGCAACACTACCCTTCAGACTGAGCTTATTTAACTCTCTTACCATCCTCACAATAACATCTAAACACCCTCACACACTTACTCTCACTGGAACAGCCACCACCCCTTTGCTTCAGCCATACAAACTCACCCACATTGCCCAGGACCCCATTCCTCAAAAACCACACACACATGCAACCTTAACTGACCTCAAATTATTGTGTGTCGCAATAACAGATTACAGACTTTGTAAATAAGTCTACCCTGGTAGCTGGGGAGTGCCACTAGTTGCAGTGAATCCTTTAAGGCACTCAGCCTTGAGACTCACCTTCTTGGATGACAGGTCTGTTGGCTGGAGAGACCAGGAAATATCAGTACCAGTACTTGCTTCTCTGCAGTCGCTGAGCTTCACCATGCATTTGAAGGGGCTCTTTACAATAAATATTTTTATTTCCATCCAATGCTCGGTGAAGTGTTCCTCAGTCTTGGTCGCTAGAGGACATAATGTGACCATCTTGCTTATTTGGAAAACAAACACATGCAAATTGGTCTGGAGAAAAGTCTTTCCACATGTCCTATTTACAGTGCAAATATTGAGAAGGATTCCTGTGACTTGGAAATAACTTTCAAGCTTTCTCCCTTTCTTTAATGATCTCTTACTCCAAATCTGCTTCTGCTTTGAGAGTCACTGTCAAACTGAAACATTTGTGGAGGACACTTCCATTTTTCATTAGTGTGCCATTGTACATTCCGATTTCAGCAAGCACACAGCACTGTCTGACAGTGAGTACCTAAGTGTCTCACCAACAGTTTTTAAGGTTGACTCTGAAATATACAATCTGTTTCTCACTTTTGCAGGTTTCACTGTGTGGAAGGAAAAGAAAACTAACTTTATAAAGGAAGTGGACTCAGGTGTGTGTAGTCTAATTATAGGCTTCTTTTACAGGTTGCCTGTCTAATACGGGTTCCTTCTGAAGTTGTAAAGCAGAGGGCTCAAGTTTCTCCTTCATCCAGTACCTTTCAAGTTCTTTCCAACACCTTATATCAAGAGGTAAGGTCTGATCAAAACTTGTGAATTATAGCTGCTTCCAACTGTTCTCCAAGTCCAGTGCTGTATGTTCCTAGCAACTTTTCAAAACTATCCTTTGGCTAAGTGTTATTGGCATGTTACATTGGAATAGAATGCTAGCGAGTTATGTTGCTTCTCTTCATATTTAGGGCATCTGCACCTGGAAACAGGTTAAAATCCTCTAGTTTCTATAATGCCTTATGCAGTAATTTAACTCTTTCAAATCAGTCTGCTGGTTCCACGGCCGCATTAGTAGCAGAGCTGCCTGTGCTACAGCTAAGGTTAATGAATTAAATCATTTAAAGTTCTCATGGGGTTTGCAGAAAGAAAATGTCATTAGTGTAATGTTTATGGTACTGCATCCTTTCTGCAATGCTGATACACATGCCTGGAACTGTTGGGTCCTTTACTTTCCCTTGTGTGTGATAGGCGGAAGGACATCCCAAGGAGATTACTTTAGCACCCATTGTCAGGGAAAGCATTTTACATGTGTCCCTGATGGAGGACAAGTCATCTCTTAACCCAAATGGTTATATCAAGCCTGAAGCCCGTCACAAGAACTGAATCCCCTCCTGCAGAGTTGATTCTCTTTGTACCTCTACTCCAGGAGTGAGTGGAGCAGGTTGGTGGTTGGAGCAAAGCTCTACTTCCCAGATTTCCAAATATAAACAAGTTTCCACTAATGCCCTTTAATCCCCATAAGGATGTGTCTCCAGCATTTCCTGGATACTACCCAGGAGCATGGGCCAAGTTTCCTCTATGTCCTTTTAAGCCAATAGGATCCTTCCTCTGTCTGAGGCAGTCATCTGAGCATTGTGATTCAGTATCTGCCACTGACCAGTATCATAAGCCTAACTCCCAAATCTGGACCTTAGCGTCCAGAAATCTGGGTGCCTAGCATGAACCCTTCTAAGTTTAATTACCAGCTTAGCTTTGATCTTGCTGCCACCATCCAAAAATTCCAGGGTTTTGGCCCCCTCTGGTCTCCCCAAAACCTTCCCTGGAGGGACCCCAAGACTCAGAAACCCTGAGCCTACAACAAAGGGAAATAACCCACTTCCCTTCCCTCTCTCTCTCCCACCCAGACTTTCCTCTCTGGGCTAACCTGGGAGTATTGATGCAATCTCTTTACATCACAATACCAAGAAGCATATCTCCTCTATTCCACAAAGAGACAAACCCCAAATACAAGGAAACAGAAGAGATTCTATCTCTCCTCCCCCTTAGCTTCTTCCCGCCCTGGGACACTAGGAGAGTTAAACACAGAGCGTAGTGTTTCCCCTCCCCCCTGTCTTTCCTTTCTCCTTAACCAGAGAAAAACTCAAACAGGTTTTAAAAAGAAAGCTTTATATAAAAAAGAAAGAAAAAAGACATAAACATATTCTCTGTAACAAGATGACAATACAGGGCTATTGCTTATAAGAAAAATATGAATAAACAGTCTGATTCAAAAAGATATCCAATTTGAAACATTCCAGCAAGTTACACACATGTAAATACACCCAAAACAACATAAAAGCCTATATTGTTTTTCTACCTGTACTTACAAGTTGGAAACAGAAGATTAGAAGAAGAAAGAAGCTTCTCATAGCTGAGAGACAAACAAAAGACTCAGAGTCCAAAAATTCCCTCCCTGACTTTGAAAAATCCAGTTTCCTGATTGGTCCTCTGGTCAGGTGTTTGGTTCCCTTTGTTAACCCTTTACAGGTAAAAGAAACATTAACCCTTAGCTATCTATTTATGACAACCAGGTATCTGGCTGTGAAATTCTGAGCCAGCAAACTCAGTTGACAGAAGAAGTATTGGGTACGTGTCTGCATAAATGCTGGGGAAGAGAGTGATTTTAAGTTTCAAAGGTGGTGTTGGAGTGGCAGCTTAGACTCCAAACTCTAAAAAGCTTTCCTTGATATTTCTGGAGTCTTCTTTTCCCAGAAATCAGGGCCCTGGAGAGATTGTACCAGCCAAGGCTATATTAAAACCCTTTCTGTGAAAGGTGGCACTCATCTTCCTCACATGCATGTCAATACTGTGATTCTAGCTCTGTTCTGCTTTGCTCTGTAAATGTAGGTCAATGCACTAGTTGGGTAATGCGCTCTGTGAAGGTATGTCTAATGTGTTTTGCTTTAATTGGTCCACGTAGACCCTGCTGGTGTGCACTAAAAGTTGGCAAGAACACTTTAGTGTAGTACTGAGGAGCACATTTAGTGCACACCAGCAGGGTCTCCATGGACCAACACATTAATGCGCTTTAGCTATCACACCCCGTAGTGTACGTAGCATGGCGATGCAATTAAGCCCTAAAGTGTTGTGTGGAGGCTATAATCTCTCTCTCTCCCCCCTTAAAGGTACATGCTTTCCCTGTCACATCTCTTTCTACCTCCCATACTATCTATCAGTCTTGGATACTTATTTGGCCTCCATAGTATCTGAGAGCATCAATCTTTAATATATTTATCCTTGCAACTGTGAGTGGGGTAGTGCTATTATCTCTATTTTACAGTTGAGGAAACTGAGGCAGAGAACCTAAATGACTTACCCTAATCACACAGAGTCTTTAGCAGAGCAGGGACTTGAGTCTCCCGAATCCTAGGCTAGTGCCCTAACTACTGGACCTTCCTTCCTTTCTATAGTTGAAACTGGGCTAGCAGCATTGATATGCTCAGATCCACAGTTGTTGCTAAAACTGCTTCAGACATTGTGCAGACAGAGCAGATGGAGTTACCATCTGAGATCCAAGATGGAGGAACTATAAAGCAGCCTTGCAAAATTCTATTTGTTAATTTCCTCATGATGGAAAATCAGTTTCCAGACTCTTCCTGTCCCTGCTACCTTTAAAGAAAAGGGGGTGGGGGTTCTGTTGCGGACAGGCTGAGTAGATACGTTTAGGCAAAGTCCTTTTGCATTAGTTTGCAATATTTAATTTGTGGGATAGGCACCCAGGGTAATTTTTTCTTTTTCATGAGTGTTAAATACTATTGACCTACATTTTGAAAAAAATACCTGCCAACTTTTGGGTGCTGAACTTGAGACACCTGTGAAGGGGGAGGAGGGGATAGGTACTGATTTTTCTGAGTATGAGCTCCGTACACTTCTTAAAATTAAGCCCCTTTCAGGTGTCAGGTTAGGCAACCAAAACCAGCAGTCATTAAAAAAAAAAAATAGCTCTAATTTTTCCATCTTTGTCACCCTTCTGGTGAGCCTGGGTGAGCAGATTTTATAGCTGGGCTAGTACACTTTTTAGGCTGACGTTACAAGGCTGCAGCTCTCAGACAACTCCAGTTATGGGAAAATAACGTCTGCTTTTCCTCCTCTCTTCTTTTTCCATCCCATCCCTGACCCACAAGATCTACTGGTGTTCGAGATACTGTCATAGAAGCACTGAAAGGAGAACTGAACCCTGATATACATGCAGTGCATAAATGCAATCATCTGATTACAAAGAAAACATTTAAGTCTTTCCTCACAGTGACTCTGAACCAGAGCAATTAAGAAACCAGACCTGTGGCCAGCTTGTCATCCTAGGTGCCAATTTCATGTGGGCCATTTAACTTGAACATCCTGCTACTCTGCTTACATATGCATTTGGAAGAGTGGAAGCTTCTAGCTCTGCAGCTGCCAATGGCAAATATTAGGTAGTCAGAATATGAAATAATGTATTTCTGTGCCTTCCTGCTCTTCTTATTCAAGTTATGGGGCAGGGGTCAGCAAACTTTCAGAAGTGGTATGCCGCATCTTCATTTATTCACTCTAACTTAAGGTTTTGTGTGCCAGTCATACATTTTAATGTTTTTAAAAGGTCTTTTTCTATAAGTCTATAATATATAACTAAACTATTGTTGTATGTAAAGTAAATAAGGTTTTTAAAATGTTTAAGAAGCTTCATTTACAATTAAATGAAAATGCAGAGCCCCCCAGACCAGTGGCCAGGACCCAGCAATGTGAGTGCCACTGAAAATCAGAAGGCGGCACACGTGCCATAGGTTGTCTACCCCTGTTATAGGGTCTGTTTTCTACTTGAGGTGTATGGATATCTGATTATTCTTAGCGCTGATTAAACATGCTTTGAAAGGAAGATGAAACCTGCTGGTGTGGTAAACCTTGGAAGACTGTTCAGTGCTATGATCAATTCATTAGAAGTTCAGGTCTTGCCCTTAGTAAGGCTGTAATACCTGTCATGTAATTAATCACCAGTAAATTGTAGTATCTGCTAATGTAAGTCTCTGTAGCTGAAGTTTTCATTTTTTGCTTTACAGGGTATTCAAGGACTTTATCGAGGTTACAAAAGCACTGTATTAAGAGAGGTAAAACACTTGTTTTCTGTTTTGAAATTGTTCTGTTGCACTGTATCATATCTTGTTGGGAAAAAGAAATCATGGTACAACTGTGTCAAACAGATGGCTCTGCAAACTTTCAATACAAATATTTCATTCTAGTAAGTTAACTAGTTATGGATATGTAATGGGAGCTTAAATAAAACATTGAAAAGCATCTATGATATAGAAGTGGCAACTAATCTGTGCCTCAGTCCTCTTAGTTTTTATGCTGCGTGGATGTAATTGAATGGAAATGCAGCGGCGGATCCAGGCATCAGCGCTCCAAGCACGTGTCTGGGGTGGCAAGCTGCAAGGGGCGGCCTGCTGGTCGCTGTGAAGGTGGCAGTCAGGTTGCCTTCGGCAGGTTGCCTGAGGGAGATCTGCCTGTCCCGCGGATTCAGCGGCAATTCGGCGGCGAGTACGCCAAATCTGCAGGACCAGGGATCTCCCGCAGGCAAGCCGCTGAATCCGCAGGACTGGGGACCTCCCGCAGGCGCAGCGCCGAAGGCAGCCTGACTGCCGTGCTTGGGGCAGCAAAAAAGCTAGAGCCGCCCCTGTGGAAATGTATCAATTATGAAGATGTACATAATAAAGTATTGGTAAAATTGTGTAAGTTCTGTGACGAGCATCCAGTAAGTGTTTATACACAGAGTGGCACTATCTGGCTCTCAGTCTGTGTGTAAGAGATACATACAGCCTTTCACAGCAAGACGTATAAATGTAATGCAACTTTCTTTGACCCTAAACCCAAGGAACGCTGTCATAGGGAAGAATAAATACTGAAAGTAGACTTTACTCAACTAAGCTAAACATTTTTTTAAATGTTAAAAATATTGGTGAATCTCAGGATTTGCACTTTCTTTAACGTGTTGTTGCTACACTTTGTCAAAGAGCGAGACTTCTTTTAAAAGGAATTAAAAATTCCTCTGTTGAATTTTGTGGGCCCAGTCTGTTCTTGCTAAATTAATTGGGAGCAAGATCAGAGCCAGCATGTAATTTCAGCGTTGTCACTCTCTTTAGGTCTTAGTTGTGGTTTTGGCCCTGATTCTGTAATTGGATTCTTTGTGAAGCCCTGTGGGAGCAGAGCTCTGCCCTGGGGAATCTGATTGTATGATTGAAGCATTTATGTTGTAGTGTTTTTTTTTTTTGTCTTTGAATATGCTCCGTCTGTGACGTGCCTATAGCTCTCATTTGGAGAGTGCAAGATGGATATGGATTCCCTCTACATATTAGTACTGGGAGGATTCCCAACTGTTTTATTGTGATTCTAATCTTACAGCTCCCTTGCACTCTAACAAGTATTGAGTAGTAGTACATTTAAACAAAAAACCATTGCTTAGATTGTAACGTGGTGATATGGGTTTAAACTCCTCGTGCAGGCTTGTCATTTGCCGAACACTTTAGAGAAGGATACAGGATTGGTTTCCTCTGAAAATAGTATAAATGTCTTTCAGAATTGTGCTTTACCTACTGTGTTTAGTTAGGTGTAGCACTTGTATTTTGTTCTTAAATGAGACATAGCTAAGCAATCAGGGTTAGATCTTAGCCTTTTTTAAAAACTCAGACTCAATGTTTACCATTAAAAAAATATTCATTATTTATATTACCATTGATAGTAATGCTAACTAATTAGCATTTGAAAGCCTGCTTTCAGCAGCATTCATTGCTTTAAAGAACTTTCCTTCATGCCCAAAACTGTATTCAGGGATAAGGATATAGGTATTGTGTAAACCTTACTACATACAGTAAGAAAATCCCAAATATAGTGTTGCTTTAAGTACCAACAAGTGTTAATGCCAGAGTTTATTTTAGCCATTCCAAATGTTTCAAAAATTAGTTATTTGTGTGAAGATGACACTTGCTTTTCTGAAACATAACCCCCACCACAGCTTCATCCTGTACTTATTTTCTGGCTCACTAAACACACATTATTGCCTCTGATTTCATCTGGAGGCAGGCAAAAGAGGGCAACAAGGCTTTTTGATTTCTCCGAGGGGTTCTGAATAAATGAATAAATTTAGATGCCATGGAATACAGATTTTGCATACTAACAGATAAAACACATGGTTACAGCTGGATGCAAGTCTCTTTAAAATTTGTTTTGACATATGTCAGGACGGTAATTAATTTCCAGGCCCTTCTCCTAGCCCAGTGTGTGACCTTTCTGAGATAACTTTGTTTACCCAAAATAGCAGGACTTTGCTGGAAATTTAATTGGGGTTCTTTCTACTATGTATATTCATAAATGATCCTTCAGAACTGATTTCAGTTGAAATATTGCTTTTTTGGAGTATCTGTCCAACAGAATGAGAAAAATTATTGCCTAATGAAATGTGGTTTCTCTTCAAAATGAAACAAATAATAGATGATCTGTTTAAAAAAAAATCCCTATTCTTTTAACACAATGTTAAGACTATCACATTTTGACACACTAAATATCGCTTTTTGCAGTGAAGTGTCCATTTGATAGTCTGAGTAAAAGCAGCACATTCAACTATTTGCTGGAAATGTTGTAAAGCTGAAACTTTTGCTGGGTGTTCCCTCCCCTCCCCTCCGCTCCTCTCCCCCTCCCTACTTTGAGAATGCATTTCTTCCTTCCTTCAGCAGAAGATCTTTGGTAAAAGCCTGTGTTAATTCATTAGATACCTCTGTGTGTTCCCTGTATTGTATGCATACAGTAACATTTAATTCTAGCTGAATCTAGTGTTTATGGAATCTCTTTGCATGCTTCAGCTTTTGCTTGTAGAAAGCCATTTTAGTTCAGAAGAAAGTGTTTCAGTATATGGGCTACAGTGTTGGATATCTTTTTTTAATGGGGCCTAACATATTGATTAACTTCAATGGAGGAGCAGAGTGGAGAACTGAGCCATTACTTAAGATTCTCTCCTAACTCAGAGCAGATGGCTAGTGCATGTCTCTCCCCCTTCCCCTTTGGTTTCCACAAATTTCTCATTCCCCTTTTAGTGGCTCTTCCCTCTCAAACCCCATTTCCTATTGGTACCTACATCTTCCTCCCTTTTGCTTCTATCTGCCTTTGGGTTCTTCTGACCCCAGAACCCCCAAGGGAGATTAGGTGCATTGCAGTTGTGGGTCTGTTCCTCCATACATGCACTGGCATTGCTAGCACCAGCCTGAAAGATGCACGCTCAGGCCCTTGGAAGAGAGCTGCTAGGCTAGAGGGCTGGGCTACATGATTGCTCAATGAGACTTTCCTGTCTGGATAAGTGGCAGGACACAGAAGGCTGTGAGAAGACATGGAATTCTCACGATGTCATTTCCAAGTGAGAGAGACACTTTCTCGGGTGGTAGTACACCATTTTGTAGAAAGTAGATTATGTTAGTGAGAGGGGGTGTGAATTATAATTTTCCCCAACACTGAAAAATGTGTTCACAAAAACTCCCCAACGAGCTTACAGCAAAGCGGAGAAAATATCCATTATAAGGTCTCCAAAATGTCTTAATTTTCTACGTCTGCTGAGACTCTACAGAAGCAAACTGAGCCAGAGTTTTAATTCCTGCATAATTCATTTTATTAACTATGACCAAGTAGAACATCTGTTAAAATTCCATAATGTTAAGTTCATGGGAAAAAGAGAGCAACCCCCAAGTTCTCCTTGGAATTTTTCCATTTACATTAATGCTACAGCCTTCTAACAGATGTCTTAAATGGACATTGCTATCAATGAGACCACAACACAAATGAAAATGAAGCACCTTGTCAAATCTCGCTATTTACCGTAGCTCACTGTATAATGAATGACTTCACTCTGTGCATCTCTGTGCGCGTATATGGTAGCTTCACAGTAGCAATAGCATAGTAAAGGTTGAAATGTCACTTTTGTTGTAAGTTACTGCTAGTGCTTGGAAAATGCAAAGTGCTAATTTAAAAAAGCCCAATAATTTGTCACTTCTAAACATATTACAGCTGGACTGAAAAATTATGTTTGTTCCAGCCCAGGAGTGAACTGAAGAAGAAATAGTATGTGGTTTTCAGCTCTTGGTGGGTTTTTTGCTCACCCATAACCTGATAGAAGCTCTGCTTTAGAAGATCAAGCCTGGTATTTGAATGATCATGAATAAACATACACTTTGTACTTCGCCTTGTTTGAAGAAACTTGAGCTCCTACCTTGCAATGGGCTTTCAGCAGCTGGATGTGACCTACTGAAGTCAAAGCAGCAGTGCCTGGGCAGAGCTAATTGCAGGATCAGGGCCTTCATGTCAAAGTAAAAGCACTGGGGGTTTGGATCCAGTCATGGGCTGATGAGTGGATTCAAATCTTTAGGAAGGTCTTTACCTTCAGGAAAATGGATCAGAGAGTTACCACAGATGGTGCTTAAAGTAGCCAAGAGTGCTAATGAGTCAAGGCAGTAGCCAGCTTGTTACTGGAAGGGGAGAGGACATTTCAGCTGTATCCCTTCTGAGAGAGTGAACCAGTTACAAGGAAATCTTGTTGACATCTTAGATGGCAGCCCCCCAATGAAACACACAGCAGCAATTTTGCTGGAGCTGTTGGCTATCATAAATACTTTGCAGTATGTGGTGGCAACACATATACACAAGGAAGCTGTGAGAACTTGCCATGTTTTAAGAGGAGAAAGCTAAGAAAAGCAACAACAACAAAAAGCCTCAAAATATCTTATTACCTGGCAGAGAGTGAGGTGCAGCCTGCAGCAGTTAGAAGCCAAATGACCCTTTAACAGCGGCACCTGTTAACTCTTTCCCAAATTTAAAGTGCCAATTTGCCAAGCATTCTGGGAAAGGCTTGCATAAAAGGGTGAAACCCAAGGGAGGCATTTAGAAAATGGGGCAGCTCTTAGGCAGTGGGCTAGAATTTCTGAGGGTTAGTGACTGCAGTTAGAACACAGTCAGCCTTGTTTACAAGTGACTCCTAGGGTGCCATATGATGGATGTAGCTGTGTGTGTGTTCCTTTTGTTATAATATCTTGATATAAATATCCTGGTCTCCTTGGCGCTTAGTTTTTTAGGTTTATTGCTAGGGTAGAACAAAGTTGCTGATAGAGTCTTCTCTGACTTCTGCAATTAAAATGTTGACCTTGGTCTTTCATCTTTGTATAGCTTTTTTGTGTATTTAATACACAGTATACACACACCTTAGCAGAATCAGGCAAATAATCCAGTTTCTTAACACAGAACTTGTTTGGAAAACCAAACAATGCTCTCTAACAAAATGCACACAATAGCTGTCTTCACTTTGTTCTCTGGGAAACCACCTGTTTTGTTTGTTTTCCTCATGAAGCTCTTAGTATGCTGGATTTAAACAGAATTTGCTTTTTTAGGCTATAAAGAGAACTGCTCAGGATCTGTCTACAGTGGTTCACTTTGCATGACTGAGGCTTTAGACTCTTGTCAGGCAACCAGAGTTTCTTAAACTGAAGAGTATTTTCAACTAGCACCAAAACACTAACTGAGACAGGATTGGGAATTGGAAGACAGATTAAACATCCAGTCCAACATTTGTGGGAAATGTGCATAGTTTTTGTGGTGTACTTAATGGAATATCCACTAGGGCTAGGTTGAAAAGTATTGTTGGAAGGTATCCATACTGCCCCACTGTACTCTTTAATCACTTCCTCCCTTTCAGTTTAACACCGTGCTATTCTGAAAAGCGCATCTCTGGAGCATATTAGCTCTTGGGTAGAATGCTTGAGTGTTTCTATCTCCCTATGTCAGCCAGAGAATTTCATTTTAAAAGGCCCTTAAGTACTTGAGGCAATTCTCCATGGTGAAATAGGGAGGCCGGTCTCCATAGTTCAGGGTCCAGTGGCCTGGTGCTTTAATATAGTTTGGAAACTCACTTTCTAGATCGCAGGCTGGAATACTGGTAAATGGAGCTATCGATCATTTATTTTTGCATTATATACAGTGTACTTAGTACTCTCTTTAGGCACAGTAGAATAACATTTAAAAACAAAAATAGATGTCTCAAAAGTCATTGAAATAACTTTCAAAGTCCACAAAATAACCTTGTATTTTTGTAATTGATGTGTGAATAAACAGGCTATGTGACATGCGTGGAAGATCAACAGACTTTGGTTTGGATGGACCAAGGCAGAAAATGAAAATGTCCTGTATCTCTCACATACAGATAAATGCCAGGTCCTTTTGCCTATTTAATTGAATGCACCTTCTTTTTATAGTTAGGTGCTAGACACACATGTGTAACATAGCTACAGCATGGTCCATTGGTAGAGCAGGAGAAATGAAGTCCTGGATTCATGATTCTGCCACCAATTTGCTGTTTAACATTGGACATGGGGCACTTTTCCGCACTGCCTCGCGTCTGTAATGTGTGAGCCTGTAACATCTCTGGATGCAGTGGGCTCTGTACATGCAAAATTATACTGTACTTAAAATCTAAAGTGTTGCATCTAGACTCTGGGGGTAGGCAAGATATGTTGAAAACTATGCGCCATATTTAGGGCACACAAGATTTAATAATGCAAATCTTTTTCAAATGAATGTGCATGTGAGTGGGGTTTGGTGGGACACCTATTTGATTTCATGCTTCAGATAGGGGCGCGGAGACTTTTAAAAGGGAGCTTAATAAGGCATTTTGAAGACTACTTTCTGCAGTAATCATGATCACACAAATGAGTTCCAGCCATGTACTAGGATCCAGAAAAGGAGCAGGAGGCACCTGCTACACTGTGCTCTAGTTTGCTCATGCTGTGACTTCTAATAACCTAAGAGGTATGTTCTTAGCATTGGTTGCTCTCGATACCACAAAGTTTGGCAACCATTTAAAGAATGCACTCTCAATCATTATCATGTCTGGTGGGGAAACTTAATGTGAGTCCATCCCTCCCAAATAAAAGTGCATGTGACACGGTTCACTATCTTCTAGTTAATCTCTCTTGTAGGAGAGTGTGCTAAAAAGAGAAATCCGAGGCAAGGTCCTTTGCCTCAACAATCTGGGATGTTAAATATAACACAGAGAGGTGCAGACACAGAGAGATGGATTTCCCTTGTTTGGCGGGGTAGAAGCTGAAAGAGTTGTGCATAGATAGATAGAAGAAGGAATCTTGAAGACTATAAACTTCTGTATTTGGTTGCAATCTCTACTTCTGGGGGAATTCTATGCTACTGCGTGTATGCATATTTAATAAGCTGCAGATTTCTAATTTTCATGCAGAAAAAAGCTTCTGCCAAAATGTTGCTGTAGTTCTGCCATTTGCCCACCCGAGGGAGCTGTGGTGATAGAACAAAGTTGCAGCTCCCCCCCGCCCAGCAAGGAAAGAGAGAGATGCTTTAGCAGTGCTTGTCAGATCAGGTCAGGAGACAGGATATGTCCGGTGCTGGGGGGCAGGGTGTCAGACAGGGGCTTACAAGGACTAGTGAGGAATGACAGACTGGTGTGATTATATTGTATTCTTTTGACAAAATATGCAGAATTTTGCAGAATTTTAAAGTATTGTGCATAGAATTTTTTATTTTTTGTTGCAGAATTTTTAATTTTTTGGCGCAAAATTCCACCAGGAGTAAATCTCATCAGAGTTTATAAATTTAGCAGGATCTAATGCGGTCAGTCATTGCACTGTTGACTTCCACAGTGTTGTGGGAATGGGGATGGCACTTTCTCTTTAGAGTCTAGCAGCATAGTGTGGAATTCAGTGGGAGCGAGGCACCTAACCAGTTTAGCTGCTTTTGAAAATCTTACTAGGCACCTAAATAGCTTTGTAAATCTGGCCTGTTGTCTTCTTTTTTGGAGACATAAAGCGAGATTCTAATGCTTGTGATTTGCTTAAATAGGGATGTAGGGGGGAATCTCATGGCATTTTTGCCTTACTAGTGGTGTCAACTTCTGTACTATAGGCAACAACATTTTGTCTATCTAAATTCTCTCTGCTGTTTTCAGTTGGGTACAGGAGTCTTCACTTCCTGTCCCAATTAGTGATATAATACTGCTGTGTACTGCTAAAGAGTCACCAAGTTCCATTCTAGAGATGACCTCAGTACACTGTGTGCACTGGTTTAAGTGTGTGTGTGTGTGTGTGTGTGTGTGTGTGTGAGAGAGAGAGATTATATATAATTTGAAGCACATATGTACAATATCCAGGAATACAACATACACCTTTTAAAAAAAGCACTTTGAGATCCATAGGAGTTAAAAATCCTGTACAAATGTAGGATTATTTGCTGTGGCAGGATATTGGCAATAGAAACTGATGTCACTCAAACAGGAAATTCTCGCTGGACCTTGTTTTGCCCTGATGTAAGCTGTTATCCCAACTAACACTAGCAACAATTATCTGATTTCAGCATCTGCCCTAGTAGTCTGAGATTTCTGTAGTTCTGTTAAGGGGGCCAATATTTTTTTTTAGGTAGTTAAAGGGAAGGCAAAAAAAATCTGGGCATTACTGCTCCTATATAAATGATTACTGTCAGGAGAGAGAAGGGGAAGTGAGACCTTTTTTTCTTTTATTTCCTTGTTATGTTCATGTTGAATAAATGTAGCCTTGATCACTACAGCTTCTGTGCACTAGAGGGCACACGACGCCTATGATTTCTGCAATGTCAACCTATAGCAAACCTTTATTGCTGGGATCTAATCGGTGCATCTTGAAATTGACTTGGCATTAATCACACCCCTGAACCAAACCAAAAAAGGCAACATAAGGAACAAGACCCTCTTCATTTTATTTTATATAGGGGAGTGGTCCCATGGAATTTTGTGGGGCTTCCTAGTGTAAGTAAAGGGAGTGGGATTCAGCTCAGGATTAATACATGGATTCACAACTTAGAACCTCTGAGTTTTCATGTGATATGAATTGATAGAATACATTCCCCAGTTCTAGGACACTCCAAATGTGGACTCATTGAGTGGTTCCCTACTTCTTTTATACTGTTATCACATGCTATAACAGGAAGTTTCAAACCACCACCTCAACCTATTCTGTCTAACCATAAAGAAAGGAATGGTGATGATGTGTTCCTGGGTTACTAGACCAGGTCGGAGGAACCATGGTTAATGCATTCAGGCTAATCAAACTAACTTATTAAGAATCTGCTTTTTTTCTGAATTCTGAATTTGGTGAACTCACTTAGCTTTGCAAACATACCATGAGTTTAATGGTCATCTGGGTTGATATAGTCGATACCCGGAGTGCACCAGAATTTGGGAATCCTGTTGAAAATACAGTGGTGTTAAGATACTGAACCTGCCTGTAGGTGCATTCCCTCTCCTTATTGCATGAATGAGGGCCCAATCCTGCAGGTAAAGTTGAGTAGGAGTTAAATCCACACAAAGACTGCAGACCTATTGTCAAATATCTTTGAGTACTGGGGAACGTCTGTCAAACTCCCCCACCTCCACCCCTCCTCGCCCCGGGTGTATGATTTTTAAATACAAATTCTTAATGGGAAACTTATCTGTTTTAAAAAAAAAAAAAAAAAAGAAGAGAAGCCATGAGATTTGCAGAACAGTTTGATACTAGTTTCTCCATAGTTAAAGCTGAACTAGCTTAACAGGAAAGCCAAAGGTCTGAAATAGCCACTTTAGAAGATAAGTATCTTCAAACACTTTTGGGGTGGCATGTAGGAGCTGAAACAGGCAGTCCGTGTGTATATGTGGAGGAGTGGGGGACAGAAGCAGCTCCCAGGTTATGATGCCATCTCCCCTACAATTTCACAAGGAAAAAACTCATACATTATAAATATCTTATATATAATTTTATTACAGGCTCATACAGAAACTGTAGGCCAATCAGATATGCTCTCTGAGCTGCAGACAGAATTAGTATTATTTCACTGGGGCCCTTTCTCCCTGGACTTTTATTTTTCTGCTAATTTTATTGAAGCAATAAAGTGAAGTTTCCTGAACTTTTTTTTTGCCTTTGTTTGCTGCGTGTAAATTGCTTTCCTGTTTTTGGTGTTAGGAGCTAATAGTACTGGCTAGAGCTAGGTATAGTTTGCTTGAGCTTTTTGGCTTCACTTGCAGATCTGGCAATATGACCCGTCTCTTGATATCTCTCTGTTGTGCTTGCTATTCCAGTCTTGGGCCTTTCCTAGTTAAAGACCGCCAGTGCTATAGACTGTGTGATGTCTTTGTAATGTGGACAGATTTCCATTAAGGATTAAGTTGGGGCCACTCAGATCTTGTTTTTTGTGTTTGTTTGATGCTTAACCTAGAATGTTAACACAGATTTGCAGAGGAGAAAGACTGGGGGGCCAAATTCTGCATTGATTTAATGTGATCTCATTGGCTTCAAATACCAGGGAGAGGTCAGGAATAGCATCACACAGATCAAAACTGAAGTGTGTGGTCCGTAGTTCACAGGGGAGATTTGCCAGATATTTAACTGCCCCCAATCTGGCTTTAGCCAGTACTGAGATTTCCTTAAATTCAGGAGCAAAAATAAGGCTTTGGGGGCTGCATTGGGTGTAGGACTTTGGGACTTTAAATTGGATCCTGCCCCATTGACTTTAATGCACACAATGACAGTCAAGCAGGATTTGGCCTAGTAGATTTATGCCAGTGATCGCCTACCTCACACATTTCTATTTTTTTGTCTGCTAGAGTAGTTTGTCTTTTGGCCTCTACAGCTGTATTGCTAATGTATCATCTATTTCTGGAAATGACCCGTACGATTAGGTCAGTTTGTTTTAGCCTGGCTCTCTGTCACTCCAGCAGAACAGCACATTTCCCCTGACTGCATGAAATCCACGGTAGACAGTCTTGATAAATATGATTAATGGCCTCCTCTGCTTTTCACCGCAGTTGAAAGCTTCATGGGAGATTGTGTCAACTGGGGGATCGGTTTGTCCAAAACTTGCCATCACATAACATAATTCAATCAGATGGGTATTCTTTATTAGGTATGTTTTCTTCATTGTTCCCACTCTAAGCAAATCTTGTGTCATCAAACTATGCTAATAGCTTGTGTTGTGACAGTCCCACCAAGAAAGCTGATCTAAAAATAATGTAGTGCGTGGAATTTTTTTTGCAGTTTTTTGAATATTTGGAAATTAGTTACATTTATTGAAGTTGACCTGACTATATATATTCCTAAAATTAGTTACATATTAAAGCACCTTGCTGAATCAAGGCCAGAATGAGCATATGCATGGATGTTACTGCCTTACCATGGATGAAGTTCAACAATAGGACTTTATCAAAGGAATGCACACGTCAATAGGGCACCGACACTTTTGTGTTTGGTAACGTGAGTTATAACACAGCATTTATATGATTTTTATAAAAGGTCAAAGCAAACCATTTCATTTTATGGTCAAGGAACATTTGACTGCATTGTGAGATAAAAGATGCCTTTGGGGCTATTGTTTTCCTGCAATGCACAGAGAGAGAAAGAAAAGAGAAGTTAATAAAGTCACTTTGAAAAATGCTCTGCATCAATTCCAACAGTTGCTTCACCTCTCGGCAATGAATAAGAATAAGTAGAGGGAGTCATAGATGTTTAAGGCCAGAAGGGGCATCAGATCATCTAGTCTGACCTCCTGTATATCACAGGCCCCTAAAAAACACCTAGCCCTGTCCCCACTTCAAGTCTGTCAGCCATCATTAGATCCAAGTATCTCAGAGTACAGGAGACTAAGATATTGTGAGTCACAGGCAGAGATCAGGAGGGAATGAGGTGCCTCCAATGCCTGAGGCCTCTGCAGTGGCATGGAATTGGTTTAGTAAGATATGCCCAGATGATCCTAGCAAGCGACCCATGCCCTGTACTGCAGACGAAGCTGAAACATCCACGGGGCCCTGCCAGTCTGACCTGGGGAAAATTCCCTTTCAACCCTACATATGGTGATCAGTTAGTTAGATCCTGAGCATATGAGCAAGAACTACTAGCCAAACACATGAGAGCGAATTCTCAGTTTGATCTCAGAGCACCAGTCCACCCCATCCAGTGTCCTACCTGCAGCTGTGGGCCTCTCTAAGGCTTCAGAGGAAGGGACAAAAAAAACCCAAACCAACAATCCCAGAATACATCTGCGGGTGGGGAAATTCCTCCTTGAAATATTTAAATAGAGCATTGATCTGTGTGGGTAAAAAGATGTAGTTTGATGTATTTGCATTTAGAGACGTTCATCTAGTCTGTAGGCTGGTGAACAGCCATGTAAGCAGGAAATATTTTCATTTGTGGATTGTGTTTAAAAATCAGAAGCTTAATTTTTCCCCTTTTAGTGGAAAGACTTGACCACAACACAGAAGGATCTCAGGCTTGACTTTTCACGTACTTCTACCATGCAATTATGCAGGCCTTCTAAAAAGAGTCTATCACCATTCTGAATAATTGAGTACAAATCTTAATAGCAGATAATCCCCCTGAAGTTGCTTTTGCAGTGCAGTCAAAGGACGGCTTTGTTAAGGCATTACCTAACAAATTAGCTGCTAAATACTGGTAATAACCTATTTCCCACAGATTGCATTTTAATTGCACCCTAAGCAATATGATGGTAGAAGACACTTATTGGTGGCAAACTGATGCTTGCATATATATCCAAGCACTGTGACTAATTAGCATAAAAAGTCACTTTTAAAAGTCTTTGCAGATATCAGAACTGTGTCAAAACGTTCACTTTTTGCTTATATTTTTCTGTCTGCCTGAACAGTATTCTCTCTCATTTTCTTTTGCTTAATGTTTTAGTTTAACTGCTTGCAGGCAGCCCCTTTTGCTATGAAATTGCTATTTGATTTTAAAATATTATATGCCTCTTTGGGTTCTATGGGTCATTTCCCACACAAACAATAGGAAAAGGGGAAATTTTTCCTCTGGGGTGAAAATCCAGTATTTTGCATTGCACTGTGTGTGGAAGTAGGAGTTTGTTTTGTCAATCTGTGTCTGAGTAAATAGTTAGAAAAATAAACAGCTTTCTTAATTCCACCCCCAATGTCATTACAGAGGCTATGCCTTTCCCCCCATATTTGCTATTTCCCTTCATCCCATCTCTTCCTCTGCAATAAAGGATTGTAGCCATCAAAACTGGCAAGCGTTAAGCATGATAATTAGTTCAATATACTGACCAATTCTGTGAATTACAAGTTCAAAGCAACATGTGGACACGGATGAAATCAGATTTTGGCATTTGTTACCCTGATTGTTTCAGGATACTCCGCCGGAGCTTCTTTGATGTGTAAATAACTAATGGATTGTAATGTCTTGCTTTAAGTACATCAGACATGTACATGACTTTTGTTTTTAGATTTGGAATTCATATTGTAGTAATAGCTTTGAATCAGATTAATAAAATTATTCATGTTTCGTGATTTCATAAAGTATGTGATTTACCCCCCAGAAAAGATCTTTTCAGTCTTTATGTTGTAATAGATGTGGCAGAAGGCTCCCTGTGTGCTGGAACGTTGACCCCAAAGTATTTAAACAGACATAATGGTGAAGTCAGAAGAAACCACCTTCATTATTGTTGTTTTTCTGCAACCTGAAAGTAGCCGCTGTATCTCCTTACTTTTCCATTACTGTCAGACCTGCTAAACAAAATAACTTGTGATTGCTTTTGTTCAGCCGTTCGGTGGTTTATTCCTTCCTTCCCTTGCCCTCCTCCTCTGTGTAACCGGACTTCCTTTATTTTCAGTTGGGATAATTTGCCCACAAAATGACAGCCTTCCCCATTTTCTCAATGATCTTTCATCCGAATTGTGCGGTGGATTTAGTTGTGCAGTAAGTACTACTGAGATTACCAAACAGACACCATTTGTTGCCTGTATGACATAGGCAAGCAGGTCTACAAAGATAAGCTAATTCACGTTAAGCAACAATTGGCCCTCCAACTTTTTGTTTTTTAATCATCTCTGGACTTTAGTTTTGACTTGGAAAGGAGAATGCGGGTTTACTAAGATTGAAAAAGATAAGAGTGTGGCTCCAACTTTTGACCATCAACTTTCTAGCTTGGGTGTTCCTAATTCAATTCTCTCCAAATTCAGTTGGACCCAATATTCTTCGCTTTCTGTCTTAAACTGGTATATAGTGTTCTTGTGTGCTGTTAAACCCCTCCTATTTCATCCCAAAGGTACACTTAAGTATTTAGCAATGGGATTCCGATTGTTTTACACAGTTCAGTGATGTTTTTAGAGTGCTTTGGGATCCATTTGGATCAAACCTGCTATGTAAACACAAAGTCTTCATTATTCTCAGTAACTCAGCTGTACAGCAGTTACCCTCTGTAGGTCTTGATGCCAGTGCATGTGTGTGAAAGTACTGTATATCACCCAAAACTGACATTTGCATGAAACACATAATGTTTTCCTAGGAGGGTGGAGAGGATCGATACCCACCACTCTGTGCTCGGACACTGATCTGCACTGCACACACAATGGAGTGTGCATGTGATTGTGTTAGAAGACTATCATAAGCATCTTTCCCAAATCTGGACCTTAGCGTCCAAAAATCTGGGTGCCTGCATGAAACCCTCTAAGCTTAATTACCAGCTTAGATCTGATAGCCTGCCACCAACCAGGCATTCCAGCGCCTGGTACACTTGGGTCCCCAAAACTTCCTGTGGAACCCAAGACTCAGCCCCCTGAGTCCCTAACAAAGGAATAAACATTCCCCCACCTCTCTCCCACCAGAATTCCTCTCTGGGCTTCCTAGAGTTCTGATGCAACCTCTTTACATCACAATACCAAGAACATGTCTCTTCTTCACAAAGAGACAACTAAATACAAGGAACAGAAATGATTCTCTCTCTTCCCCTCCACAATTCCTTGGTGCTGCAGAGATTCACCCCTGTAGATCTAACACAAAGAGAATTTTCCCTCCTTTCGTTCCTTAGCCTACCAGAGAGAAAAACTCAAACAAGTCTTAAAAGAAAACTTATATAAAAAGAAGAAAAGAACAGAAAATATCTCTGTATTAAGGTGACAATAACACAGGTTCAATTGCTAAAAGAAAAAGGAATAACCAGCTTATTCAAAAAGAATACAATTAACATCCAGCAACACATACATGTAAATCAAAAACAATAACAGCCTATTATTTTCTACCTTTGACTTACAACTTGAAACTGAAGATTAAAGCTTTGAAGATAGAAAGATCCTTCTCATGACTGAGAGCAGACACAGACACAGCCGCATAACTCCTCCTCAGCTTTGAAAAATCCGGTTTCCTGATTGGTCCTCTGGTCAAGTGTTTGGTTCTCTTTGTTAACCCTTTACAGGTGAAAGAAACATTAACCCTTAGCTATCTGTTTATGACAAAGACACAATTGGAAACACTGGAATGGCCATAATGGAGGATACCCTGTGGCCATCTAGCCCAGTTTCCTGTCTCCCATAGTGACCACCCCCATGTGTTTCAGATGATGGTGTAAGAGCCCTGCAGAAGGCAGCTGTGGGATAATCTGCCCACTACAGTGGACTGAACTGCATAAAACCTCAGTGTACTAGCCCCACCACCCATCCCAACAAAGAATTACTTTTACAAATAAGTAGGGCGACTAGATAGCAACTGTGAAAAGACAGGACTGCGTGGGGGGTAATTGGAGCCTATATAACAAAAAATCCCCCAAAACAGGACTGTCCCTATAAAAACGGGACATCTGGTCACCCTACAAATAAGTGAGAAATACAGAAATCTTTGAATTTTAAAACCAAACATTTTCTATTAAATTGTTGGAAGTTTGGAGTAACTAAAATACTGTTTTTTGGGCAATGATTGATATGAAAACAGGCTAAACAGAATTATTTTAATCCTCTTGCTCCTCCTAAACAAGGAAATAATAGAAAGAAAGCTATCTACTATACATGAAACATCAGAAAGTATATTTGCTGAATAGGTGCATATCTTAACCTATCTGGACCGGACCATGATTCCATGAAAGTCCATGGGAGTTTTACTGTTGAGCAGTCATGAATTCTGCATTAACAAGTCGGGGCACAATTTGATAACACATTTCTCCTCAAATCCTGTGCCAGAAGATGATTCCATAAATAATTACGTGGCTCTCTTTCACTTTTGTTATATAGTCCCCTAAATGTTACTGTGCATTGTCTGAAAACTAATAACCAGAAGAATGGCTAGCAACACTGTGCAAGCAGAGAAAGCATTTCAGAATGACATCTTCTTATGAGAATTCATTTTAGCTTTGGAACAAATTCATCTCACACCTGCTACACTTGGCAGCAGACATAGTTTCCATGTCATAAAGAAAAATAGCTGAACATATCCAAAAAACCCAAAGGTATATAGACATAGTATGGTGTGAGGGAAAGACTTTTAACATCAAAATCCTCTTGAAGCTGTCATTAAATACAGAAGAGGGAAAGAAAAAATCTTAAGCATAGCAACGAAAATAATGTTAACTTGCGGTTAGAAAGGGTCAATGCTCTACATGTTCTGATATGGTGTTGATGTATTGTGCTTAACTAGACTTAGTCAAATTCAGCTCTGTGGAGGAAGAGCCCCAAACTCTTCATTTTTTGTCTGTGTTGTGGAAGTGCTATACAGATTCTTTTATAGATATTTTACTTTAATGTCCTTGTCAGTGCTTGCCGACTGGCGGTAAGAGCTCAGACTGCTCACAGCAAGCCCTATACTGTAAAGAAATGCACAACACCTTTTATTTTTCAAAGCCAGAAATGAACGGTGGCAGCTTCAGTCCTTCCAGGCTGTGTGATTGTTTGGCATCCTCCGGCTTGATTCCAGTTGTAAAACTCAGTGTCTTTAAGGTTTAAAAATATGCAAGCCTCTTCATTAGTCATTCAGGTCTTTATTTTCTTTGCATGCAGCATTTGGGTTTCAGCTATCAACATTTCTCCATTTTTTCTGGGAAGGGTCACTTACTTTCAAACCTTTGATGCTTGCTGCATCAGCTTTATTCTTTCTTTCTTTCTTTCTCTCTTTCTCTCTTTCTTTCTTTCGTGTTTACAGTATATCCATGGAGAGACTCTTTTCATCCATTCATGCTGATAATGCTTTTGAACTTCAAGATAGAATGAGTCTTCCAGAATTTAACTATTCATTTCCTAAGGGAGCTTGAATGATTTAGCAGATGAAACAACTCCCATATTGACCTTGGGTCTGCAGACCCAGCCAGAGTAGTTCACATCACCAAAGGACTCCTTTATAACTTGTTCGGATGATGCTTTAAGTTGAGACCCATGACTGAGCTGGCTTGGAGGAGGAGGACTTGCTGGTGTGAGAATGAACAGCATTGAAATGGAATGGTGAAGGGTCATTCCATGTCTGATACTGCTGCCCTTCACTGAGATGTTTAAAAGGGCACTATAGAATTGGGCTTTCACTTTTCATCTACAGTATTCATCATATACGCTCCTACTCAGTTGTAGCTGATTGGAAGCCCTTGTCTTTTTTCTATAGCTTTTAGCATTTGTTCATTTAAAATAAAGTATTTCCATTCAAATAGTATTTTATTCAGGATTTTTAATCACGTCATGACCTAGTGTATCCAGCTTATACAGTGAAGCACTTGTGCCATACTGTCTTTCATTCAGACTGTTTGATCTCAAACGTATATTTCATCCAATATCTACATTTCCTCTTAGACAAATCTTTAGGAATTCTCTTTTATATCTATGGCTCTTTACTTTTCAGTGTTCTCTATTAGCTTCTTGTTTCAGTTGTAAGTCTAGATCCTGTTCTCCTTCCACCTCAGTCTCTGGTTTCATCCAGCATCCATTATTTAGTCATAATGGAGCATGTCTAACTCCAATTTGGTGTGTTTGAGATATATTTATACTTAATATCCATTGTTACTAACAAGTAAGTTATAGACATCTAGTGTTCTCAAGGAATGAGCTTGGTGGCCAAAAATAGCAACACAGGGGCAGCTATGACACACTTTTTAGTCTCAAGCATTTTTGATCACTGGAAGGATGAAACCCATTCTGCCTATGCAGAGGCAAGGGCATCCCAGCTTTCATGTTAAGATATAACTAGTGCAATATACGCATGGACATTAATAGTGCATCCCTAATGTGTAGTATACAGAACAGTTCTTTGGTTGAGCTTAGAACTTGTTTCCTCTTCTAACTAAGCATTCCAGAATCTTTTAGCAGGGAACAGAATGGGAAGTAGACAACTGTTCAGAAACAGACGAGGTAGTTACATGTATGGGGGTATGCTACAAAAGATATCAGAGTGTGGCATTTGCTTGAAGCTCAGTATTGCTGTCCAACCAGAGGTAGCCCCTTCTGGACAGACAAAAGGACTGTAATCTTTCCTATGGCATTTCTGAAGCCTTTCCCAAGTTGAATGATGCAGTGTGTATATTTATGTAGAGTTTTTTAGTCTCAGAAGGATAAAATCAATAAGACTTCAGGTTGCTGCAAGAGAATTCTCTGCAGTTTTCTCTATTTATAAGTTTTAAAAGCTCTTTTTTTTTCTGTTTGGTTTTGTTTTTTAACTAGAAAGGAGCCTGAATTGCAAAAATCAGAGCCAGATTTGAACACCCCCCACTTTTGGGAATATTAAAATCTTAGGATTTGGTTTGGTTCACTAGAGAGAGGAGTCCCAGGTGAAATTCACAGCTATGTCTAATCTTGTTTCTGCAGATGTCCCAAGATCAACACTGTGAGTCTCACAGTATTTGGTGTTTTTTTCTTAAAGGCCCGTTTGAGCAGGGGGTTGGACTAGATGATCTCCTGATGTCCCTTCCAACTCTAATAATCTATGATTCTGTGATTCTATATGGGAGAATCCTGACTTTTGTTTAAGCACACCAACACATTTCTAGCTAATGGTTGGGAAGAAAAGCTTGAAAACTGTGAACTAAGTGCTATTCTTAAGGCTCAAACCCCAAAGACAAAGGGAGCTCACAAAACTGTGTGGCTGGGCAACAAAATGGCATATGAAATTCAACATTGATAAGTGTGACTGGGTGCCTGGATGGATCACGCTGAGAATGCCTTGTTTTTTGCAGTCTGACCTGAGTGAGGCAGACAATCCCCCAAACTAGTGGTTTATTGTATACTTAAATTCACCAAGCCAGTTACAAAACTATTTCTCCAATACCACATAGGTTAATGAGAAGCCAAACACAGTCCCCATTAGGCATCCCAGCCCTCGGCTCCCATCTGGACAGCCATGTCTAATATAGTGGGGGGTTACTGGAAATCTGATTCACCATATGTGAGGTTCACCAATCCCAAAGGACCAGACACTTATCCAGGTCAGTATGAGTCTCAGCCCTTACCCAGTAATCACAGTGATGCCAGTCCTTTAGTAACTAAAAACTGAAGGTTTAATAATAAATGGAAAAAAAGAAGAAGAGAGTTGCAAATGGTTAAAAGATCTGTATACCTACAAATATGTGTAAAGTGTTCAGGTCAGTTTCATATCAGAGATGGTGAAGCTGCTGATTTGTAAAAGTCTTTCTGGAATCAGTTTAAAGGCTAATAGTCCAATAGGCAGTCCAGGTGTAGAGTCTGTTCAAGTCCTTCCATGCCTTTTCTAGAGCATTCCAAATCTCCGTCTTACGACTTATACTTTCCCTGTTCAAAGTTTAAGAAGAGTAGAGATGAAAGAATCAGGCCCGGGGCTTTCCTTTATAGTTCTTCTAGCAGGCTGGCAAACCTCCTTACAGAAATTGTCACAGCAGGGCCTTCCCCTGAGAAAGAATAGGCATTAGGCAATGCAGATTTTTCCTTTATAGCTAATCTTCTATTTCCTACTCCTACACAGGTAAATTAGTTACATTCATTCACATGAGGCAATTAACTGGTACTTCTTTATAGCATAGATAGTTAAGCTGAAGGCAATGTAGATAATATTATTAATCTCCTGCAGTAACTTACATAATCTTATTTTAAGGTTAACCGGACACATTCGCATTTATAATTAAGGCAATTAAGACATGAAAGGGAACAAGCTAATTTGCTACATTGTTAAACTTCTGACAGCATAAAGGTGTTCTGGCAGACACAGACAACTAGCATCTACCCTTGATTTCTATTGCTACAAATAAATGGCTTAATAATTCCTGGTCTAGAACGTTTCTTTGAAATTCACATACAAGCAGATTGTCTTGATTATATTTCAGTGTCTCTTGATAAGTTGTTATGGGTCATACACAGGTTGGCCAGTCTGTCAGGGTCACAATAAGTGCAAAGTAATGCACATTGGAAAAAATAACCCCAACTACACATATATAATAATGGGTTCTTAATTAGCTGTTACCACTCAAGAAAGAGATCTTGGAGTCATGGATATTTCTCTGAAAACTTCGGCTCTATGTGCAGTAGTGGTCAAAAAGGCCAACAGAATGGTAGGAACTGTTAGCAAAGGGATTGACGATAAAAAGAAAATATCATAATGCCATTATATAAATCCATGAAGCACACACATCTTGAATACTGTGTCCACTTCTGGTCACCCCTGCACAAAAAGGATAGAGTGGAACTGGAAAAGTTCAGCGAAGGGCAACGAAGATGATCAAGGGTATGGAACAAGTTTCATGTGAGGAGAGACTGAAAAGATGAGGGCTGTTCAGCTTAGAAAAGAGATGATGGTAAGGAATCTATAAAATCATGAATGGTGTGGAAAAAATGAATAGAGAAATGTTGTTTGTGCTTTCCCACAATACAAAACCCAGGGGTCACCTGATGAAGTTAATAGGCAGCATATTTAATACAAACAACAAACTGAGTGTTTTTTTTCATGCAAGGCACAGATGTAGAACTCATTACCATGATGTGTTGTGAAGGCCAAAAGTATAACTGGGTTCAAAAAAGAACCTGATGAGATCACGGAGGATAGGTCTATCAGTGTCTAACAGCCAAGACGATCAGAGTATCAGAGGGGTAGCCAAGATGATCAGAGGGGTAGCCGTGTTAGTCTGTATCCACAAAAATAACGAGGCGATGATCAGAGATGCATTCCCACGCTCAGGGCATCCCTAAACCTCTGACTGCCAGAAGTTCTCCAAGATTTCCCTGTTTTGTACTGTCCCCCCTAAGCTCTGGTACTGGCCACTGTTGGAGACATGATATTAGGCTAGATGGATGAGTTTTTATATGTTTTTATGTTCTAAAAAGAACCCCGCATTTTATTTTTAGTCTCAGGAATTTAAAGCCAATCTCATTATTTTTTGAGGCCTGATCTAGGGCAGTATGGAAACTGACACAAGGTTTACAGGCCTCAGAGACGTTACTCACGGAATTGGGAGCAGGTGTGGAAATTGTGAAGTTCATGGAGTCGCAGTGGGCCGTTAGAGCCCATTGTTCTGGATGCAGCCGTTTGGGAACCAATTCATCATTGGTGTAATGTTCCAAGTCCCAGGGAAGGGGAGACACAACTGGCAAGAGAAAAATGGAGCAAAAAAGAAACAGCGTAAACAATTGCTTTTTAATAATAATAATTAATAATAAAAATGTTTCAGTATGGACTTCACAAGGGAAGAGATGTCACTGTTTACCCAGTTTACAATCTCTTTTTTATTCTGTTTGTACAGCCCCTACCATGATTATTTCCTGGTTCATGAATGGGGGCTCTTAGGGGATATGGTAATAGAATAAATAATAAGTAGTTTTACTGTTTTAGTATTTTATAACTTGAAAGTATCTGACTACACCTATTGTATAGTTCTTGATTGATTTATTTTTTCCCCCAGTGCCAACCTAATATTCTTTAGGTCAGGGGCACCATTGAGAATTATCCAGCCAGTAACCTATGTTCTGGCTGACCCTGGCAACATTACAGCATTCCAAGTGTAGTCTTTAGGCAAGAACGAACACATTCCTCAATCTATTGGGCACAAGCAGACTTTTCTTCAAAATCAGACAGGCATGCTTTCTTGTTCCACTGCCTTTATTTTTTTTAATTCCCCCTTGGATGTATTCATTGTGCCAGTGTTAGGAAAATTCCACCCTTCGTTTATGTTTTGAGTTGCTCTATATACACCGCTACCTTGATATAATGCCACCTGATATAACACAAATTTGGGTATAACATGGTAAAGCAGTGCTCCGGGGGGAGGAGGGGCTGCACACTCCAGTGGATCAAAGCAAGTTCAGTATAACACGTTTTCACCTATAACACAGTAAGATTTTTTCTCCCAAGGTAGAAAGTGTACTAATTTAGCTACAATGAATCAGAAAAAGATCTTGGAGACATCATGGATAGTTCTCTGAAGACGTCCATACAGTGTGCAGAGGCAGTCAAAAAAGCAAACAGGATGTTAAGAATCATTAAAAAGAGGATAGAGAATAAGACGGAGAATATATTATTGCCCTTATATAAATCCATGGTACGCCCACATCTTGAATACTGCATACAGATGTGGTCTCCTCACCTCAAAAAAGATATACTGGCACTAGAAAGGCTCAGAGAAGGGCACTAAAATGATTAGGAGTTTTGAACAGTCCCACAGGAGGAGAGATTAAAGACGACTAGACTTTTCAGCTGGAAAGAGGAGACTAAGGGGCATATGATAGAGGTGATAAAATCATGAGTAATGTGGGAGAGGTTGATAAGGAAAAGTTATTTACTAATTCCCAATACAGAAACCAGGGTCACAATGAAATTAATGGACAGAAGTTTAAAACAAATAAAAGGAAGTTCTTTTCACACAGCAAATCAGTCAACCTTTGGAAGCTCCTTACTGTAGGAGGTTGTGAAGACTAGGACTATAACAGCGTTTAAAAGAGAACTGGATAAATTCATGGAGGTTAAGTCCATTAATGGCTATTAGCCAGGATGGATAAGGAATGGTGTCCCTAGCCTCTGTTTGTAAGAGGGTGGAGCTGGATGGCAGGACAGAGATCACTTGATCATTACCTGTTAGGTTCACTCCTTCTGGGGCACCTGGCATTGGCCACTGTCGGTAGACAGAATACTGGGCTAGATGGACCTTTGGTCTGACCCAGTACGGCCGTTCTTATGTTTTCTAGTACAGAGTCGTGTTCCAAACTCTCCAGTGTTCTGTTTTGAGTTCTCTTTAAGACAGCCAAACAGAGAGTTACATGATACGTAATGACCCTCTGCATCAATAGTTTTGTTCTTTGGGGATTTTGAAATTGGTTCTCATTTGAGCATGTGAACATCTATACTGTGTCTGATGCCCTCCCTGCTCCCTGTTAATTTTGTATGTGCATTTGCACCAACAGCAGAGAATGGAAAGCCATCTCCTGACATCCCAAGTGACCTCAGCAGCAAGCTTTGTCCAGAAGTTAACTAACTCTAGCTTCAGGATTCTTGTGCATCAGTTAGGCACCTAAATAAGGGACCTGGTTTTGATTCCTCCCCCCACCCCTGCCCAAATGCCGAGCATGCATTCTTCCTACATACTGCATCAGGTGGTAGATTTACATGTTCAGCATCTTGAGAAATAATCAAGTCATCTATTTAGGTACGTAAATATGGATTTTGCTGCCTGTGTTATAGATACATGAGTTAACTTTTCACCTTGGTATTTAAGGGTATATATTTAAGGCTGATTCTCCTATAACTGAATTTTGTTCATTTGGAATTTTATATTGTTTTTGCTTTTTCATTTTATGGTCGTTGTTTTTTAAGTCAACCCCATGTGCTCTTGCTTTAAATCAGTGCTTGGGTACAAGGCTAGCAAATCCTGTCTGAATTGTGGGGCATAATTATCTGTTTTGGAGTTTACTGTAGCTAGATGCGTACAGCCCAGCCAATGCACCTGTTCTATAGGGTAAGTGTCTAATGGAGGAAAAACACACAATGTCTTAAAGAGAACATTTAGGACTCTTTTCCAGTTGCTTCAATAGCTTTCCCAACCATTGAACTGTCATAATGGGAAAACAATAACCTCCAGGTTTCTTTTTCAGACAGTAAATTCCTTACAGACAGGTCTTTATTGGTTTCTTTGCCAGCTGCTGAAAATTTCTAAGCATTAAACTCATTGTTTTGCATCTCTTGTGATTAAACTGATTAAATATAAACAAAGAGACTTCTTTTCCCCTTGCCTAGTGATTTTGCTTTACATGTACAGCATCTTCAGAGAAAGGGGAAAATCATCCCAGATTCTTGCCCATAGACTTGGGGGAAAGGGAAAACAGCTGTTTCTAGCCTCAAATTCCGTAGTGAGATTAAAGCTACGCATGTAACAAAAAGGTAGCACTGATATAGTCCTGTTTTAAACAACGCTATGTTCACATGATTTAGGTACCTTATAGTACGTGCCAGCAATGTCTACATGGGGCAGTTAGTGCGCAGACTTGTTGGTGTGGTCTATAATTCACACCCCTGCAGGCTGCAGTGCTTCACTGTGTAGACAAGCCCTAGGTTCAGCTTTGTTAAGCAATTGTGTTTTCACCTTGAGATACTGTTGGTGAGTAGAGTACCTGACTGTGCTATTGAAGTGTCTTCTGACACGTACATAGGATGGAATGAGGTATAAAGTCATGGATCCTGGTGTCATGCTTGGCTGTGCGGCTTAGCACCAAGACAGTCGGGAACATGGAGCCATTCGTTCTGGTTTGTGCGTACAGCCTTTCAGCCTGCTTGTGAGATGTTAACCTGGAAGCTGGGGCCGGGGGGAACTATTTGCCCAAGCCATATGCTTTTTTGTTTTTTTTTATAAGATTGGGATGATTACTTTTTTTCCCTAGCCCTATGAATCACCAGCCCAGGGAAACATTTTAACAATTTATTTAACAGTATATTTAAGGGAGATCCTTTTCTGAGGACTAATGTGACCTTGATCCAAACCTGTTCTATTTTTAATCAGCTTTGAAGCCCCTATGGCTGTAAGGCTCTCTACAGCTGTTCATCAAGTGGCTTGTTGCCAGTCACCATAAGAGATTCCACTCCCATGAGTTCTGAGGGCTCCCCAGGCATAGCAGAAAGCCAGAAATGTCATTCTGTGGCAAGAGATTTTTTTCTTTTCTGATGCAGAAGAAGGCTCCACAGGTAATGAACCTGCAAAATTCCCAGAGCAAGTCCCGTGGGACTGGATTTTAATAGACCCCTACATAAGGAATATAGCTGTTTAATGGACACACACTGAATGATAAACTACAGTCTCTGTGTTTCTAGTGCAGTCCTTTCAGTTTTACATAAATATGTTAGCCTGTGTCTGGAGTATTTGGGTATAATCTCTTAGAATGTGTCCATGTTGCATCAGGGACCAATGATCTTATTGTTTTAAGCACCCTTATGAGGTTTTCACCGTTCATTTTCAAGGCTAGACTACAGTGGTAATGTGTTTTGTTTCCTTTACTATTTTGTCGATGCTGTGGTATTTTTGCTGCATTTGGGGGGCTAGTGTGTTTCCATGAGAAATTCTGAAAAATTAGTTACTTCCATACAAGCCAGCATTTCCATACATTTTCCCCTGTTCGTACATGTCATGCATTCTACTTTTCAAGGCCTCTCCTCTACTTAAAAATGCACCTCTGCCGTTAAGATATAAGATTGATAAATAACCCATTGAATCACCAGTATTTCATTAGTTATTGCTTCTGCAATTAAATATGTAGCTTTCCTGTACTAATGAAGTGCAGCTGTATTATAAGCATAAGGTATCAATGGAAATCTTATAATGATCTAATGTTTTATTTACTCAGCCAGTTAAAATCTTATCTTAAAGTAGTGATGCAGTTGTAAGCCATGGAAGTCATTGGCCTTTGGATCGGGCTCTTGATGTGGAATTAATAGAAAAGAAACTGAGTTTTACTGAAATAATAAAATATTGTCATGAGGTTTATCTTTTCTAAGGTAGATGTTAAAAATACATGGGCTGTTGTCCAAATACCTGTGGGGATTCATGAGTTTGAGGTAAAATGTGGTCATTTCTACAACCTTTCAGTGATTAAAAAGAACACTCCATTTTAAATGTTATTATCAACATGTTCTTTCAATAATCATAATGGATAGACTGCTAATAACCAAATGATTTACAGTTCTGAGACAGAGCTTCCCCCAAAAGGTATGAGACCAGCTCCCTAGCAGTAGATTCCAGAGTTTATTATATTCAAATTCCTGAAATAGCAAAAATGAAGCTTATAAAAGAGGATCAGGCTGCTTAAATGTAAAAGAATTTCATCTCTTTTTATGTGCAGAGTACTGTAACAGATCCATGCCATGGTGTGGCAGAACTGGTAAACCTCTGTCTCTGCAGTGAACAGTGTTTTATTTCAGACTGATCACATCTGTAGAACATAATTGTTATCACAAATGCTTGAATGGGTGTCGAAACCTTTTCTTCAAATTCATCTGGTCCGTGCTTTTTTGGTCGTAAGCAGTAGTGGTCAGGGTCTGTGTAAATCTGTCAATATTATTTATACCATGTGTGATCTTATTTCTGACTATAAGTACTACCATTTTATTTTATCAAAGGTGTTTCTGTAATTAAATTTATATTGTGGCTCAATAACAGTACAGAGAACATAAAGCCTCCAGTGGGTTTTAGTTCTGTTTGAAAGTGGATACCAGAGCTGCACTTGGTATTGGAGACAGTAAAATTGGATAGCATTTTCTGACCATAAAGCTTTTTGCTCAGTCATTTCTTTACTTTCTCCATGACCAAAATGGAAACTATATTTGGACAAGCATGTTCCAAAATATTTTCTATGATTACAGAGTTAAACATAACATAAAACACCCAAGCTCTTCCTGTACTAACAGGAGTTATTCTGCCCCCAAAACTTGTGCTGACTTTAAAGTGAATGCCTTGTATACTCCTTACCAGGCAACTACACTGGTTCTCGTGTAAAATGTCTCCAAGAAGCATGTTAAAGGTGCACATGCAATTAGCAGTGCCTTTTCTCCGCATTTGTATTTTTCCATGACGGTATTCCATAAAATGCAAGACTGTTTTCTTAAGCGAAAACTAGGAGAGAATGAAATATTAGAGTTGGTCTTTGAGAGAAAAGAGAAATAATGGTGTTTATTAAATATTAGCATATTCTATTAAATGATCAAAAAGGATCAGCAGCTGGGCTGCCTTGAATGTGGGTGCAGAATCCACATATTCAATTATTATGACATATTATGAATTGCAATAGTTAAATGTCCTGGATTACATGCACACAGAGTCATTTAACTTTTTATAACTAATAAGAATTAGCACTTTGCACCTAAAGATATCGATGAATGCCTGAGTGTCGGGCATCACTGCCTGATGAACCCGCTCTCTCCAAGAGTCATTTGAATCATGATTTGGGGTATCAACATGTGTATTTCTCCAAGCATAACCTTTGTGCCAGTAACAGCCACAGCCATGAATAATTTCTGATGATGGGTGTCAGGAAGAACAGGTGGTGTCTTTCGGATGCACTCCTTCCTTTGGAGAACACTCCAGAATAGATTAAAACCAACCACACACTAAGGACAAGTATTTCTGTGAATTCAATTTAAGTCTTCCCTATGCTTTGAAGGGGCTTATCAAAATATCTGGTTTGTCTTCCACCAGCCTCCTCATGCTGTGATCCTTCTGCTGTAAATAGAGCTTTGCTGGAAGACCTGCTGGATATTTAGGTCACACTATAACTTTCTTTTCCGTGTTTCTCTCTTTTCTGCTGTGGGATACAGACTTTCTCTCTGCTCCAGAACAGAAACAAAGAGGAGGATGCTCAACTATTTTGCTCTCTTGGGAATTCTGCCTAGAGGACAAAGCTCTTTCACTAGCTTTTATGAAGTACTAGATGTTTCAGTCCACCTAGGGTGACCAGATGTCCTGATTTTATAGGGACAGTCCCGATTTTTGGGTCTTTTTCTTATGTACGCTCCTGTTACCTCCACCCCCTGATTTTTCACACTTGCTGTCTGGTCACCCTAATTCCACCTCTCATGGGTATGACTTGCCTGTGGTGCAACTAGGAGTGGAAATATGTCTTTCCACATTTTGTGCTAGGGGGCTTTTGTGTTTCACTAATATCTAGGAAACTTGCTTAAAAAATTAGTACACTAAGAGAGTTTCTAGCGCACTGGAACTCTCTCTAACTCCAAAGTAAAGTTAAAAATATTGTAATATGTTACTCATTAAGGAACACGAAAGATTTTAATGCAAACAAAATAATCTTGTGTTTTTTGGTTTTGTTTTTCATACCATCAGAAGTATCAATTGTAGAATCCTGGGAGTTTTTTTTGAGGGACCAATTTAGTAGCAGCTAAAATTTCACTCACGCAGCTGTCTGAAACTACAGCTGTGCACCTTCCCTTCCTGAAGGGTGGCATTCGTTGGTTCATTAATACCAGTTTATATGCCTATTTTGTAGCTATTTCTTTCTTTATTATTCTGGTGGTATAAGCAATGGTGAAACATTAGTGGAAGGCCAACAGGCTGAGTTCTTGTTTCATTAGTGCTTTGAGTGCTATTACTATCATTGTAAAGCCACTGGAAACCCAACGTTCTTGGAAGAAATGTGTGTGTTACGTTTGGCAAGAAAGGTTTTATTGGGCTTTTAGATTTCCTATTTATCTTCCTTAACACACCTTCTCCTCTCTACTATTCTGTCTGAACTAAGTCACTCTCTTGTGCATCTTTTTATCAAGAAGGCAATGACTTGCTTAAAATTGGGGCCTCAGAAAAGAGGTGACCAAAGAGTCAGCACTGAAAATTCTTTTAAGACTTCATCATGCAGTTTTAACTTACCTAGAAGCACTTGGGTGCTATAGAAAATCCCAGGTAGATAGAGAAAGAAGATATATATTTGCTGTCATGAGGCACAGGAAATGCTGGATCTAAGGATCCAGATTTGGCCCCCTGCATGATTTTGATAAAGATCTAAACAGGAAACTTCCATCATATTTGTGTCACTTTAGGCTTCAATCAAAGCAAACTCAAAAGGCCTGCAAACATTCCTTGAATTTCACTTGTGCTGGTGGAGTACAAGGTGCATAACCAATGTTCTGCCAGAAGCCCTTTCCCTTATATATTGAGAGAAGTGCAGCTGGTGATCACAATTATAGTAGTAGATCATGGAAAAGGAGGGAGGTCTCTCAGGTTGCAGGTCCTGAGGCCTGGTCTACACTAGCAAATTAGCTCGGCATAACTACATCGCTCAGGGATGTAAAAAATCCAGTGCTCTGAGCAATGTAGTTAAACCAACCTAATGCCTGGTGTAAACAGCGTTAGGTGAATGGGAGAATTCTCCCATCAATTTAGCTACTGCCTCTCAAGTAGGTGGAGTACCTGTGCTGATGGGAGGATCCCTCCCGTTGGCACAGGTAGTGTCTTTCACTGAAGTGCTACAGTGGCGCAGCTGCACTGGTGCAGCATTGTAAGAGTGTAGCCTAGTCCTAAGTCATCTGAGGGTGCAAACCAACACCTTTAATTCCATCCGGAAGTCAACAGGCAGCGAGTGCAGATCAGATAGCCACTGGCACATGTCCTTAGATTGTGGATAGGCCACTAAACAAGGAGGCAGCTGCCTAGGAAGAAGTGTGTTAAGCTGTTTTGTTGTCAGTTTGCATTCTAATGATTGAGTTGTTGTTCATTATTTGTATTATGGTAATGCCTAGAAGCCTCAAAAAAGATTAGGGCTTTACACGCAATAAAAGTCTCTGTGGTGAATCTAAATAGACAAGACAAAGGGTGGGGATAAGATGATAGAACTTACAAGCACTTGGAAATGATGCATGCAGAGGTTGAGTGGCTTGCCCACAGAAGGCCTGTGGCAGAGTTGGGAATTAAACTCTGGTCTCATAAGCTCCAAATCCAGTAACTTAACCACAAGGCCGTCCTTCCTTCTGTGTCTGACTTGGTTTCTCTTTGACTAATAATTGTACACACACTTTTTGTTTCACTTCGATGGTGTTGAGGGTGAAAACTGTCATATTTGATAGTTTTCAAAACTAATTGTTACCACTATGTGCTTGTGGTGCTTTTTCCTGCTATCTTCCAGCCACAGACTAACACAGTTTTGTGGCTCAGGCTTTGTACAACATCACATCTGAGGTTGCATTGGTTACGAGGGTCTTGCTTTTTGCAGATTCTTAGGGCTGTATTTGTTTCCCACAATTTTCTGCATGTTTGTCTCAAATGAACTGTGAAATGATTCAGTGCCAGCATGTGGTTTTAATAACAGCTGAATGCGGGCAAATGAAAGGATGGTGAGCGTTCAGTTTGACTTTTCCACCACACAACATGGGTTAAACTTCTAAGTGGGTTTGTCTTGCAACACATTGTCAGGGTTGGTTAACTACTCTTGGGTTACGCGATGTTGAGGATGAGTTATCAATGTATAACTTCCAGTGACTGTTGATTGGTTGAAAGTCCCTTCCTTAATCAAAGGTAAATTTGGTGTGGCAAGCTGATGCCTGAATTTCCCCAGTGAATCATCGTGTTCAGTTTTGTTTTGGTGAGAGGCAGCTTGCTTTCCGATCTTGTTTAGCTGAACGCTCCACTCAGAAATAAACAAGCAAATCCTTTTAATGGAAAACCGCATCAGGCATCCATGTCTCAGAAACCACTGCCACATTCCATGCCATCTGGCCTCTTTGATGGCAGTCTTTAGTGGAGATGCCCAGGATGCAAATGAGCAGCACATACATGGAATGACTCATCTGTGTGGTAGGGGTAATGCAGGGAAGAGTTGGATGCTGACAAGCTGCTGTTCCTGGGCTCTAGATAGACTGAGGATCTGTGGAACCAGTTTCTTTCTGGAAAATCTAAATAAACTGCACAAAAAACAAAACAAAAAAGATTTGTGCCCTGTTACTGGATGATGCATTCAGATGCCCTTACGAAGCTTTTCAAAAGCGTTCTGATATTTCAGAAATATTAGACCCCGACTCCCCTTCCTTTGCCTGATCATTGGGATTAGACGATAACATCCCAGCAATCTGAGCCCTGAACAGGATGTTTCTTGTATGTCAAACAAGGGGAGTTCCCATTAGACTGTTTTCCGCCTCCATATTCCTCCCCCGTTTCCCCCAAAGTGAGGGCTTAATTGTGGTTCAGGCTTCACATCGTTTCACTGGCAAATTCTTGTTTAAGCCTGCCTAGATGGTAAAATTCACAGTGAAGTCTGCCTTTAGCCAGTCTTTGAGAGTGGTGTGCACAGGTGTATAAAGCCTGGAAGTGCTTTGGGGGCAGCTTATGGGTAGAGCAGGAAAAAATGTGTGTGTGGGTGGGTGGGTGGTGGTGGGGAAGATACAGCAAGGGGGAGGAAGAGGAAGTCTATTGAAATCAACAAGATCAAGGATCAAATTCCAAACCCCTGAATTAGCAAGGCATTTTAGGCCCATTCATAAGTCCTGTTGCTAATGGGACTTAAGCACGTGCCTAATATTAAGCATCTGCTTAAATTGTTGAACAGGGATGGACTGCTGAATCAGGGCCATCGAGTGCAGAACAGAGGGAGGGGACAGTTGCAGTAGCATAGGTGAGTTTAATAAGTCATAGTGTATTAGGTAATATGAGCTGTAGTATTCATGATTCTTTTCTTTTTAAAGTAAAAAAAAAAATCATTATATAAATTGTAATTGGGAAGGCCACTGGACAGTCATAGGACAGGAATGATGGCTCCAGGATTCCCTGGCACCAGCACAAGGCTTTCACTCCTCAGAGAGGGGAAAATAAGAGGAAGAGAAGGAGAGGGAGAACAGCAGTGCAGCAGGGCATCTCTTGTTATACAGATTCGAAGTAGTGCTGGGTAAGTTGGTGTTTTCTGCAAAATAATGGTAAAAGAGAATACAGAAAGCAGGATGGATGAAGGCGATTTTGTAGCGAGGACTCTCCGAGGTCTCGATTGCCGTGTTTGCTTAATTGGGAGAAGAACTTGCCTAGCAAGATTTCTTAGGTGTACAAATGAAATGAAATGACAGATCAAGGTTGCTCTGTTAGGCCATGATTCAGCATATCACTTGCATGCCTAGATCCTGCTCCTGCTCCGGTTGACTTCAGTGGTGTAGGAACAAGGCCTTAATGGGGCTACTTACCTTACCTTAAAGTTAAGCACGTGCATAAGAACTTTGCTGAATTAGGGCCTTATGTGGCTCGTCTTAAGTTGGCTGTCCAGTTTCCCAGCCTCTAATGTCAAAGTGGAAGAGGTAAGCAGACCGGAACTTGGAGAAAAGAAACCCTGTTGGAAATGGAATTTACAATTATTAGCAGGGCAGTGGAAAGCAGCTCCCCATTTGTGACCTATCGCCAGTAAAGTGTGTAGTACAGAATGCTGGTCAACAGCTACTAAACAGTTCACTGGGGGGTTCTTACTCCATCCCCACCCCCACCATACGTGACCCTTTTAATTGTGGAGGTATCCTTTTCAGTGTTTACGATAAGCCTCTACTACCTTTGCACTAGTCAAGTACATGTGCGCTGAAATTTCAGCCACACTGGTATTCTCCTTGTCACAAGCCCTGTCTCGGGGCCATGCCTCAGTTTCCTTGCTGGCTATAGAAATCATGAAACTTTACCTTCAATAACCCCTTGTTCGGGGGGACTTTAGACTAACTTAAAAAATAATTCTTGGCTTCAGTTTTCTCCTCATCAGCGTCTTATTCTTTTGCTCATCTTCTCTCGTCAGTAAATGACTAGCAGCCCCTCTCACCTTTCCCGGCTCAGCTACTCTGCCTCCATCCATGCTGGGATTCGGTCTTTACCTGCTCCCTCTCCTTGTCAGCACACTCTTCCCCTTCCTTCTCCCTGCCCTGGAGCCAGGCTCATACTGTAGGCTCCTCTGGTCCAAAGGCAGACACCAGGGACCCCTGGCAGTTCTCTTGGGGCTTTCACTTTCAGCTCTATGCTCTCATTCAGCACATGTCCCCACAGAGGCCTGTTCCAGAGGGGCTTATCCTCGGGGTTCCTCCAGCCTGTAACAGCCACAGAGAGAGCCATTCTCTCCCCAAAACAACTTTGTCCTATGCTGTTCTAGGAGTCTCCTAACTCAGCTGCTCCAATCTACAGGGTACCACCTGATTGCTCCCAGGTATCATATTTCTGACAATGTTGTCATGGGCCAGGTAGACTCTGGTCCTTCCTGAAGAACCACTGGCCCCAGGATGCCCGCCCCCCTTTCTTAGCTATTGTAAAGCGCTGTGCCAAGAAGGGTCAAGGCATTGGGAGAGGAGCAAGGGATTGAAAGGGAGTCCAAAATCAAATGTAGAGTGAACCTAAGTTCAGCGATTGAAGTGTGAGGAGCCAGATCCTTGGGAATCTTACAGCCTACAGTCAGTTCTAGGGATCTGAAATTATAGCCAGCTACAGCCCTAGATCTCCTTAAAACTTGCCACTGAATATTAATACCATTGCTAAAGAGGAAGTGCATATCACTATCCCTCCAACTGAAACGAGCCACAGCTTTCTTTGGAGTTCCTTTCTTAACACTGTTCAGTGAATCAGCCTTAATGGGGGCGTGGGGGGATTGCTGTCATTAATTCTCGCCATACCAAAAATGGATATGAACAGTTGTATGTTCACAATGCACCTAGCTACACTGGCTAAGTGCCTAGATGCATACAAGTCCTCTGACCCTGTTACTGTTCTTCCTTTCCCAACACATGGACCTTGTTCCTTTATCAAAAAGAGAGAGTTCAAACTGCTAGAGCGTTGTCCTTTCTTTAGGGTGAAAAACAAATGAATGGCTCACTCTTTAAAATACAGTACAGCTGGTGAAAAAACTGATCATTGTGCAGTTTGTATTGATATCCTTGTGAAAATGCAGAAAAAGGACTAAAATTCCTTAAAAGCCATAATCACCAGACAGAACTACCAACATATTTTCAGAAAATATATAGGCATCTAAATAAGTGGCTTGACTTTCAAAATTGCTGCACACAGAACAGTTGATAAACCCCCCTTTGATTTTACCAGGAGCAGAATTAGATCAACACTGTATGTTTATAAGGCAAAAGGGAGTTATACGCATGCTAAACCCGCTGTCTACAGGTGCTTTGTTCCATAGTGCACATTCAGTGTATATGGGACCAATCCTGAATGGGACCTTTGCTTAAGTAAAGGCTGCAGGATCAGGTCGTGTGTTTTCATATTCTGGAAGGAAATGTATTGCTCTGTACTACATAATTCTCAAGATGCTGTAGATAATAACACCTGTATTCAGTTATTTTATCTCTGCGCTCATCGAGCTATATCTTAAAGGAGCTGTCACAACCATACTCATCTGCCTCTGAGGCGTATCCTGAAGTAATTGATTACCTAATAAAACATGCATTGTGACAGTAGGTGGAATTTGGAAGTTAATTTGCACCCCTTAAATGAGGGTTTCTAAAACTATAATAACTCATGAAAGGAAGAAACGAGCTCTGTCAGTGGTGCAAATGATTTATAGGAAATAAACTGTCCCAGAGGTGGCACTTACACTTGCAGCTTCTGTACTGCCTTGGGAATGAAATTTCCCCCTCTCCGGTGTGCTGTGCATTCTGGGGCAAATTCTCAGGTCTGGTGGAGCAGGGCTTGGCCCAGAGCCAATTACAGCTGTCTGCCATCTTGGTTGCTCCCTGTATCTGTGAGGTGTGGGACAAGGCATCAAGCAGCTGACAAGTCCAAGCAGTTCTACTGCGTGAATTTGGCAGAGAGATCATCAGTTACCTTGAATAAGGGGAATATCTCTGTGTGCTTAATTATAGAAGTTCAGAAGGGCCCTGTGTCTGAGACATTTTGTGTGTGAGGAGGGTGCGCGGCTGTTTTGAAAGTGAACAGAGAACTTCCCAAAGGGGAGTATTTTAAACTTTTTTGTCTGCAAAAATTATCAAATATTTTCATAAAAACGTGACCTGGGAAATGAACTTGTCCTCTGACAAAGGGCTATGCCAAGTTTGGAGGCTCAGTCCGGTTGTTAAAGCATGAAACAAGGGAGGGAGACCGGAAGGGAGGTCTTTAGTCCTGCAATTCTCAGTGCAGCCTTAACCATGAAAGGGATACCGGCCACTCCACTGTGTAGATTAGAATATAAAATGCCACATGTGAAAAACTTACATTGCTCTGGAAGTGTGTATGGGGGAGTAGTACGTAGGGAATTTGTGTAATACCTAGTCTTGTGTGACACTTTTTTACCAGGATAGGTCTTTCTAGCACATTTTAAGTGTTATGTCACAAAATTAAAATTTTGTAACATTTTATTCCCCTGTGATTTGATGGACTCTCATTTCTTAGAAATGCCCAAGGAGTTGTTAATCCAATTCTATAATGTAAGACCTCCTTCTGGGAAATGCTTTGCCCCCTTCCCAACCCCAAATTCCCATAGACTTCAGTGTGAATTTAGGGTACTCAGCACCATTGGGCCTGATCCAGAGCCATAGCATGCAATGGAAAGACTTCACTGGGGTTTAGCTCATGTCCTTTGAAAGCCACCTGTACAATGGTGAAGTAATTTACAACGATATTTTTTACGGCATTGTTCCTCCAGATCAGATGCAGCTGATGCTGAAATGCACTGCTAACTCAAACAAAATAGATGGCCATTTGGAAGATTTCATTTGATGCTGTCAGGGTAGAAATTCCACGCTTCAGTTTATGGGAACTGACATATTGCAGACAATTTATGTGAGCAAAATATACTTGTGAGTTGTACTGAGGAGGTCACGTTTGTGGAGTGCTGTGCAAAATCCTGTCAGTAGATACTAAGGACTCTTTTCCTTCTGAAGTTCTACCACAGTGTATTTTTCTGGATTGCAGAAGTTTGGAAGTGCATTGGGAATATTTTTCATGAAACCAAGTGGCAAAAATTAAACACTCTGGAATGTAGCGGGGGGAAAGTTGTGGGGAAGGCAGTCCAACTACCTAAGCATGTTTCAATTTGCTTGAAATATGGTTGCCCTTTGCAGGCACTCATTTCATCTCCAGGCCAGTTTTAACAGTGCACAGTACAGAAATGACTAACTGTTATGACATGCCCTGAAACAACTCCGGTTCAGCTTGTGTAAATTCTACATGTGGGGTGCTTTTGGAGCTGACAGGTGGAATTTTATTGTGATTTTATTTAACTATTCTGACACAGTGAAGGCTTTTGTCATTTATCTTATTAAGTTACTATGTGTTGCAAGGCAAAGGAGCAAGGTTGGTTTTTCTGTTGTTTAAATCATCACAGAGTTTTAACGATGCAGGGACTGTACAATAAGATTTCAAAAGCTGTTGCTCGGTGTCTGGAAAAGTAAAAAGAATATTCTCAACAGTTGACTGCTTCCAAAAGAAGAAAGATACTTGATAACTTAACTAGTCTGTGGGGCACAGACATGTTATAGCTGTCGTACTCTGGCAGGGGATATACTATCACTGTGATAGAAATGCCTCACTCTTGTTGTTGTTTGTTGTTTTATTTGTATTAGCTTAATGCTTACGGGCTCCCTGTCATGGACCAGTAAGGTTGCCAACCCTCCAGGTTTCTCCGGCAGTCTCCCGGACTCAGGTTTTATCTCCCCGAGGCTACTGAAGCCACACTGGGAGATTTTAGGTGTTAAAAGTCTGGCAGTGCAGTGGCACTAAGGCAGGCTCCTTGCCTGCCCTGGATCTGCACCTTTCCTAGAAGCAGCTGGCACGACACTGTGGCCCCTGGGTGGGGGGCAGGGGAGGTCTCCGTGCGCTGCCCCCACCACGAGCTCCGACTCCGTAGCTCCCATTGTCTGGGAACTGCAGCCAATGGGAGGTGCAGGGGCAGTGCCTGTGGACAGGTGTAGCGCACGGAGACCCCCTCGTCCCCGCACCTTGGAGCCGCTGCCAGAGGGATGTGCCGGTTGCTTTCGGGAGCTACCTGAGGTAAGCGCTCCCCAGCCGGAGAGTGCACCCCTCATCCTCTCCCACACAGCAACCCTCTGCCTCAGCCCGAGCCCCCTCTCGAAGCCTGCACCCAAACCCCCTCCTGTACCCCAAACCCCTGCCCAAGCCCAGAGCCTACACCTAAACTCCCTCCCAGAGCCCGCACCCCTCATCCCCTCCTGCACCCAAACTCTGTCCCAGAGCCCACCCTGAACCCCCTCTCGTACTCAAACTCCCTCCCAGAGCCTGCACCCCCTCCCACACCCCAACCCCCCACCCCAGCCTGGCAAAAGTGAGTGAGGGTGGGGGAGAGTGAGTGATGGAGGGAGGTGGGGTGTCTCGGAGAAGGGGCAGGGCAAGGGTGTGGCTTTAGGCAGGGGGCGGGGTGAGGGTGTTTGGGTTTGGTCCATAGGGTTTCCAACTGTCTAATTGCACAAGGACCCAATTGTGCTAGGTGCAGTAAAAACACAGAAGCAAGATGGTTTAAGTCTAATGCATATTGGATCAAACTGAACTAATCTTGCAGAACACTGAACTGTTACTGGAGTATAATACATGGATAACAGCTTTTAGATACGTGATGCAAGACTTCCACACCAAAAAAAATCAGGTAATTTACCGGCTTTGATGCCCTCTGCCCGTCTCAGTTCATATGAGTGATGTCGCACCTATGTGTGATCATGCCAGAGCACTCTTTAAGCTTCCCCATGGCCACAAGGACCACAGCCAGCTCTTGTAGCGTCATTTGAAGAGGGGCATCTGCATATTACTGAAGACTCACTCTCCTTCTCAGCCCAACAGACTGCCAGTATCATTTTGAAAGTGTTTGTGTTAAACTCCGTAACTCCCCCTCCCCTTCTGTTTTAATCATAGTTGAGCTCAGGTGCTAAGTCTTCATTAGCATGCTGTGTATCACCTCATTCTTGAGTCCAGAGATCAGGACACAAGTTCAGTAGTATTTTGAGGATACACTATATTTGATCAGGTTCAGTGTTACTTATCTTCAGATAGAACACATCATCGGACATTGGCAGTACCAGGAGGGATGAGCGGGAGTGCCGATGAGAAGTGCAGTCAGGAAAGTAACTGAAATACTTTCCTAATGGATTGTATTTTATAAATGGACAACCTACCAAATTCTCAATTACTGAGGGACAGTCTCCACTCGTTGATATATTTTGTTTTCCATAACCAAATCTCTGCACAACTTTTCATGAGTGATGTACCCGAGTATTCGGATTCTAATATCTAAACTGTATTGTTAAATCTGTTCACCTAAATTTGTGTTATTGCTGATTGTCATATGACTTTTACAAACAAACTTTGTATTTGTGGATAATCTGAACACTATACCCAGATGTACAGACACTCTTTTCTTAACCTATATATTATATAATTTTTTTAATGTTAGCTTTAATAAAAGTTTTAAATCTGACATGGCATTAGACAGCTGTGGGAGTGGGGGAAACACCCCTTTTGGAACAGAGCAGCCTTTACAGCTGCAGAGAGGTCTGCAGAGCTTCCGAGAGCTTTGTTTATTTACCTATGGAACCTGCGCAGAATTGGTTAAACTCTCTTAAAAAAATAAATAAAAAGTAAAAACAGCCTTTTCGTTTATGTACTTGGTCTGTGTTTGCATTGTCTAGCTCAGTGGTTCCCAAACTTGTTCCACCACTTGTGCAGGGAAAGCCCCTGGCGGGCCGGGCCGGTTTTGTACTTGTCGTGTCCACAGGTTCAGCCAATCGCAGCTCCCAGTGGCCACGGTTTGCTGCTCCGGGCCAATGGGAGATGCTGGAAGCGGCGTGGGCCAAAGGACAAGCTCCCATTGGCCTGGAGCCGCGATCGGCGGCCACTGGGAGCTGCAATCGGCCAAACCTGTGAACACGACAGGTACACAAACTGGCCTGGCCCGCCAGTGGCTTTCCCTGCACAAGCGGCAGAACAAGTTTGGGAACCACTGCTCTAGCTGTTCATCTGGAGCCTGATCCGGTGCCCATTTAAATCATTTGGGGGGTGGTTTTCTGTTCACATTAATAGGTTTTAAATCCTCCCTTTTTGTAATGTCAGAGTAGATTCAGCAAAGTCCGGCCCTGACTCAGCAAAGCACGTTCTTAACTTTATAAATTAGTAGATTTTTAAGGCTAGAGAGACCATGATAATCTTTAGGACTGCCTTTATGTATAACATCGGCCTACAGTTTCACCCAGTAATTCCTGCAAGGCCACATCCTGTGGGTTAGCTAGAACATATATTTTATTTAGAGTGTCATCCAGTCTTAACTTGCAGCACATAGGTAATCCCACTGAAGTCAACGGTGCTTAAGTGCTTGGCTAAGCATGGATGGGATTAGTCACGTGCTTAAATGCTTGGCTGAATTAGGCCCTAGTGAATTAGCATAAAATACTAAAGTGAAATATTTAAAGGGCTTGTGAAGCTCATTTTAAGTAAGATGATGTCACCATCAAGATATCTACTTTGACTAGTTTTCCGGACCTGTGTATAACTAACTGTTCGCAATAGCTCTGTTTGCCAAGGTCAGAGCGGGTGACAAGGGATGGATCACTTGGTGATTACCTGTTCTGTTCATTCCCTCTGAGGCACCTGGCATTGGCCACTGTCAGAAGACAGGATACTGGGCTAGATGAGCCTTTGGTCTGACCCAGTATGGCTGTTCTTATGTAAGTGTCCCTCATCATGTTTCCCCTTTACCCGCCTTCTTTGCAAAACTGGTTGGAAAACCATTCCCAGAGAGCAGTTATCAGTGGTTCACAGTCATACTGGAAGTGCATAATGAGTTGGTTCCTGCAGGGATCAGTTCTGGGTCTGGTTCTGTTCAATGTCTTCATCAGGGATTTAGATAACAGCATAGAGACTACACTTATAAAGTTTGCAGACGATACCAAGCTGGGAGGGGTTGCAAGAGCTTTAGAGGATAGGATTAAAATTCAAAACTATCTGGACAAACTAGAGAAATGGTCTGAGGTAACTGGGATGAAATTCAATAAAGGCAAATGCAAAGTACTCCACATAGGGAGGAACAATCAGTTGCACACATACAAAATGGGAAAGGACTGCCTAGGAAGGCGCACTGCGTAAAGGGATCTGGGGGTCATAGTGGGATCACGAGCTAAATATGAGTCAACAGTGTAACGCTGTTGCAAAAAAAGCGAACATCGTTGTGGAATGTATTAGCAGAAGTATTGTAAGCAAGACCCAAGAAATAATTCTTCCACTCTACTCCACGCTGATTAGGGCTCAAATGGAGTATAGTGTCCAGTTTTGGGCACCACATCTCAGGAAGGATGTGGATGAATTGGAGAGAGTCCAGAGAAGAGCAACAAAAATGATTAAAGGTCTAGAAAATATGACCTACGAGGGAAGATTGAAAAAATTGGGTTTGTTTAGTCTGGAAAAGAGAAGACTGAGGGGGGACAAAACATTTTTCAGGTACATAAATGACTGTTACAAGCAAGAAGGAGAGAAATTGTTTTTCTTAACCTCTGAGGATAGAACAAGAAGCAATGGGCTTAAATTGCAGCAAGGGAGGTTTAGGTTGGACATGAGGAAAAAGTTCCTAACTGTCAGGGTGATTAAACACTGGAAAAAATGGCCCAAGGAGGTTGTGGAATCTCCATCACTGGAGATTTTAAGAGCAGGTTAGACAGACACCCGTCAGGAATGATCTAGATAATACTTAGTCTTGCCATGAGGCAGGGGACTGGACTAGATGACCTCTCAAGGTCCCTTCAAGTCTTATGATTCTTTAGTTCATTGCCTTGAGTTGTTGCACTGCATCTCTAGTGAGACTGTAAGCTCCTTGGGGCCGGGACTGTCTTTTCCTTTATCTGCGGTGTGCCATGCAGTTACAATCATCCACATCCTGGCAAATCCTAAAACGACATGGCCTCCTTGCAGATCGAGTGCCACCCAAATTAGTCTCTGGCTAGATCCTTAAGGTGGTTTGGCTGAATGTTCATTTTCTGTCTATCACTGATGATCTTAGCATTCTACCGAAGCTTTTGGTGTCCATGTGGTTGCTGGCTGGGTAGCAGCATTCCTTGATACACATGCTTTGGAATTTGTTGGTCCTCTATTCTGATAATTTGTCCGTAGCGAGAAAGCTGCCAAACAGAACCGGTGCTGATGGTGGCGGTTGCAGGTTTTGGCTTAGAATATCCTCATTTCTGATTTTCTCTTGCCACTTAATGTGGAGCAGCTGTTGAAGATGATGAGGCTAAACAATGTCAAGCTGGTGTTTTTCAACCTTCTTCAGTGCCCATGTTTTGCTGCCGTACAGCAGAGTTGGCATAACCATGGTTCTACAGAGCTGTGGCTCATAGCAAGCTTGATGTTGTGACATCCTCACAGAGGTAACTGAAGGGCTTGAAACATGGCTTCAGCAGCTGGTATATGAGTGTCCACATCTTTTCAGCATTCCCTGGCACTGTCCGTGTTGCTGCCCAAATATTGGATGGATCCCACCTGCTCAATGCCATGTCTGAACAGATTCATACTGAGCTGGTTATGAGCTGGAGGATGGGAGATGGTAATGGCCAAGGATTTACTTTTATCTAGATTTAACTACCAGACCAATTCATGCTGCTTCTTGCCCAACGAGGTCAGCCATGGAGTAATGGCACTATGTAAATATTTAATATCAGTAGCCACAGGGAGACAGCAGCTGTTCCTTTTTTCATAACCCGGGCACAAAATCTCTTACACGTTTTAAAAATGAAATAACATAGCAGAGTTTGGTATTTCTAAAGCTTGATATAAATCTGCGATTTTCCCATCTGCCACATGATGGAGATAATGGTGTAAGATATATTAAGCGTAGCTGTCTATGGACTCGGATGCTTTGAAGAAGGTAGTTCCAGCTGAATTCTAGTGGCTGCTGCTGTTCAGTGCTATTGTTAAGTTGTAGTGACTATTCTTGCAGCTATTCTTATGCAGTGGCTATTATACGGTGCTTTTTTCACCTCTGATACGATGGAATAAATTATACCTTTGACGGCTATGCATTCTTTAACAGCTGGTTAAATTGATTTTTTTTTTCTTCAGAAGGGAGATGCACAGGATAAAATCCTTGACAAACTCAAGGCCCCCAACTCAGCAAAGCAGTTTAGTTCATCCCTATTCAGGAAAGCATTTAAAAACATACGTAAGTCCCATTAACGTCAAAGAAACTTAAGAATGTGCTTAAGCGCTTTGTGGAATCGAGGACCAAATGGAGGTAGAAGCAGAGCTGTAGAGGCTGGGTCATGAGGCATCCTGCCAGTGCAGGGAACCTAAAGCAACTTGCTCCACAGTCCTATTTACTGAAGGTCAAAAAAAGCACTTGTTCCCACCACCTGCGCGTACCGTGAAGCTGGCTGCCCAGGTTTCCTTGGAACTGTGCAATAAGAGCAGAATTATTAATACGACCCTTGTGTAGCACACTAGTATCCTTGCATTCTCTCTACCCACTGCCTCCAGCTTGCCACACATGGAGCCTGATCCAAAGCCCATCGAAGTCATATGGAAAGACTCCCAAGGATGCTGATGAACTTTGGATCCAGCCCATGGGCAAAAGGGGGCTGTGAGATTTTCTGTAGAACATTTTAAATGAGATTCTGAAACCTCCTAGAGAGAAGGAGAGAACTGTGTAATTTACATGGAAAAGAACTGCGTGAAATAATTCTGTTGTGTCCTATTTGGGAGCATTATGTAATAGTCTAACAAGAAAACTATTGTAGACAGACACACTTGGAAAGGGGAGAAAGTGTGTTCTTTTCCATTCTGTTAAGTAATATTGCTGTTACTCTGAGGGCAGGTATTTTCCCATAAATATTCTCGTGCTGATGTCAGTGCAGTTATCGATTCACTGATATCTGGTTTTATTTGATTGAATATTTACTTCATGAAGCAACACTCACCCCCAACATATACTCCATAGACCCACCTCCCCTATGGCAAGAAACTCTGTATGATTTGTTTTAACCTCCTGCATTTTATTAATGCTCCTTGTATGTGCATTACTCAAAGTTCCCATTCCCTTCAGTGGCAATTTTTTCTGGGTAAGGAGTGCAGAACTGGGCTCTGAAGAATCTTTCAGGTGCATTGTAATTGAAGATATAACACTATTCCAGTATGGATGCCTGCCTTTCAAGCATCTTTCCATAAATTAATTCTCTTGGGTCTCATTTTGTGTATCCCTTGAGGATCTGAGGTAACAGCTGCTTGTATGACAGGTTTCTATAGCTGTACTTTAAACAAACAGAAACACAGAGAAAGTACCTAAAATATCTTTAATGTTATGGAATCAAATAGAACTGCTCCATTGGACCATAGTGCATAGCCAAGTATATTTAAATAATTCATTAATATGTTAGCTTCTTCAAACGTGAGACGTTTTTTGTTTGTTTTTTTCCTTTCTATGTGTGCTTCAGAAGACTTTTCCAGAAATGTTGAGTTCCATGGTTAAGAGTTCTACTGTTATGTTTTTTTCATGTGAACAAAGATTAGTCCTTCATGGTCCTAAACTCAATTCATGTGAATGACTTACAGGCATTACCTACCAATAAATAGGAGATTAGCTGCGGCTTGTATATTTCCTGATCAGTTCACATTTTTTCAGATGGCTCATTGTTATTCTGTTTCCTTTAACGATGGGACATTCTAATGAGTTTGCCATCTGACATACATCTGCTTCCTGTTAGACAATGCCTTCATTCTTTTAGAGCTGCTAAACTCATCTGTTATCCTGAAAGATTTTTTATCTGTGCCTTAAAAACAGCATGTACAAGTTGATGGTGGAATATTTATTTTCATTGTTCATTTTTTGGGTATGCTGCTTTTCAAGAACAAATAACAAAACAGACTTATTTTGACAATGGATGCTGTGGGGCTATTCATTTGGGAGGGGGGAGGAGAGAGTCTGCTAGAGTATTTGGATATTTGGGGTGCAATCAATCCTCCTCCTATTGAAGTCAGATTGGGAGCAGGATCAAGTCTTGGGTTTGTGAAGGTTAACATCCTATGCAAGTTATCTATGTAACCTCAGTCAATTTCTGTAAAGCTGCTTTGCCCTCCCATCAAAATATCAGGGTGGAGTGGGGGAGAGTGAGAATTTTAAGGCTGTTCATCCCATCTCTATGATGAAAGTACCTTAAATAAAACAATGGTCCCTAACACTGTCAGTGAAAGGTTAAAGCATTCTACACTCATTACAAGGATCTCGGTTAGCTGTCTCTCTCGTATTTAAGTTGTATATCTGCCTCAGTGCTTCTCTTCTCCCCACCTGTTGCGGGCAGGCATATATCTGTACTGGAGCTCTCACATATTTCCCCTTCATTTTTCAACACTGTCTTCCATAAAGAGACTGTATTTTTATTAATCATCCTTCTACCAGAAGAGGACTGGATGAGGATTTCCCTTTGTAACTTATCAGCAGTGGTTTTTAAAAGAAAACCGCACCCATTTTATGCAGTTTTCCAATATAGCTTAAAAGATAAGTGTGTAATAGAGGTTCTCAACCAAATTAAACCACACTTTGCCACATAGAGTGTTTAATTTGTCAAAAGACTTTACAGATGCCAGCTAATGAATCTTCAAAACACCCATGTAGGACAGATCGTGAGTAATATTAATTTGATGATGGAGAAACTGACTGCAGAGAGATGCAGTGGTTTCCCTGTGGTTGTAGAGAGAGTCTGTCAGAGCCAGGAATTTAATTGAGGAGTTCTTGTATCCTTGTCTTGTGCATAGAGCACAAGATTGCATCCCTTTTCCTGGCTTAAACAGTTACAAAGGTTAACATTAATGGTTCGAAAAACAGAGTTACAAATTGCCTTGGGTAGGTTTCTTGTGTAAGCATCAACTAGAGTCTGGCTCGTAGTATTAATCCTCTGTAAAAATGAATGTTGGCAATATTGATATTGGTATTTTTACCACCGTGTCATCTAGAGTTGCCCACCATCACCCATATTAACGATAGTGCCATTGTGCTACAGCAGTGGTGGAAGAATTTCCAAAGATCATCAGGGTACATGCCCCCTTGGTGTTTTACCCTGGCTGGACCATGGCTGCTAATTATAGTTCTAATGCTGCACAGCCTTGCCTATGCTGACTGGCCCAGTTGTGTTGGAAATCACTGCAATGGGACCTGTGTTTAAACGTGTGCTTTAGAAGATGGGGCCCTGGGGGAGTTCTCAATCTCTGGCCATGGTTGCCACTTGCTTTATTGTCTTTGTTGGAAACCTTTGTTTCTAAGCGCATCAATATTTATTAACTGAGACTTCACTCATTTATTTACCAGTGTTCTCTCACCACACTAAATCCTTTCATCTCTAAAAACTGCAGTAAGGACATCTACAGTTTGACAGCCTTTCGGTCATGCTTAAAATTACAAATTACTTTTGTTAGGTTTCTTGTGGAGTCTGCAATGCATCAACTGGAGCCTCGCAAGCAGGGTTAATTGAATGTAAAAATGAATGTTGACAATGCTGGTTTTAAGGACGGTATGTCGAGTGGCTGTGCATTGCCGCTATGCACCATCACCTTCAATCAGGATGCTTTATACCACGCTGTATATAATCACATCTATTGCTGTGACCTGTGACATGGCCAAGTGAAAGGCTTACCTCATTTCATACTATCTTTTCAAATCCTATTATGGAAAAGTATATTTATAGGTGGAATGTCTGTTGATCATAATCTAGATGCATTGTGTAAGTGCGTGAAGGATTTTAAGAGGAGAAGACACTGAAACAGATTTACTATGATTATTAATTGAAATGTTTTGGTGTTAACTTCAGCCGAGAAACAGGGTTGTTTATATGACTGCAACTTGAACCTATCGTAAAAGAAGAACCATCTCGTGTAAAGGAGGCATTTTTCTTTTGAATACAGTCATGAACAAACAAAAAAAGGTTGTTTATTCAAAATGGAAGTTTACAGCTGTAATCTAGAAACAATTATGGAATATTTTCTGTCTTTTTCAAACTCTGAACTACAGTGTGTCTCTACACTGTTCTGCCATGATTAAAGTAGAGAAATAGGAAGATAAGACCAGTTTGACAACTGCTGCCCAGATATCACGGTGAGGGGCACCCTTCGCAAATATATGCTGTAGTACTGCAGTGATGAGTGGAAATGCCATGTGTACAAATGCCTTTAAGTGACACTGTTGGTGACACTTTTTCTAAAAGTGTTGGCTTAACTCTGCTCCCATTGAAGCCAATGGGAGTTCTTACCATTGACTTCAGTGGCAATAGAGTTACGAAAATATCCTATTCCTAATAAATACATGATAAACAGCTGCCAGCATTACCGTTGGAACAATGTGCCATAAAGGTATCACCGAGAGCAGTTTATGTGACTGATATCACAAGTCATGAGGGGCATGGCAAGAACAAGAAATCGTTGGATTCTGCGGATTTTGGGTCTTACTGCCCTTTTTTTGCAGAATGTAACCCACACGCCAGTGGGTTACATTCAAGCTGTTTAGCTTGAGCTATAGAGACTCATGTTTTCAGCTTTGGACATCCCTAGTAGAATCCCCAATGTTGGCCAAGATGGTGGCTGTCACATAAGTGGAGAGTCATCCTGGATTTCAGCTATTATGGGCCTCAGATGCTCGAGATGAACTACCTCTGTCCAAAGGAAGTATTTAACCCACCAGTGAGATTGTGTCCTGCTCTGTGCCTTGTTCACTGAGATCATGAGTTGGTTGAAGCTCTCAGCATGAAAACCTGGCACTCGAGCTGTAGAGACTCATGCATTCAGCTCTGGAGCTCCTTGGTTCAGTCTCTGGGTTACACAGAATTTAGGCTCTTCAAGTCTGGGTGGAGGCAAAGAAGAAATCAGGCCTTGCTGCAGAAGTAGGCTGCTCTGTAGCCATCAATACAGCCCCATGGGAGCAATAGATGTGCTGCTTCTCCACACTGACTTCCCAAGGAGCAAAGGCCCACCTTGCTTCCTAAGCCATTGAATTCTGTGGAGCTGCTCAGGTGCTTCACATTAACCACATGGCTCTGCTGAGTGGGAGCCCAAAAGAGTGAAAGAGTCCTGTGCAAGAAAACAAAGACCTTAACTCCTCTTTTAGGTGATTTTATTGTCTACGACGGCTGTTCTCATAGTATTTACTCTAGCATTTGTAAAAACAGAATTCCGAGAGCAAAGCCCCGCTGAATCAGACACACAGGCCTTGTCTACACTTGCAAGTTGCAGCGCTGGTGAGGGGGTTACAGCGCTGCAACTTAGCAGGTGTCTACACTTAAAAGCTCAGCCAGCGCTGCAACTCCCTGTTTGCAGCGCTGGCTGTACACCTGGGTCTGCTTCCGGTGTAGCGAGACCAGCGCTGGTGATGCAGCGCTGGTCATCAGGTGTGGACACTCACCAGCGTTTTTATTGGCCTCCAGGGTATTAGGACTTATCCCAGCATTCCTTTTCAAGACCTCTTCTGGTGAGCGGGTGCAAACTATAAGCCACTACGTAGAACTTAGAGCCACTGGGCCTCTCATGGGCTGCCAGAAAGATCCGTAGTCTTAAAATGCCCGCAGAATGTTAAAAAGATCATCGTCTGTTCTGGTTATGCTCACCGAGGGGAGAGAAGGTGACAAATAAATAGCGCTATAACCCTAGCAACAAATAGCCTTTCCATCGCACCACAAGGAACGTAGGCATATTATTGTGCTTCATATGCTCATGGAAGACAGCGCTCGAACGAGAGAGCAGGATCTATGGCAAATTCTAGGACTGTTGGGGAGACAGGTCAGAATCCCAGCTGCGATATATCAGGCCGCAGAAGATTATGGATATCTACGGCCAGCATATCACAAGATTCAATGCATATGAACAGGGGCTATGACTGTCGAGATGTTCTGTTCGTCTAGTGTAGGGCAGAGTGTAAAGGAGTTAGGAGTGCCCTAACTACCAAGATACAAAGTCCCAGCTCGATGGAAACCCCGTCGCTCGTGGAAGTGCTGCGCCACTGAACCTGCAGGGTTTCTACTATAAGGAGCACTAGGGATGACGGAGACTCTGTATGTTGGGGCGGGTGGATTGTTACACCCCACTGCCGAAATCCTAAGGATACCACTTTATCTTGGATCAGCTTTCACAGCTTCGGAAGACCTAGGGTCGAAGGGAACACAGAGGGTGATTCCCTCAGACTGCAGCCAGGAAGACTGTTTTCTACCGCAGAGAATAGCAAGCCAGTCGGCTGGGTGCTACGATGGAGATAGGACAGAAGGAGTCTGTTCCAGGTAGAAAGCTTTTATTACAAAGATGCAATTATGTTTTGGGAGCAGCGGGGGCTACTGCCTAGATTTGTGATAGTAGACTATTGGATTTGATAACTATCCACGTCGTGGTAATCTGCCTCTGTATATCTTTCAAAAGTTTTCAGCCAAGTCTGTGTGCAATGCCGCTTCAACCATAGTTTTATGGGAGAGAGAAACTCGTGTTCCTTGTCCCAGCCAGCGCTAATGCACGTCACGCGGCCGCATGGTGCCCTGAGATGGGTAGGGGGATCAATGGCCTACACACAGGGACTGCGTAGGACCAAGGAGCGGAAATCACATGAGCACTGCTAGAAGGGTCCCACTCCCTCGCAGATGACCCGAGCAGGGTCGAGAAATAATCCGGAAAGGTTACAATTCGGTGAATAAATGCAGAGGATATCTGTTAAGTGCTAATTTCCCTGCACCTGATCTTGCATATACGCACATGGTAAACATGGAAAGAGACGAGGTTTCAGCCCTGATAAACCCCACCCTGACGCCTTGAGGCCTGTGTGCACTTGATGCCTTTCTCTGAATTTTCCCCTGTACCTGCATTTAGCATAAAACAAACTGCCAAGGAGAAGCACATGCTAACAGGGATAAGGAGCAGGCCAGCTCGAAAAGCCCCCACCCTGGGCGACCCGATTGTGAGCGCATGGTGTGCAAGATAGCCTTCTCTGAATTTACCGCTGTACGCTGATCTTTGCATAACCGCCATGGCTACAGGAAACAAGGCAAGCCCTCAAAGACCTCTTACCCAACATGCACCATCCCGCGCGCCCTAGTAGCCAACCTTCCTTTCCACTGGGTTGCTTGCAAGTTGTTATTATCCTGTAGAAGAACTGCTAATCAGACCCACCAGTTTCCCCCATGTGATTGCGCAATATGGCTATTAAACTCAACCATGGTAGCATAATCGGATCTGCTGCAGTGGTCCGAGTGATGTAAATTATGTCACGACGAGTCTGAGAGAACGATGGTACAAACGCATACTCTTAAAAAACAAAGCTTCGCTTCATGGATTAACAGAAACCTTTTTTTGTTTGTTAGAAGTGACCTTACGAATACTTCGCCTGGACGCAACAGAGTAGTCTGAAAACGGCTACAGAAACTTAAGAAAGAAGCCTTCACTGGATAATCGAAGGAACAGCTTGTGAACGAGTAGCAGTTCATCGAATATATTTTCGCAGAACAGGAAAAGTTACAGCATGGCGGGAAAAACGTAGCATAAGAAGGTCGAGGCAGCAATAGAGAACCACGAATCGGCGCTAGGAGCCTCAGGAAGCGCCACATGCAGACGTCATCGCAGTCAATGAGTAGACATGCAAGGCAGAGCACTACCGTGGCTGCCGTCAGCCCCATCCCAAAACTCAGCACATCTGTGTGCCGCGACACTGTTGTCCCTCAAAACACCCATTTCTCAGCATCCCTGGTGCTGACACCGACCAACTGCCGCCCAAACACCCAAATACTGTGCACATCTCACATTCACATGAATATACTGCCGGAAATCACGAGAGACCGATTCCAATTTAGCCACTAAAAGCCGGCACCATACGGGTCATACAATCCATGCAGCATTTTAATCCTCAACCTGCAGGCAGGCCGCAGTGCCATAGCCATCAAGGAAGCAACATATTCTAGATGACCTGTGAAGTCGATATAAAATAGCTCCGCACTAGTTCAAAAACAGGAAAAGTGCGCGGCCCCCCTTCTTCGAGAGTCTGGCTTAATGTAAAGGACGTATGTTTAATAAGATTTCTGTCTTTAAAAGAGTCTTTTAATTATTACAAAAGACGTGTAACATAGGGGCTGTACGAGCGACGTGGAAAAATAGAACCTTGCAATCATGAAACCACTCGCTAAGGTGGCAACTGTTGTGTGGCCACCTAGCACTAGGCACTCCGCAGTTGGAGCGAGAGACCCAGCCAGACCAGTGTTAGTGTCTGGCCATTTCAGCGCTCTAATAAGTGGCTCCTTAACGGCATCCCTAATCCTTGAAGCATCTGGGCTGGCCTCTCTATGAAGCCTAATGCACTCATCATGGGCTGCCGCAAATTCAGACCTCGCAGGACGCTGAGACACCTCGGGAGGCCACAGTCGCTCACTGAAAAGGGTTCACCGCCTTCCTTTGGCAATCTACAAACATATTTATGTGATGAACCAGCAGAGCGCAGGTATTACATTGCGCTGGGATGCTGCTATCCAATCACCGTGTAGCTCTGTCCCAGTAGAGAGACTTTCTTCCATCTACACCGTATCCAACATCTGGCCAATAAAGCACACTCCACAGAGAGCAGTCTTTCTGTCACTCTTATGTGCTCAGCCTGTACGTTGAATCCGGTACCCTGCCCGGTGATCAAGCTCCCTGTATACGGTGACTTCATGAATGCTTCAAGGCGCTATGCCAACGAGGTGAACGGTCTGCGTGGAGGAAGGAGTGCAACAATTAGAGCAGTTCGCAACATCCACCGCACTAGTGATCTTACGGTCTCGAGTGAGAAAAAGTCCACTGTCCATAGCAAGCTCTCGATCAGGACCACCTGTCTTCCGAAAAGGATGCGCTCGCAAAGTCAATGCACTTTCCAGGCCATACCTGATGTAAAATGTCAGTGAAACGCCCAACGTTGGTGATCCACGATAAGCCGCCGAGCTAGGGACCATTGAGGGAAGATAGCACGGCTAGTTCCATTACGATTTGAGACTGTAACTCGGAGGCCAGGTATGGGGGTGGGTGCTCAGAGAGATCATTGGAGATAAATCGCTTGGGCGCGCAATGCCTATTGCCACACCTCACTAGCTTAGGACATCCCATTGGGGAAGAGTCCACGGACGTCAAAATGTCGCGGCACTATTCTGCCCGCAAGTCACGGTTACGTGCTGAACAAACTTAGTGGCTGACTAATGGGGCACCTGACTCCAATACTTGCATCACACACTACTTCCCACAGAAACGGTCGATCTGCTATTTTCCATCTGCACAACACTGAGTTAGTCGACCGAAGATCGGAACTACGCTGCTCTTGGAGTCTGACAGCTTCCAATACAGAAGCGTTGTGAGTAAGATCACGCCCACCGTTGTTGTCGGCACGCGTGGTCTCCACTGACACGGCGAGGCTCTCAGTCTTCGCTGTGCCGTGTAGTGGCCGCGGCAGAGAGATAGGATGGCGAGGCTCAGACCACACAGTGCCAGGGAAAGATGGACTATTTCGCCATCTCTAAGGCGCAGCACTGGCGCGGCTCCCCCCCACCATCCGGTCCTTACTAGTACAACATCAGCCACAGACTTGCTTAGACTGCCATTGGGTGATGCCGGAGAGTCCTCGGACTGCGAGGCTAGATGTTTGCCCGGATGACCCAAAGCGGAGCGTTTGTCCCCTGCGCAGAGGCAGCGTTCCGGTATAACATGTCTCAACCAGCAATTTAGTGTAGCCAGCATCTTTTCATCATCTGATGCGTCGACTCGTCACTTTCTGAGCATAAGGATAATGGTAGAGGTCAAATGTCCAGACGGAGAAGATGCTGAGCAGGAGTTCAGATCTGATCAGCAACATCCTAAGCAGCTCTGGAGCGCCGATCTTCCTGGAAATCACACGCAGTCAGAAGCACATATTGGCACCGGGTTCAACTGCGGCTCTGAACCATTTACGGAAGCGACTGATCACTGCCACATGGTACCGTTGAAACACGGAAGCGAACCTAGCTAACCTGCACATCGGTTGTCCCCTTCACCATCAGACCCACTTCAGCAGTCAAAATATGGGGATGGAGGTGCTACTGTCTGGGATATGCGGCCCCAAGATAGCACTCCTCACAACAGCGCTGCAACTGGTGCAAGTGTGGACACACTGCAGTGCTGGTCGCTGTCAGTGTGGACACACTGCAGCGCTGGCCGTACACAGCTGTACGACCACAGCTGTAACGGCCAGCGCTGCAAAACTGTCAGTGTAGACAAAGCCACAGAGAACCTGAATAAACAAACATGCGCTGCAGATTAGGAAGAACATCTGCAGTTTTTATATTGGTTTGAGAACACATGCCACATGATTTTTCATTTCTTATGCTTTTTAGGTTTTTAATATATTGCTAATAAAAGTTGGGAAAGGAAGGCACAGCTGGACTAGACATGCCAGGCCACCATTTAATTTCTGACTCAGAGGATGAGCAGAAGAGTAGTTTTATTGTATCCTAGTAGAGAATAAAGCCACATGCAAATTCCAGCCATGAACATCTGTTTCCTCTTTAGGTGGAAGAATTCTAGCATTTTGAAAGGGATTCCAGGTTTGAATAAAGGGCCTGGCTTTATTTATTTATTTTTTCTTTGCTGCTCCTTCAACATGCTACCCCTCCGTCTGACTGCTGAGTTTCTCTCTGGGTGTTGTCAGCTTGGGATTTAACATCACAGATTCATCAGCATCGAATGGGCAAATTTTGAAACTGTAGCCTGATAAAGTTTTATTTTATTGCTATGAGGGTATCAGTACTACTTCAATTTTCAATATTAATGCGTCCGTCTGGCAGCGTTTTTAACTTCCTCCTTACATTCATCTCACTTGCTGAAAGCGTCTCAGCTCTGAGGTGAAACATACCTGCAGTTTGATTTTAAAAGCGAGAGTTTGTTTTTCTGTTGCTGTTACTCTGGGCTGCAGCTGTTTTCAGTGTTGGTTTTTTAAAATCACTGGCTATCAAAATATAAAATCCTTTTTTTTAAATCCACCTAATTCAGGAGAATTAAGCAGATCTTTGAAAACAATAAAAATCTGCAATAAATTGGATATTGGACATTAAAAACTACAGCTCCCGAGTAACTAGCTATTGTGTCCATCTGTTAAACATTAGAATAATAATTTTATATATGTATGGGAGCTGCCCCTTTTTCGGGAGGAGGGGTGGGGTAGGATTTAATTCTATTGAATAAACAGTACAGTTATAGAACATCAAGCCAGACATGAGAACGGATACTGTCTGTCTATTTTATGTGAACATCAAATGAGAGATTTGGTGGAGCTAGCCAGAATTTCATATTTGCTGGCAGAAAGTTCTCCACATGTGTGGACCACATTTTCTTTGCTGTTTTAGGTTATTTCAGGCACAGATATCATTGCCTGGCTGGGTGTGATTCTGTTCTGTATCTGAAGGTTTTTGTAAGGAAAATAACAGCAAACGCAATCAAACCACAGTTCTTCAAGGGAAGAAGTGTCCCCAAAGTGAGGGGGTTTCTCACTTCAATTTCACTGTAAAAAGCTTGTGACAAGTATAATGAATTTCTCACTGTCTGAATTGCATGGTTAAAGAAAGTTATCTTTTTATATGTTAATCTACTCTGGTGCGCTCTGGTCTTTTTAAAGGCATGTTGCCCAGTAGATTGGGCCAGAATGTAGGTTTTGTTTTGAAAAGTTTCAGAACGTGTAATATTAGTATATCTCTGGGAAAGTTTAAAATTCTATTAAAACAGGATTTGTGAGGGCTGGGTGAGGATTTAAGCTCCAGTCAGCAAGCTCCTTCTCACAGGTGGATCCATGGGCCTGTGCAAACCCTGTTGACTCGCACCATGCAGAGTCTAAGCCCTAGACCACCTCCTGCCATTTTGGAAATCCATCTTGTGAGATGCATGAGGAAGTGAAAATGAGGATCAAAAGCAGGGCCGGCTCCAGCTTTTTTGCTGCCCCAAGCTGCGAAGCGAAAAAAAAAAAAAGATAAAGCCGATTGGCGACACTTCAGCGGCAGCTCAATCGCGCTGCTTCATTCTTCTGTGGCAATTCGGCGGCAGGTCCTTCACTCCCTCTCTTCCTCTTTGGTGGCACTTTGGTGGCAGCTCCAAGAGGAAAAGAGGGACTGAGAGACCCGCTGCCGAATTGCCACTGAAGACCTGGACCCCTTTCCATTGACTGCCCCAAGCACCTGCTTCCTTCGCTGGTGCCTGGAGCCGACCCTGATCAACAGTCAAACCTGATCTGACTTGTCCAAACTGAGAAGGATGCAGAAAGGAAACAGGCAACTCAAAGGGTGAAAATCAAATAGAAATTTTAAATTTCTTTCCATTTGCTTGAAATGCATCTAATTAGTAATAGAGATAAAACAAACCTTATTTTGAGAATGTCCCTTGTCTTCATGTTAACAGATTCCCCCCCTCTCCCCCCCCCCCCACACTCAGAGTACAATAGGAAGAAATTTGAGATTGTGTATGTGTTAGGAGGCCTGTTTTGTTTCGTATAAACTGAACTTAGTGCATTTCCTATTCTTCTCTTTTTTTAACAAATTGGAGCAAATATGATGGCTATTAGATCTCTTTCCTGGTGTAGATGATAGAAGGTTATGTCACTTTTGATTCTGCAGTGCAAGGAAATGATTCAGTTAACTCCCATTTGACAACAATGCAGCAGCATGTGGCTCTATATCTTCTCATAAATATATTACGAGGCATTTCTGTCAAATATCTGGACTTTGTCACCCAAAATCGAAAAGGAAATTTAAGTGCTATGCTAGAGTTTCAGGGCCCTGATAAATAAGAACCAGGTTTGACCTTTCTTTTGGGCCTTTGAGATGCCACAAGGGATAGTCCTCTGTTCAAGATGACAGACTTCCTCTGAGATTTCAGTTTGTCAGCTCAATGTACAGCATCAGCATTGATTTCATCTCACTGCCATTTCCTGCCTGAATAGATAACAAATTTTCTGTGGCAGGTGTCTGTCAAGCTAAGTTTTGCCTGGCAGATTAATGGAATAGGCTCATTTATTAATCATTAGTTGCAACACAATAAAACAAACTTTAACTCTTCTGATGTTGGATAAATGTAATGTTTAGGGGCCATTTCAAACTTCCATGTAATTTAGATTTAATAAGATTTACATCCCTCCACAATGAACGTTTCTAATAATCTACAGATACTTAAATTATACTACTGTATTTTCCACTGCATGCATCCTGTGAAGTGGACTGTAGCCCATGAAAGCTTATGGTCAAATAAATTTGTTAGTCTCTAAGGTGCCAAAAGTACTCCTGTTCTTTTTGCGGATACAGACTAACACGGCTGCTACTCTGAAACCTTAAATTATACTGTATCTTACTATATCATTCCATAGATTTAACAAGACAGCTATTGTCTATGTTAAATACTGGAAGCTTTTACAAGCTGAGGCTTGGCATTTTATCAGAAGTGGTGGTAATTTGTACTCCTCTGTCTCCAGCTGTTGTCTCTTTTTATACATAGAGTGAAAACTCTTTAGTGTAAGGACCATCTTTTTGTTCCGTGTTTGTGTCTGGTGCCTACCACAATTGGGTTGTGATCTGTGAGTTGGGCTCCTAGGTGCTACCAAAATACAAATATAGAAATATAACAATACGAAGTGTTGTTGTAGCTGTGTCTGTCCCAGGATACCAGAGTGACAGGGTGGGTGAGGTAATATCTTTTATTGACCCAACTTCTATTGGTGAGAGAGGCAAGCTTTCATGCTTACACAGTGCTGAAGAAGAACTCCGTGTAGCTTGAAAGCTTGTCTCTCTCACCAACAGATGTTGACCCAATAAAAGATATTACCTCACCCACCTTGTCGCTCTCAATAATAATAATAATAATTAATAAATAATTAATTATCCATTTTGGACAATAGAGACAATAAACTTGCAACCCTATTATGCCATTTTTAGCATCTCTTTAAGACACTAAGCGTTCCTTCACTTTCAGATAATTATATGTGACAGTGCATGTTATCCGACAGTTCCTCATCAAGCTGTGTTTGTGGCCTGAGTGGTGTCGTGCTTGAACCATCTTTATGGCTTCTTTGGCTAAAAGTCAAACTGAGAAATTCCCGGCACTAGATCATGCTAGTTATTGCTCTTACAGGCCACCCTAGTAACAAGACATTAACCTCTCAGCAGGGAACGTGATAAACAAAGTAAAACCTGCTTTAGTGAAACCAGTCCTCTAACAGCAGTGTACATAAAGTAATCCTTACAGATTTATAAATGTAATAAGCTACAGTTCACTGAGTGAACAATAACTGTTCCTAATTTAGCCAGCCAAGGAACATGCCAATCTAATTTGCTGTTGTCTTTTTTTTTCTTTACCCCCTCCAGATTCCTTTCTCTCTGGTGCAGTTTCCCCTTTGGGAGTCCTTAAAGGTAAGACCCATTAGTGTGTCAAGCCGGTGACATTAGAAATGTGTGCATCTTAGAAGCTTATATGATAGCTTACCTAGCTTGTTAACCACAGATAGGGACATTTCAGAGAATGCATGTACAAAGCTACGATAATCATACGATAATCATTTGGTTGGATATCTGAAAAGCGATAGCAATCTAGGCTTTAATGTATGTCATGCAAACAAATCCCAGTGCTCTGCACTGACGATAAACACCCCAGAAGTTTTGTTTGTTGTCCTACATAATGGTATCGATTTAGCCATCAGTGTTATCTGAATTTGCAACACCTCACTCCTGAAGGTAAAGAGAAAATTTTGAGTTGTGCAGAGGAGACTGATTAAATAAAATTGTTCCAAGAGCCACCCACAATATGTCATTGGTGTTCTGATTGGCTTTGTACCAATTATTTGAAAGAATTGTTTAAAGAATCTGTAAATCAGAAGATACCTTAATAGAGTAATCTTCTAGAATGATGCAACTTTATATGAATGTTGTCCCTCCAGTTGGTTGCATTGTTTATGTAAGGTAGAATTGCTGTTCAGCAGAAGGACTCGTGGTCTAGTGGTTAAAGCACAGAACTGGAGTTCATGAGATCAGCGCTCTGTTCCTAGCTGTGCTACTCACCATTGGCAAGTCATGTAATTTCTGTGTGCCCCAGTTTTCTCATCAAATGGTTAAGCTGTTAGTTCTGCACCTCAAAAGCAAGTTGGGGAGTGGAGGGGCTAACATTTGTAAAGTGCTTTATTGTCCTTGCACAGAAGGCAGAATAGAAGTGCAAAGGGTTGTTGCAGACCATTGCAAAAGTCGTGGTAGGATTTTATATTTATATGATGGAGGGGTGGAGGGATTTTTTTATTATTATTATTAAGTGGGTTGGACTTCTAGAAATGGTTGGACATTGTAAAGTGAAGTCCTCTCCTCTTACAAAACAGATGCACAATAAATGGTGGGAGTACTAGCTTCCCCTACATGGCGGCATCGATGTACGTGGATCTTGTTGCAAAGGATGCAGTTCTGGGACTGGTGCATAGTCCAGATTCAAAGCTGACCAAAACACTCCATTCTCCCGTGAGAGACAATCAGTATAAATTGTGCCAGTGGTTCTGGAGACATAGGCATTCACTCACTTGGAACTTGGTTGAGACCACAAAATAATTTCAAATAACCACCAAACAGCTGGCAGATGCTAGTAATTTTCATTCATGAGCAGCCAGAGCTCAGTTCAAACCAGTGACCTAGGAAAAAAAGGCTATAGTATCAGGTATTTTGAGCTATCCTGTCCTTACAGGACTGAAGGATTGGTTCTGTGAAACCCTATGAAAGCTGGGTTGGAAAACAGAATTTCCATCTATGGGAAATTCTGATTGGTTCAACACTGGATGCCCACCAGGCTGCCGTATTAGTCCCAAACCTTGGCTCCCATGTGCTTTTAGGCTGGCTGAGTCTGGACAGAATCCAGTAACTGCTCAAGCTCTGGGCTTCTAGGCATGCCTTGGAGTGAAGATCCTCTGTCTAGCTCCCACTCCTGAGATACAGAATGTGCAATCCAATTGACTAGGCTCTGAAACTAGTGCTGGTCCCTTACAAGACTCCCTGATAGCTATTGTACTACGCCCCTCTGCCCCCCTCCGCCCCGAGTTACACCGATGCTCTGGGCCCTCTGGATTACTGTTTCACTTTTGACAACCATGTGATATTAAAGGAAGGGGAACCCAGGCTGTGTAAAAGAATTTCTAAACCAATCACATTTTACTCCTAGATAAGGCACAAGAGAGATACAGCTCTATGGAAAAATGAGCATCCGTATGCAGAACCCTTGCTCGAGTGTCCACACCATTCTAGAGCCCTTCGAGTCTTTGTCAGTCCTTTCAGGGCTCCAGAACCCTTTTCTCCTTCTCCCCAGTGTTGCCTTCTTGCTCTGGTCTCTTCTAGAATGGCCAGTGAGAGAGCCTCCCGTTTATAAAGTCCCAGTTCCATCCCATCCCATCAGTTGACTCCCCTGAACAGCTTCAGGTATCTTATCAAGTGATTTTTTGGTGCTTAGTTTCAGCCCTCCTGAAGTCCAGTCAAGGAAAACTGCTTCCCCTTGGCTACAGCCAGCTCATTGTTCTAGGCTGATTTTCCATTTGAAAGGAAAGCCACCCAGGCTAATGCCTCTTGATTGCTCTTCCTTGTTAGCCCTCTGCTAGGTACTAATACTTCCCCTCACCCCAACGGATGCAGGAGTTGCAATGTACACCATTACTGTACCTGCAGGCTGCAAGTGGGTCCGAACTAGGGTAAGGGCGATGTGCCCAGGGTTTAGGGGGAAGTGGCAGTCCTCTCCTTACTCCCACCGCAGCTGTTCTGTTGGGTCTTGTTTTCTGGCTTCTCGCAGTCACGGGTTTCCCAGGAGAGGTGTTTAAATAGCACATCCCCAGAGCAGCCTGGCTCTGTCTTTTTCTGGACCAACTTCTGGTGCTGGATGGAACGTGGTACTGGTGATTGTACTTTTGCATGGATTGTGCCATGGCACCCTTGCTCAGTGCAGGTGTTGTGCTCGTGAAATGAGCTGTCTGTACTTTTCACACCAATCCCTATTATCTGTTGTATTGTGGTAAAGCCTAGAGGCCCCAATCAGGGCCCCATCAGGAGCCACCCATATATAAAGAAAAGATGCTCCCTACCCCAAAGTGCTTGCCACCAAACTATGAGACGAGAGCCAAAAGGTGATGGTGGGGGAGCCTGAGGTAACAGTGAGAGACGGAGGATTGGTGTAATAAGCAGCATACCAGCTGCCGAGCCGTTGAGTGTTTTGTAGGAATCCCAGCAAAATGTGCTCATCGCAATGTTATCCAAATGTGGTATCTGGGAATTGTCCTGTTGCACAGGGTAGCTTCAGCTACCTTATTAGGAATCTGTTTTTATGCCAAATTACAGGAGCAGCTTTCAGCGAACTCGTATAACATAGAGCTGACGTGACATTGTAATTGCTGGTGCCGCATCATTGTTCTAGAAACTAGAGACGGCAGTATGAAAAAAGGGCACCTTGCTCTCCAAAACCACATAAAGCAGGAACATGATGTAGCTCTTCACAGAGCGTAAAGCTGTTTTAACAAACGTTCACGTAGTTGTGGTGATAAAATGTATTGTTTAAAACCTAGGCTGTAAAGGAGACAGTTTGAATTTAGCTGGCTAAGTAAACAAGCCTTTTAGGATTAGACATCACCGATAATCTAAACGGGTTGGTGGATATTTCCAGCAACACTTAGACTGGACAGCTCATACCATAGCCCAGTTTCAGTATATTGGTCTACAAATAACAACCTGTTACCGAACGTAGAGATCTTAAAATCCTTCACACGTGCTTCAGTCATTTCCTTTTCAGCATCTTGATATATCAAGAGCTAGAGGTTTGTCACATCAAAGTCACAGCAGTGAAAGCAGGAGCCCTGACTGTAGAAGTAACTGATTGCAGATGATTGAATTAAACTCTTTTTTTAAACATCATAAATACTGAAGCAAAGAAGAAAAGTTATGGTCTAGTCACCTGTGAACACATGGAGAGTAGCAGCTAAAGGATTCAGCGGCAGGTCTTCTCATGGGTTCTTTGAAGGGAGGGGGGGAACAGTAAATAGCAGGTAGCAGGAGAGTCAGCACAAAGCACTGACACAGAGACCTTAACTAAAATGGTTGCGTCACCTTTGTCCGTCTCGTCCTCACCTGTCCCTCTGCGAATGCAAGTTGACGCCACACCATTCTGTTTTGTTGCGAGCACATTCTTTCCATTTCTCGCCAAAGAGTTTTGTCATGGGATCAGCCCAGCGTGTTTTCGGTCTGCCCAGCGGTCGCTTGTGGTCTCTGGGGATCCAGTCACTGATGCGGATTGTCCACCTATTGTATAAGGAGCTATGCTGGGCTGTATTAAAGGGGTTGGTTGTGAAGGGAGGTGAAACACTCTAAGTACTGATAAGTGTGTGAGGCGTTTAGAGTCAATTCTTGCTGTGGCTGAGGGGATCAGATATTGTGGCTGGATGATTTTATGACCATTAATAAAATCTGTAGTTGCATAAACTGAGTCATTGGTGACTCAGTCTCATGCGTCTGTGCACCAGCAGATTACTGCAGGGATCAAGGAAAATATCTCGCCTCCTTGGAGAGCACAATTAGCTACATGCCTGGTAGGGAAGCAGGGATTACCTTCCAATGAGACATCAGGTGTTGGCCAAAGCCAGAGACAGGTTACTAGACTTGGAGAAGCAGTAGTCTGATCCCATATGGAAATCATATGTACCTATATCCCATTCTGTGTCTTTGCTTTGCCCCAAGCAGCCAAGCACTAAGCCTGTGCGTAACGTTTGTTTTCTGGCAGGTCATTAGCCATATTATAAGCACAGCACTATCATAGTAGTAAATACTGGCAGGTTGTACTATGTGAAATATATAGTATTGCATATCATGGCACTATAATATGTATAGACAATGAGAGAGAGAGGATACCACACAGGTAAGGTTATTCATAAAATGGGCATTAGCACAGGGCATATTGAAATGATTGTCAAGATATGAATTTATTGATGAAAATATGGAGGCTTGACATCTGATTATGTGGGTATCTGGCATGAGCACACAGGTTGGAATGAGCTGATGAGTGTACCCTTCTCTTAAATCCTGATATCTCTGAAAGGTTGAAAAAGAAGTAAAGAAACCACTGTGATTTTTTTTTTCATACATCTAATATTTTTATTGGGAGACAAATATTGCTTGGTTTTCTTACAGTAAAGCAAGTCCAACACTATTGCCTACATTCAAAACCCTCCCGCCGTGTACAGAGGTATAATATTATGGTGTTTTTTACTTCCATTTTTTAAAAAATCCTTCTAATATATATAAGAAACTAGAAAGGCGGAAGCTCTACAATGCTCATTGAAATTTTAACAGCCAGCACAGCAAACATTAGGATAAATATTAATATCCCATACAACAAACATTTTTGGTTACTCTAAGGTAAGCATTTCTGCTGAATGTCACTATGGCATCTTGGCTCTAGGAGAGAGGCTGGCACTTAAATAGGCCAATCCCATTCCATCTAGAACTGCGAGGTCAAAGCCAACAGCTTAAATTTTATCTGGAAGCCAACTGGCAACCGGTGCAGATAACAGAGCACATGTGCTCTCTGAAAGGCACTCCATTTACCAAGTGTGCTGCCTTTTGCATCAGTTCTGGCTTTGGGGTAACGTAAGATGCAGTCCCATGTACAGAGCATTGGCATTTCCAGTATGGCTACGTAACTTGCTTCAAAAATACCTCATGTCTCATTCTGTACGAAAATTTCAGATTGCAGAGACACATCTTTGGAGTAAAAGTTTGTGCCCAGTCACAGTGGTTGCAGCAGATATTTCACTGTTTACAATGACAGATATTTTCCTGTGAGCTGGGCACTCTACTGTAGGTTTTACCTGCTTCATGATATCTTATCCTACATATTTTTACTTTTTTGTAAAGCCTTCATGGAAGACATTTTAGCTTCCTCAATTATTTATTGGTGATGTAGAAATATAGGACATCAGCTTACGGACCAATATTTAGGACTCGAATGTCAGAATCAAGGAGTCCTGGCTTTGAGCACAGCAATACCTATTGATCAGAAATGACTGCTTCCCAGGGAAGCCATGGCAAGATGAAAGCTAACAGCTCCATGGCTGGCTATCCCTGATCCCACCAGATCTGTGTCTTGGGCCCTTCTGTTGTGGGAAACACTCAGTCCTCTTCATTTTTTCCTCGCACATGCTGACTGCACTTCAGGCCCAGCAAGAATTACTCTAGCACAGCTGTGAATGGAGAAAGCCCTCTGCATAGGCCAGCCATTGTGTTGTAAGTCTGAGAAATTCCCCGTATGTTTTGTGAGACAGGAGCAGAGGAGGGAGACCATGTGAATGGCTTTTTAAAAAATAGCCTTATTTTTCAAAGCAAAAACAAAACAAAACATTCCAGGACCCTTTGTGTCCTGTACCTGACAGTCTGATTCTGAGCTGGACCAGGCATTTCATAGACGTCTAACGCCAGAGTGGACTGTTGTGATCATCTTGTCTGACATCCAAAATAGCACAGGCCAGAGATCCTCACCCATTTACATTTACCCCCCGCCCCTATATGAAGGCTGCCAGGGACTAGATTGATCCTGGGATATAACTTCAAGCCCTTTAAAATCCTGAACTGGTTGCCACCCAGGTCAAATCCTAGCACTATTGAAAACAGTAGGCTTTTTGCCATTGACATCATTGGGGCCAGGATTTCACTCCCAGTCCTTGTGTTAAGCAAGAAATAAATTTGGGGTTGAATAACGACAGTGGCATGGCTGGTTTATGGTAGGATTCCCACCTCTAACCTCTCTCAGATTTACTGTGCAAAGGCCATTTACTGGGGTTTTGCATGGAAGGAGAGGAAGCTCTAATCCTTGTTCGAGCAAGTGGAAAATACCTCTGTTTGTAATTTTAAGAAGAGTTAAGATGTATGAAATGCTCCCACCATTAAAGCAAAAGACCAAAACTACTTTCCGAAAACTGGAAACCAACCCTCGGTTATTTTAACAGCAATAGAAAGTATCAAAACCTTGCCAAATGGGGCCTCACCATAGTTTTCCCTGAGCTGTGGCTAGGTGCCCACCTTTCTTTTTAGTCCGAGAACTAGCCTAACATTTATTTTCTACTGTAATCAGTTACATGTAAGTCAAGAGTAAATGAAAACCTAGTCCTAGTGTTAAAGCGTTTCCTTTCAGGCTGTATCATAAGTGTTCGCCCATACCTCTCTCCCTCTTTGAGTAATGATCAGGCTGATTTGGGGATTAAGACTAATCATTAAATAGCATTAATGTGTCTGCCATTTGCTTAGGTGCTACATCACGAAAAGCAATTTGTAGTGCACTGTTCCAAGGCATGATGTAACCTCCAGCCAATCAGGAGCTTGCATGCCATTAGCATAACGGCTACATTTTTCTCACAAAAGAACAATGCAGCTAACAGCTGTTCTGCAAACAAAACTTACATTATTAGTGTCATAATCGCAGTCATTCACACGGCCTTTAAGCACTGTCAGAGGCATTCTAGCACACCATCTGCACTGAAGGGAAAGAAACAAATGCAATCATTTCTTGTAGAATTACAGACACATTTTGAAAAAAGCTGGATAGCCCTGGAATGTCAATGCATTATTTGAAAAAGGAGACAAAAAACAGACTCTCACAGTTGAATAGACAGACAAAAGGCCAGATTGTGATACTCTTACTCATCTGTCTTTGACCATGAGTAGTCCCACTGAAGTCAATGAACCTGCTATTGAAATCAGTGGGACCACTGGTAGAGGAAGGTACCATTCAGTGTAAGGGTATCAAAGTCTGGCCTGAAGTGTTGCATACTGAATTTCTAAGTATTAGCTCATGCCAAATGAGACTAAAGAACTGTTTAGCTTTTTGAAATGGCTTATCCACTCAGGCATGGATGGAGCAGGTATTTGTAAACAGGTACGAATGGTGCAGCTCCTCTAGTTTGAAGTAAAGTTGTTTTAACTTTTAAGCCACTATACCGAACCACCCCCTACTTACCCAAGTACGTATATGGCCCTTCTCTCCATGGTATCTGAGTGTCACTGGTACATTATACACTGCTGTGGACACCCTGTTTGGGAGATGTTTTCCTTAACCAGGTTTTTTGTGCATCCACTTTAGTTTGCATCAAGCTGGAATACAGATGGGGAAAAAGGCATGAAACACTTAACACTGGAAATGTGCTGTGGCATGTAGGCCAACTTTTTGTTCTTTTTCTCTGTGTATCTGGGATTTGGGTGGGTTTAAGATATAGGGCCAAGTTCACTGCTGGCATGAGCAAATGCAACTCAATTAGCGTATAACGACTTCCACTGCTTAAACCAATAGAGAATTAAGCCCATGGTGTTTGTCCCATGCTTGGGCCAGTATGTTTTCTGCCAGACAATATGCACACATACTGTACCTGTGCACATAAAACATCACTGGAGAGAATATTTTAGATATGTCTTTGGCCCTTTGCTTTTCCACTATCCATGTAAAACTTGCAAATCTGCCTATAGATTATTTATGGTTTTTTTAATTGGAATTTCCCACCCCTACCTTACTTTAGTTCTGCCCTTAGTTTTCTATAATAATGTCCCAAACCTCTATTTAAAGCTGTAGTATGTGGGGCACTTGCTGTAGTATATTTTTGTAAAGCAACTGTGCATGAACCTGACCAAAAGCCACGGAAAATGTAAATCACAAATGGAAAATGCAAAGTAAAGTTGTCCCTTTCTGACTCTGTTGGCTTTTGTAAAGGCCCCCATAATAAAAATAAAAAAATACTAAAAGTTTTTACTTCTCTTATCTCAGTAGAATGAGACCAGTGTCAACTTTGCCGCTGGAAAAAGTCTTGCAGATGTTATTGATGTAGATGTGGTACCTGGGGGTATTTTACACTCACTAATGGAAAGTGGTGAAATAAGTAAATTTATTCTGTGGGCTGAAGTGAAGGTCTTGGACCCTCATGGAAAATGAGCAAAGAAGATTTTGCTAGTACAATAAGGTTTTAAAGCATAGTGTAGTAGAAGCTGTGGTGAGGTAGACCCATGCCATTGTAGAATTTTCATGCAGAATGCTGACTCAAGAGATTTCCAAGGGGTAACATTGGTGAATTGATAATCCAACTCTGTCAATGGCCAGGCTGTGTCCCATGCCTTGACAATTCAGCATAAGAGTTTCCCTGGGAATGCATTGGTGTACCAAGCCCAGTAGACATGCTGACCAAGGACCTCTCATTAGGGTGATATTTTATGGAAATACTTAGCCCAACAAAATGTTGCTGATACTTACCATTTCAGTATAAGAGAGAGAGGCTCAGAAAATAATTTAAAAAAACAAACCTGTTATATGAGACTGGTTGACTCAAAAAGATGCTAATGGGATACAGACATTTTCATCTGCATACCACTCATTCAGATTTGCTCCAAGATGTCATTATCGAGTCAATCTCGGTTACCAAAAGCCATTGCTTTTTGATGGGTGCCTAGTGGCCTATGTAAGATGAGTTGGTGATTTCATTTTAGTTCTTAGTGGGCAAGTGCCGAGCTACAAAAATAATCCCTGCCAATTGGATTCCTCATTGGCAGCCTCACCAGAGAGATCAAGGAATGAATGGGCATGGAGTCTGAACTCTTATCTCATCCCTAGAGTTGGCTCCTCCCAAATAACATGTTGGTATGAGCAGTATGGGAATGTTTCTAAGGCCACTTCCCATGGAGTTTGACTGTGCTAGAGATATTGAGAGCGCTTAGTTCTCCAGTCTCCAGCTTTGCAGAGAACTGAATTAACTAACGCCATGTCTACGCGAAAGCATCAGGGCTACCGCATTGCAGCTGTGCTACTGTAATGTCGTAGTGGAGATGCTTCCTACATCAGTAGAAGGATTTTTTAATTGATGTAGTTTAGGGTTGGCAACTTTTCAGAAGTGATGTGCCGAGTCTTCATTTATTCACTCTCATTTAATGTTTGGCGTGCAAGTAATATATTTTAATATTTTTAGAAGATCTCTTTTTATAAGCCTTTAATATATAACTAAACTATTATATGTAAAGTAAATAAGGTTTTTAAGTGTTTAAGAAGCTTCATTTAAAATTACATTAAAACACAGAGCCCCCTGGATCAGTGGCCAGGACCCAGGCAGTGTGAGGGCCACTGAAAATCAGCTCACATGCCGTCTTTGCCATAGGTTGCCTACCCTGATGTAGTTAATCCGCCTCTCTGACAGGCAGTACAGTAGCTATCTTCACAGAAGAATTACTCATTGACTTAGCCGTGCCTACACTGGCGAACCCAACTGTGGTGCTCAGGGCGTGAAATTTTTCACTGCCCAGAGCAATGTAGCTGGGTTGATCTAATGTTTACATGTAGACCAGGCCTATGTGACTGAAATGCTGAAGACATAAACAGAAGTTTTTATACTAGGGTTTAAGTTTTTCTACAGTCAAGTCTTAACCCTCTCTGTGAGTCCAGCATACCTCTGTGGTGCAAGGCAAAAAAGTTGATTCTTGTAGCATGGAGAGACCGTGTATGTGCAAATGGAATGTAGACAGCCTGTTTCTGTGTGGGACATCAAAGGTTAATCCTCCTTCATGTCAACATTTAGGTGGTACTAAAGGTTACTAAAACCAAATAAGCTAGAATGATAGCAAAAACAAATTATTTTGGCCCATCGTGCTGTTGACCCTCATGCCTTCTGTCTGTCTCTCTCTCCATTCTATTTCTCCATTCTCTTCACATCTTTCCCTATCTTCCTGCTAGAGCCAAAAGAATCAATGAAGGGGTGGATTAATAAATGTCTGCACCATGCTTAACAGATGAAAAGTGCTAAGCAGTCTTATTATTAAATGCAAAAGGGCAGTATGCAGTGTGCTCGGAGGGTTCCCTATGGTGAGCACTGCTTTCACTGGCCTGTATGTTCTTTGCCCTAGGACTTGACTATATTGACTAAGTTTGAAAATGAGTTTTATCTGGAGCAAGAGTGCACATTGCATTTCAGTTTGCTTAAATTAATCACATCCTTATTAAGATCAAACAGATCCTAACAACATTTATAATGCAAGTCCTTCAGGGCAGGGGCTCTGTCCTCTCGCTTGTCTGAACAGAGCCCCGTGGAGTGACGAGTGTGATTTAAATAGTGATAACAGATCAGTACTGCAAAGTAACACTGCACTCGTACACTTTATTTAGTCACAACAGTGAAAAATGCCCCTGTGCGAAGGCCAGTACTAACTCTTAAACGGGGCTTATGTGGTGACTGGGACTCATGCTGGCCCTCTGAACTAGGGCAAATATCACCCAAAGAACAGAATACCTGTGTGATTAGTTTCTTGATGTGTTTCTATGCTGTAGCCATTTTCTGCCTCTGCTATAGCAAATGTTCTGCACTTCTGTTGGGATCAACCATCAGCAGTGTTGCCAATAAAGCACCAAGTTGTAAAGATGAACCATGAAGAACAGTTTGTTTTCTTCATCCTACAGAATAAAAACTGAAACAAATCAATGTGGTTGATTTGGACAGTATTTCTATCTGCTTTCATAGGCGTCTCAAATTTCATGTGGCTAATCATACCGCGAGGTCAACAAATCAACGTCCAGTAGCCTGTTGACACCATTCATTGTGTTAATCAAATAACCCGTTACATCAGGTGAAGGTTGTTGTCTTCTTCTTGTTGTTTTGCCCTCAAGCCACTTCTAAAGTCACACACAAGCTCACTAATCTGGACTTGCTTATTTGAACCTTGCTAATCACCTCTCTTGCCATCTGAAAGAAGACCGCCTCGAACAAAGGGGGACACAGAAGCAAATTAACCTACCATGCTAATGTTTATAATTAGAATAAATTGAAACGTTGAAAGAAGTTGGCCCAGTTGCAGATCTCAGGCTGAGAAGACACCATGAGCCTTGCTTGCCTCTTTAAAGCTAAAAATGTAATGAGGCATCTACCTTTTACTCAGCTCCCTCATAACAACTAAATATAATTATGCTGTTACTGCTTTTTAAAAAAAAAAACTTAATCTGTTCATCAAGTTCTGTGCAAAAGTCCTGGGAGGGATTTTCATGTGTCATGCCTTCTTCGTTGTGAATAAATCTCCTCGTCTGAAGTATTTCAGCACATACATTTAAAAATAGCAATGTTGCAGTGTGACGAGAGGCACGACCGTACATCCGACTGGAAGGGGTTAAAGAACACAGCGCTCGGTTTTAGGCCTGGAGGTGGAGTTAAAAGGAACGAAGCCCAGCAAGTGGGGGTCTGATGGGGAAGGACAGCACCATCCTGGAGGGGATGTGCAGGGACACCACCTCTGTCACACACTGATTTAAAGATTGAAACAATACTCAGAACTTGTTGATACTTATTAAAAGCCAAACAGTTTGGTAGGCACTAGAAAAACTACTTTCCTACAAACAAAAATGATTGTGATGCACTTTGTAAATTGTATCTTAAGCTGGTTGAAATGAGCAAACTGCACAATGTAAAGTAAATGAAGGCTGAGGGGCCTAAGGCTGTCCTGTCAGAGAGCCTTCACAGGGTGAGTGAACAGAAAGTAGTGCTTTCTCCATCTTGAGATGGGTTCTCCTCCCTGCAGTGATTGGGGGAGAGCCTGGACCGGCTCTCTTGAAGGCTGTGGCATAGCTTCTCAAGCCCAGAAATCCAGGCAAATTGTTTTTTTCTCTTGGCACCAACAGGCATCAAACCATATCTCACGATCACTGATCCTTAGACAACAGTTTCTTGCTTGCTTGCTTGCTTGTTTGGATTCATTTCTCCCAGTTCAGCTGGATTTGGCTCTTTTGTCCTAAATATTGACTCTTGGGAGCTATTCTCCCACTTCCCCCACCTCAGGAGCATTTCAGCAGCCTCTGTCCTGCAGGCATCTCTCGGGCATAGTTTGCTGCTGCCTCTCTGCCATAGAATAGACTCCTCCTAACAAACCCCAACCCAAAAGTCCACCAAGGCTGGCTAGGTCTCTTAGTGGAGTCAGATGCCAGTGCCCTTGGGCAAGCAAGGTCTGTGCCAAGACTATGGAGCAATGAAGTAGCAGGAGCAAGGGTTCTTCAATCCTGCTGTGTGGCTGCTTCTGTGGGTGACTTACCCCCAGCTAAAGCCAGGGAGCAGGAGATGGCTCAGTTGACTTCATAGAACCTCTGGTTACTCAGTGGTGATCCTTACTTGTAGCACTGAAGCGGCACTCATTAAAAAAACCCAGATCACAAGGAATATGCTGGGAGGAGTCCAAATGGCAGAAGGGCATGAAGTGCTGACGGGCAAGCAGGACCTTAGTGGCCATTAGGCAGAGAGGATAGGCGTAGGTGGAGGCTGCAGAAGACAGGGAGCTGAAGTCTATCCATGCTGAAGTCCTTGCCAGTGAAGGAAGCAATGTAGAAGCAGCAAGAAATGAGTCCCATTCGGGGTTGAATGTCCAAGCAGAGATCATCTTGGCGTGTCATTCTTTCAGGGCAGCCTCCTGTTTAACCACTTTGGACCAAAATGGGGAGAAACTTCCAGCTATTCCTGTGGAAGGATGGGCTTTACCTGTCATCTCTCAAACAGTATCCAAAGATCGCCTCCCACCCCCAATCAGCCCAGGATGTCTGCCTCCATCGCCCACTTGCTTGCTTGAAAATGTAATTCCTTTGTGCTTTCTCCCATGCTGCTCCTGGGATAAATTCCCCGTAAACATCCACAAAATGCACTAATTCAAAACTCTCCTTTGCCGTGAGTTCTACAAGAACCTTCACCGTGGCGAGGCTGCTGGTGTGCTGAGAGCACTGCTGATCGTAATAACTATGTTGTCTCATTGTTCCCTTGCACTCCTGTTGGTCTCTCTGTAACCATCGGTTGCCTCTTGTTTTATTGTTAGATTATTAGCTTTTTTGGGCTGGGACTGTCTTTGTTCAGTGTGTACAGCATCTGGCACAATGAGGTCCTGGTCTGAGACTGGGGCTGCTAGGTGCTACAACCATACAAATAATAATAATGAATAAAGCACTAGACCGGGACACAGCAGATCTGGATTCAGTTTCCAGCGCTGCTACACTCTCCTTGGGCAAATCACATGATCTCGCTCTTCTTCGGTTCCCCATCTGTAAAATGGGATAATAATCCTACTTTTCTGTCTTGCCTATTTAAATTGGAAGGTCTCTGGAGCAAGGACTGTCACTTACGTGTCTGTCTGTTGCCAGCAAAATGGGGTCCTGATCTCAGTTGTGTCTTCTAAGCGCTACTGTAATGCTAATACCACTTCAGCTAAATAATAGTTCTGAATATTGATTTGTATTGATGGGATTTCTGGAGCATCTTGGCCAGCTGTTCAGTATAAGACAGGGTTGATGGGGAGAATAAGAAACGTGGGGTTATCCACATATAAAGAAAGATCTATTCTCTGTAAAGCTGTGTGTCACTGGGGAAGGATAGAAAGCTGTATTATGACTTTCCACCAGAGCTGTCAAATGATCAAAAAAAATTAATCGTGATTAATCACAGTTTTAATAGCACTGTTAAGCATTAATAGAATACCATTTATTTAAAACATTTTGGATGTTTTCTAGATACTCAAATATATTTATTTCAGTTAGAACACAGAATACAAAGTGTACAGTGTTCTGTACATGATTATTTTTTATTACAAATACTTGCATGGTAAAAAAAGATAAAAAAAAAATAGTAGTTTTCAATTCACCTCATACAAGTACTGTGGTGCAATCTCTTTGTCATGAAAGTGCAACTTAAAAATGTAGAATTATTTTTTTTCATGATAAAGAGATTGCACCACAGTAGTTGTATGAGGTGAATTGAAATTTTGTTTATCTTTTTTACAGTGCAAATAGTTGTAATAGAAATAATCATATAAAGTGAGCGCTGTACACTGTATTATGTAATTGAAATCAATATATTTGAAAATGTAGAAAATATTTATAGTATATTTAAATTGATATTTTATTATTGTTTAACAGTGCGAGTAAAATGGCAATAAATGGCAATTCATGTTTTTAATTGAGTTAATTTGTTTTGAGTTAATCACTTGAGTTCACTCCAATTAATTGGCAGCCCTACTTTCCACTGTATTGGTTATCTTCAATACACATCCATTGTATTGTTTTATGCAGTGCAGAGAAGTACCCTTAGTTCTATGTATATATCATGTCAAAGTGTTTACCAATAATTAGCATGTGATGGAGCTGGGAAGCCAAAGAGCACCCAGATTGCATGAGATTCCAGGTATTTCAGCCAGAAGATTTATTTCAAATTTGTTATTCATAAGGGAGGAGTGAGAGATTGGGATAAGGGCCCTTTGAAGAGAAAACAAAGTCTTCTGTTCAGTTTAACAGAATACACAGAATACTGGCTTGGCATGGTGGTCTGTTTGCTTTCCAACATTGTGGTAGAAATGGGTATTGCCCTAAAAAAAAGAACCTCATTATTTCATGCTTTTTCTAATATGACAAGCCCTGCCTAGTCAGACAGGAATAATTTGGGGAAACAAGATGACCAAATTGTTGCGTGTAATTATATTGGTAATAATTCAGTGTATTTATAGTATGTTAAATGAACACGTTTTTAAAAGCAGTGTGATTATTTCACTTACTAAGGCGTTGGTCTTGCTAACGTTATGCATATGTTTAATTTGGTCTAGTGGCTCTAGAATGGGGAATCAGGAGCCCTGAGTTCCAATCCTAGTTCTGCTGCTAACCTCTTGTGGGAATTTGGGCAGTTGCTTCACCTTTTTGTGCCTCTGTTTTCCCTCCCACGTCTATATATGTCTATTTAGATTGGAAGATTTTTGAGGATAGGGACTGTCTATTATGTGTCTATACAGTATCTAGCAAAATGGAGCTGTGATCTAGATTGCAACCACTAAGCACTACATTGATATTACTGCTAACAATAGCGAGTGATGCCACTTAATTCAGTGTTTAAGGCTGAGGATATATGTATTTGCAGGAACGGGGCCATAGTTTTTACATCAAGGCATTTGTTACCTTTTTCTGTGAAAATCTGTTGATTTCTGTGCTTAATTCTGCTTCAGTGATACCCAAACCACCTTGGGTTGATTAGGTTCAGTCTAGAGAACCGGGAAGTCTCTTTCGCCCTTACAAGCCCATCCTACTGCAAAGTCCTGTCAATTAGCTGAGCCCAGAGCTAAAGGAGTAAACATGGGACCTTCAAAATGTAAGCTTGGTCTGCAAAATAAATGTAATTAGAACAAACACAGTCCAGAGAAAAAGAGATGGTCATTTGCCTGATTGGCCCAGGACGTGCCCTTTTTGGATTGATGTGTTATTCCCCATCTCTCTCTGTTTTGCGTGTGTGGGTTCGGAACTCCGTGTGAATCACAGAAATGAGAGATGGAAGGAACTTCATTAGATCATCTTGACCGGTCCCTGCCAATTTAGGATTATTCCCTATAGTAGGATCTTGAATGCCTTCCCCAGTCTATTTTTAAATGACTCAAATGAGAGGGCTTTCCTCGCTTTCCTAGGGAGACTATTCCACAGCTTAATAGACTTCGCTGTTAGGGAATTTTCTTCCTGTTATCCAGCCTCCATTCTGCTTTTGCCTAATTTCATTGGACTGTTCCTAGCAATGCCCCAGGAAACAGTTTTCCACCCTGTTTGGTTCTTTGCACATACCTGTTGTCAATTATAACCATAGTCTGTGGTAATTAATCACCATTTGCCCTTCTTGGCTGGGTCTTTGTTTTTACATAACTCCATTGCAGAGCCAGATGGGTTCTTTTCAGCACAGCTTTTCATCCAGAATAGCTTTTCTGCATGTCAACATGTGAGGGAACCTCTGGATTAATTCATAATTTAACATTTATATGAACACACACCGCTCCCTCCTTTAGACTGCATAAAGGAACTGAATAAGACCTTACAGAAACAGCATAAGTAACCTAGACTTTCTCTAGCTGCACATAAAAGCTTAGGACCTGGGCTTATGGTAGACCCCTAGCAGTCTGCCCTGCATTTCCCTGCACATTCTCCAGTAGATCATGCTGGGATCTGCTGTGTTTTGAATAACAAACATGAACGGTTCAGTATACCAAGTTTTAGCATATGAAGTTATAAAGATATGGAGGAAAAATGGCAAAAGTCCATACGTGACTTAGACTTACGTGTCCCATTTTTAAAAGTAACTTTGTCCCTTAGGAGCCTGCATCACTATTGAAAATGATTTAAGCTTCTAAGTTCCTTTTGAAGATTCCACCTTTCATCTTAGACATGCTGTCCAGTAGGAACGAATTGTATGAAAAACTGCATGTGTCCACACTGTGTGCATTAATCATGACGGGCATCCTAAGATTTTGGAGCATAATGAGTCCACTGTTTTGAAGAAGGAAAACTGGCCATCTGCTGTGGATGCTATCAGTATAGAAACCTACACCAGAAAGCATCCTCCAAATCAGTAGGAGAAAGAACGGCTAGTGTGAGAGACTGATCCTTAGTTATTTAATAAAGCAGAGACAAAACTATTTAGCTCTGGCAAACACTAATCAACATCATTATTTGTTGTTGTTAAGTAGTTTGATTTTGCCACATACAGATAGAACATAAGCATCAATCACACAGAACAATCAAGTTACCAAGGAGAATCTATAGCTAGCATTATATGCAGTCACCTAATGACAGCAGAATGACAAGAGCCATACCGGGATGTTCTCATACAACCAATCAGGAGCCCCACACTGATATCACTGGAATTGGACTACTGCTGTTATCTGGTTGTTTACAAAAGAATTTTGGCTTTGCAGCATAAAGGTAGCAAGGTTTTAAAGAACATCCATAACTGTATTCTTGTATAAAAGAGGAATAATGTCACAAACATAAAGTAATGTTGTTGATTTCTATGATGGGAGCAGGCAGAAGAGTCTAAGATCAGGCCTCCATCCTGCTGGGCACCATACTTGAACCTAATAAAATATAGTCCCTGCCCCAAACAAGTTCTAATGGAAACCGAAAAGATGGAGGTAAGCAGGGAGGTTGAAAATTAGAGGATAAGGGACCAGTGAAATGATTCTGTCTGGTATAATAAGCAGCCAGCCTGGCATCCCCACAGTCTGTTCATTGCACCACCTTGCTTGCTAATAGCAATTTCACTGATCATATTGTATGTTTGACTTGATTCTTAACGCTCATTGCATGGAAAACGCCATGCGTGTCAGTGATCTGATCTCTACATGTAAGTGTAGAAATGAAGAGATAAAATAAATGGATTGGAGCATGATGTGTGGGGATAACAACATATGGTCCCTAATCACACTGGGTAAAAAATCAGGGACCCACCTGCATTGAAATATATTAAACCAGGAGTGATTTTTAAAGAAACGCCCTGGAGGGGCGTGAGAGGGAATATTTAATATTTTATTACGCTAAGGACATCCCCCCAACAGGGATGTTAGGCACATATGGGATGGAAAGGCAGAACTGATATCAGTTTTTGTATGCTTTTTTAGTGTTCTGCTTTGCATTGTTTTATTTTCCAAAAAGAAGATAAATTCGTGAAATATTTGCAACTCTGCATTGCTGCAGACTTAAGTACATACTTTGCAAATCCCTGTAAGTGATTTGTTTCAAGCCCTCTTCAGTTCTTTCTCACTCTATCTGCTTGTTCGAGTACAAAAGTTCCTTGGGAAAAATCACTTATTACATCACTGAAAAATGCCACAAAAATAGCTTTTCACTTGAGTTCCCATCTTTGGACTTAACTCACAGGGGAATCAGATAGATTCAAATGTTTAATAACTTCTTATTTGCCTTTCTCTTTAAACACAGGATCTCTGGTCATGGAAGCAGGGTCACGTGGTTGATTCTTGGCAGTCAGCAACCTGTGGAGCTTTTGCAGGTGCAAAGGATTATATGTTATACTGGGAAAGGCTCAAGAAGAAAGGAAAAAATGTGCAAACCTATGAAGTATAGCAGAACAACATTCCTTTGTAATTCTAGTTTGTTTAGAGGAAAATGGATCCAGTTGTTATTTGGAAGAAGGAAAGTCCTTTACTGGGTGTGGGGAGAGAACACTGAAAAAGGTGATTGCTTGAAAGACAACCAATTTGTTTTTGACAAATTTCTGTTATTTAAAAACCAGGGGCCTGTCAGTCAGGCTTCCAGATTATCTTGGAGTTGATTTGTAAAATCCTCCACGAGGAGTGGCTTTGCTTGGGTGCGGGTCCTTGCAGCTGTCTGCCCCAAGCTGTTCTCCAGGGGTTTAAGTGATTGCAAGGAGAAGCCATGATTCACCATTCATGTGACAGCTGTGACAGCAGTGCAGATTAAGGAGAGTCAGGAGAGCAGAGGATAGCACTGCTACAGCCGCGAGGCAGGACGAAACATCTGGGCAATCTCCAGACGCTAACACAGGAATAAAGAATGGCAGAATACAATATCGCACTATTTATTACCAAACAAGCCAAAAGTTAATTGAATTCTTCAGTAGGCCTCTTGGCCTCCTTCAGCCTACTGTAGATGTTTAAAATAACTTTAAAAATGTCAATTAATTAATGACTCATCAATATATCTGACAAGTTGCAGAGAAGCAAAACAACAAACTGTCTGAATAGAAAAACCAGATTAGTCGTTAAGAGATGAACGGCCAGAGCTTTTCCCAGAGGAAGTAAAATACAGTTTAAGATTCCAAATTGGTAACAGAATATATGGAATGAATAAATCCTGTTTAAAAGCAGTAATAGCATTTCTGAAGCTGGAGATGAATAACAAATAGCTTTTGGCTTTAGTAATCTGCTGATTTACCAGAAAAGGGCCTTGAGATTGTCTTTAAATCATTTAAAAAATAGGAGTCTAAATATCTCTTATGTACATAATTGGATTTGAAGTTTCTGATCTCCACGTATTATTATGAGTAATGTTGCAATGGAAATCAGGTCACCAATCAAGCCTTCTCTTGTGGTATTAGGCACTTGTACATATACATAGTAAGAGACAGTCCCTTCTCTGAATTGCTTGCAGCCGAAATAGACTAGCCAAAGACTGATTATCCGCATTTTACAGATTGAGATCTGAGAACTGGTCCACACTCAAATTTTTGCACCGATTTAGCTAAATCAGTGCAAACCCTTGGATGGATGCAGCTATATTGACATAAAGGTGTTTACATCTCAAACCAGCTATACTAGTATTAAAACTTACAATGAATCAATATAACTCAGGCCTGAAAATTTACATCAACCCAGCTACATCGCTCAGGGGTGTGAAAAATTCACAGCTCTCAGCACCATACTTAAGCCGACCTAACCTCTGATGTAGATGTGGCTAGGCTGACAGAAGAATGCTAGGGGTTGTGTTGATTTAATGAGATCTGTTTCTAAACTGCTATAGTTAAATGGGTGCAAAAGCCCCTGAGACACAGAGGAATCATGTGATTTGTCCAAAGACTTCTCCCAGGAAGTCTCTGGGAGAGCTACGAATTGAATCCCGGTCTCCTCTGAGTCCCAGTCCAGTGTCTTAGCCACAATCCTCCTTCCTTGCCTTGTCCATTTGATTCTGCTCAGGGTGGTTGTGACTGGAATTGTCACCATCTACTGGCTTTTTGGTGATCTGTGTTCACCTCCTAGTGAACAGGTGTGAAAGAAAAAAACTCCAAGGACCTGGTCCTCTGAAGTGTTCCCAGTTCCCCCTGGACTCATTGGCAGAGCCATAAATGTGAGTCTAGGACACTTAGCATCTCACAGTGGTCAGTCAGGACCTCACAGGTTTGGATCTGACTGTCTGGACCAGCTCTGCAGAGGCATCCTGTTTTGAACAAACTCCCATCAGCATTCTGCATGGGGGTTTCAGTGCAATTGACTGCAGCTGAGCTATGTACTATGCATAAAGTTAAGCATGTGCATTAATCTGGGGTCTAAAGTTTGTTGGATATGTTGTAGCGGACGGCAAACTTCCCTTCTTTCACACTCTGCCTTTCACTCTTTCCTCCCTCCTGTTTTTTCATCTTTTCTCCTTCTTCCTTCCCACCAACAATATTTCACACATCTCCTTGTTTAAGACCAGCTCCAAAACTCATTCAGATTAAGAGGATTCTTTCCACTGACTTCACTAGCTTTTGGATTAGGCCTTTGCTCTTTTATTTCCTCTCCCCATCTATAGACATGTAATAGGAGGGCATCATATGGTGATCGAATCAGACATTGCCTCCAATGTCAGTTCCTTTGCTACAACAAGTAGTTCCCTGATTCTGAAGTCCATACATGATTCTGCAGCTAAAACATATCAGAATAAGCTGCCTGCTTAAATTGGTAAACGTAATCTATTTTATGAGGAGGTCGGGGGGAGAAAACCCAAATCTAGCCACAAATGCAGACCCTCCATAAATAAAACTGTGTGTGTACATTGAACTAGACTGATTGTAATTCACCACATTATAACCTCTGGAAAGGGAGAAAAAGGCTTTTATATGAGCAACAGCTAACCCGTAATCACTGTGATGTTACCAATACCATAATGATAGTGTTGAGACACAGAGAGCATGCTGGACTTTACTTCCCTTGTGTTCTTTGCTTCGCCACAAAATTTGACCAAACATTTTAGAGGACGGGAGAACAGGCTCAGTGATAAAGCCAACAAGCTGAATACACAATCCTTTTTCGGCTTCTAGTTCTAGACAAATTGTTGGTTATGTTTTCTACCTTAATCATAATTTACAGTTTGGTGGAGAGAAGACAGACAGCATCAATATATTGAATTCCATCCAAAACACCTGTTGCATTAGTGCCTGTGAAACTGCAGTGACTAAAGTCAAAGATCTTGAGAGACCTGACTGTCTGTCTTATTGTTTCTGCACATACACATTTTTACACACATGCAATCAATGCACTTATATATATATAAACACAGTAACCGTGAGCATAAATGTAAATGGGACATTGAGTTTTCTCTGCCAGCTGTTAATAATCTAGTCCATAAGTGCCATGTCTTGATTCATATAATTTCTTCTTCCTTTCCGGCCCCTTGGCCAGAGATACTGGTTAGAGCAGCCTGGGGGCTACTCTAATTTGTGCCATTTGTCAAGGATCCCAACAAACCTTCTAGCAGGTGAAGAAAGCCACAGTGCAACATACTCAGGTCAAACCTCAAACTCCCTCCACCCCCCAACGCATATTCTATACCAAGAAAGTCAGAGAATGTTGTGTAAGAGCCATCATAGGTGTCTATGCCTTCTAGGGAACTAGCACATGCCAGGGAAGTCTCTGTTTTAATAGCACAAAGGGAGTAGAGGGGACTGAGAATTTGCCCCAGAATGTCAGGATGCAAAATCAATAGGATGGACAATAATACTAAAAGCTATTGTCCTGGCACCTGGCCTCCTATTTCATTCTGGTGAGCTTGTCTTGCTGAAGATATAGCAGAAATAGAAGGGGAGGTGTAGAGATGGGTGATGAAAAGTTTTAGAATTATAGGCTTCCATCTGAGAGAAACTGAAAATACAGAGATTCTTTTGTTTAGAGAGGAAATGAATGAGGGGGGACATGATAGAGCTATATAAAACAATGATAGAGCTATATAAAACAGTACAGATAGGGAGGATGGACCACTAATGGTTAGACCCAGTGTCCCATCTCCACCTGTGGCTATCTCTGATACTTCAGAGGAAGGAGACCAACACAACACACCCCCATTACATTTGGGGCTCCTTCCTGACCCCTGCAGGTGGCCAACTGAAACCCTGAAGCATGAGCTTCTAGGAATGTAGGATGTAAATCAGGAGTAAGCCCTGCCCCCTATCATCACAAGAATAGAACTGCAGTCATAAATTTGTCCAGCTCTCTCTTAAAATGAATTACATTGTTTGTCCCACATCTCCTATGAGGAGGCTGTTCCAGAACCTCGGCCCTCTGATGATTAGAAACCTTTTTCTAAATCCAGCCTGAATTTGTTCATGGCCAGTTTATATCCACTTGTTCTTCTGCCTCTGAAGATCTGAGCCTTAGATACTTTGTTAATGGGCCTCAAGAAGTACCTTAGATAAACAAAATAAATTGGGGCTCTATTTACCCTTTCCCATGTCACAAGAACAAGAGGACACTCAGTTAAATGGAAGATCAGCAAATCTGAAACTGATCAAAATAAAGACCACAGAATTTAACCTGCGGCACTCACTGGTGCAAGGGGCCAAGAGCTTGGTGAGACTGAAAAATCTGGATAGTTAGGCTGTATCAACACTAGAGAGCTTAGTGTACCAATGCAGCTGTGCCTCTGTAAGATCTCTCGTGTGGCCGCTCTATGCCGACAGGAGAGAGCTCTCCCATCGATGTAACTAAACCACCCCCCACGAGCAGCAGGAGAGGTTAGTACTGTGCACACTAGCACTTATGCTGGTGTAATTTATGTTGCTCAGGGAGGTGGAATATTCACACCCCTGAGCGAGATACATTTTGCCACTGTAAGTGTAGCGTAGACATAGCCTGTTAGAGATAATGGGAATGTGCAGAGTTACAGTAGAGAAGGTAAAATTTTTCAAAAAATAAACCACAAGCTGTAAACGTCCTGTTCTCAGGCAGGTCTGATGGGGATTAGGAAGAGGATTCTCCTATGGGCAGATTATTCTGTCGTAATCCAGTAGCAGGCTTCTTGCAACTCCCTGGGACTGAGAGAGAGCTCATTGGTTTGAGCATTGGCCTGCTAAACCCAGGGTTGTGAGTTCAATCCTTGAGGTGGCCATTTAGGGATCGGGGGGGAATAGTTGGGGATTGGTCCTGCTTTGAGCAGGGGTTTGGACTAGGTGACCTCCTGAGGTTCCTTCCAACGCTGTTATTCTATGTCCAAATGTAACTAGTGGTATCTGGGATTGACCACTGTCAGAGGGTGGGTGCTGGGTTCGCTGGATCACTGACCTAATCCAATATGGCAGATACAGTCTATAAAAGGGAGCTGGGATGTCACTTCAATGCAGTGGAAAAATTCTCTGATTAAGTAGGCCCTCTTTCTCCAGGCCATAAAAAAATATGTGGGGCTGCACATGAATGATTGATGTACTGTAGTGACACAGCGACCAAGCGAGTCTTGTGAATAATGAAACACTAATGAGGGCTTTTTACATGTTAAGTAGAAGGTCGCTGTCACCTCCTTTTTGATTTAATTAACTCTGACAAGATTACAAGCTGGGGCTGAGAGCCTCCTTAACCAGACAAGGCAGAAAAAGCCGTGATGAAATCAGATTTCAAGACTTTCCTTTTGCAGGTACTCAGACCTCCAAATCTAAACGGATTAAATCATTACGGATGAGATCCAGGTTCCTGTATTCTGCCCTGGTTTGATTCTTCCTTTAAAAGGGCATTTGGCTCGGCTCATCAGTACATGAGATTCATGGCTCTGCAGAGATCTAGCACCAGGCTCTGGCAGCACTGTACAGTATCAATAAGGCATGCACTGAGTGGATTAAGAACTGGTTGACAGCTCTCAAAAAGTCATTGTCAGTGGGGAATTATCATTGAATGGGGGTACTTCCAGAGGGTTCTGCACAGAAAGGTGCTAGGCCTGATGCTATTTTAGCATTTTCATCAATGATGAGGAAGTTGATATAAAACCGCTACTGTTCAAAAGTGGCTGACACCAAGACTGGCAGCGTTGTAAGTGACGCAGACAGGGTGGTCGTGATCTGGATCACTTTGCAAGCTGGGCCTATTCAGCCAAAATGCGTTTAAAACAGCCAAATGCAAAGCTGGCCATCCAGGAACAAAGAATGCAGGCCACACATACAGAAGGGAGTCTGTGTCCTGGAAAGAGGTGAGTGAAAAAAGGATTTGGGAGCCATAGTGAACAAGCCACTGAGCATGAGCTCCCTGTCAGATGCTGCAGTGAAAGGGGCTCGTGACTCGTGGGTGTATAGATGGGGTTGGTGATCTGGAGCAGGGAGGTGATTTTCACCACTGCACGTGCCATCAGTGAGAACAGTCCTAGATAGCGTGTACAGCTCTGGGGTTCACATTTGAGAAAGAGGGTTGAAAAATCAGAGAGGGGGGCAAATGGAGCCACAAAAGATGATTTGAGGGCTGGAGAAAATGCTGTACAGCAAGAGAGATAAAGAATTCTGTCTGTTTAGCTTTTCGAAAAGAAGATTATGGGCTTGTCTGTACTTAAAACACTGCAGCAGGACAGTAGACATAGTGCTGTCCACACTGGGAGTTAGGCTGGTATAACTGCCTTGCTCAGAGGTGTGGATTTTCCAGATGTAAGTTGGTATATTAGATCTTAGAGTATGTCAACACTTACATTTAGTAGCATTCTAACTTGCTGGCTTGGGGGTGAAAACTCTCCCCCCTGAGAGCAGCGAGTCTGAGCGCTTTAAAGCGCTAGTGTGGACAGGCTCTGAGCCCTGGGAGCCGCGTTCCCAGCACTCGGAGCTATTCCCCTCGTGGAGGTGGATTACCAGGAATGCTGAGAGAGCTCTCCCAGCGCTTGCACATGACTACATTCGCTCCCGCGGCAGCACTTTTAAGTTTCTAGTGTAGACATACACTTAGAAGTGACTTGGTTCCAGTGTACAAATCTCTTTACAGGGAGAAAATCCCAAGATCTGGCCTATTCGACCAAAGTAGTAGATTCTCCATCTCTTAATGTCTTCAAATCCAGACTGGCTGTGTTTCTAGAAGACACGCTTTAGCCAGGCACAAGTTAGTGGGCTCACTACAGGGGTAACTGGGTGAAATGTTAATGGCCTATGATGTACAAGAGATCAGACTAGATGACATAATTGTCCTTTCTGGTCTTAAGCCCCATGAATCTATGAAAGATCCATGCTACACCTAAGCCCAAAGGACACATGTACTTAACTGATACGTCTGAACTGGGATTCAGGAATGAATTTCACCCATAATGTCCTTAGAAGGACCTGGTGGTTGCAGTGGTGTCACCTGCAGCTCTGTGAAAAATGAAGAACCAAGTGCCTGGTTTGTTGAAGGGGCCAGCAAACTTTCTGGTGAACTTTGGGGACTTTTTCTTCTGATTCCAGAGTCCTTTATGCTGGCCTGTCCCTCCAATGCTGCCTTATCCATCAGCAGGCCCACAGATCTTCTCTGCACTCTATCTGCTGGTGTCTTGGGGCATAGTTTGCACCCGCTCTTCCCTCCAGGTATGTTGCAGGGTGAGAGGAGGGGAAACATAAAACAAGTTGCCCTCTATCCTATCCACAGGATGTGATTTTGCACAGTGCCTGCCAGAACCTGTGACACCTGTGTGCACTTTGGACAGTCCAGTTTCTAATGCGCTTCTTTGAAATGGTCAGTCCTGTCTACATTACAGCTTCCTTCCATTTATAAACCAGGGCCTCTGACGCAGTCATAGTTGTAATGCAAATAGGACCATTGCCTTATTAGCTGTAGCCTGTGGGTGAAATTGTTCTTGGAAAGTAATAAACCTTATGAAGTTACCCTAACAATTATCTTTGGCATTTTGGAATAAAGCTGGAGCAAACTGATTTTGTCAGACCCATTGCCTTATATAAAACATGGCTGCCATTACTGCCAGCTATAAATTTTAGTTCTAGTCGAGCATATGCAAACTTGCATTTAATTTAGCTGTTACATTGCTGCATGTTGTGCTCATGAAGCACATTATTGGTGCTGTCATCATTCTAAATCAATTCTTAAATCTGTAAGAAATACTTCCTGGTGAGGGAAAAGGGAAAAATTGACATGCTAATGGCGAAAGAGCTGAAAAGATCCAGACGTTTGGGAAAATGGAGAACTACTCGGCCTAGATTAAACCACTGGATAAGAACGTTTGGAGACATTGTATCCAAGAGTAATTTGTACACAATCCAGGCACTGTAGAAGCCTAGATTTATACCACTGCTAATGAGAAACTTTGCTAGGACTAAGAATGCTTTAAGAAACTGCCAGGCTCAGTTGAGAAAAATAATTTAACGTTATGGGGACATTGGTAATACTCCATAGTCTGCCCTGAGATTTGCACTCCAAGCAGGACTAAAATCCCTGTTTCAGTATTTTACACTAATCCTGTTCTGTGGGTAAAGGAAAGACTTCACTTTCCAGCCTTGTTAATTTGGAAGTGTTTATGAGTATTATTTTAGCTACTTTAAAAATACAGCATTGACTTTAGCATGAAAGGTTCTAACCAAATTGTTCTCTTAAGGCCAGTTGGTCATTTAGTCCAGAACTGGCTTAGAATGGAAAAGAAGTCTGACCTTAAGTTAATATGGAGCAAGAATGGGCTAGCACATAGTCTGATTTGCTTAAGGTCTTCATATTGGCTTCCTGAATGTAAACCCTTTCTCTGCTTCTTAGAGGGGCATAGCCCCCTCCAAAGCAAAACTGATCAACCAACCTACTGTGAGGAGAAGCTGGGCACCTTGATCCACTTATTGCTCGAAGTTCCCTGATTGGTTTGAGAACCACGGGCTCGCCCGTAGACGTACCAGACAACAAATACCTAATGGTCACTGAATGTTCCTTTATGAACCATAAGAAGTTTCTCCCATGCAGCTGATATGGAAAGCTACTCAAAGAGCCAGTTGGCCTTCTTTTTACATGAAGAATGATGTTGGTATTGGAAAACTCAGAAGAGAGAGAGAGCAGAGTTAAAACACTGGCCAGTGGATAAATCTGATTTGCAATAGTTTACACATTTAAAGAGGTCCCATCCTCCCCCCTGGAGAAATAAGATCAATAAGGTGCCACAAGGACTCTTGTTTTTGCTGATACAGACTAACACGGCTACCACTCTGAGATCAGTTTATCTATATTCCATACACTGGGTTTACACAAACCCCAGAAAATAAGATTTTTCTTTTCTTTGAGTTCATAGAATTCATAGAATATCAGGGTTGGAAGGGACCTCAGGAGGTTATCTAGTCCAACCCACTGTTCAAAGCAGGACCAATACCAACTAAATCATCCCAGCCAGGGCTTTGTCAAGTCTGACCTTAAAAACCTTCAAGGAAGAGATTCCACCACCTCCCTAGGTAACCCATTCCAGTGCTTCACCACTCTTCTAGTGGAAAAGTTTTTCCTAATATCCAACCTAAACCTCCCCCACTGCAACTCGAGACCTTGTTCTGTCAAGTTCATGTTACTGGATCTGGTTCCTCTGTTTTAGTGACTAATGCATATGTAAAGGCAAGAATATAGCCTCGGTATCTCCTTTGTGATTCATGGGCAATGTCCACAGGAAGGTGCAAACCCACCTCCACGCTCACCTAGGACCCCTGAGCAATGGGAATGGTGTGGTTAATCCACACAAAGAGGAAGACTGGATGAGAGGCAGGCTGTTCACGAGATCTGCACCTTATGCAGCATGGAGTTCTTAGAGCTAGAGACTAAAGTAATGGTGCAATCAGAGAAGAGCAGCAGCTCTTGGATCTCCCATGCTCTCAGTAAGAAGGGTCAATATATGTCCCGCACCGACTACTTCAGCCTCCACGGGGCAACTGCACAGCCCACCAGGAACATTCTTTTTCCCCCACCCAAAACTTCAGTACATCTCCTCTTTCTGTCCTTAATATTGCACTGTTAACGAACAGTAAATATTTATTTTGATCCATCTCTAGCTGTGTTTGAACTACCTTTGAGTTAAAATATTGTGGCTGGGGGTGAAAGAGTGAGAGATGAGAGTTAAATTTAGAGGGGGAAATAAAGAGAGTGGTTGAAGGGGTTGCTTAGAGGGATTATAAGAGGCTCATATGCTAATGAGGTTGGTATTAGAACCTATAGAGAACAGAATAGAATAGCCCCTGGAGAGTGAAAGAGGCAGAGGCTGTAGTCACTGAATTAAAATTTTGTGTGTGTTGGGGGCGAGGGGCGGCTGTTAGACCCTGTCTGTTCTTTGGGATCCAATTCTACAATTGTAAAAGCAGCAAAGAATCCTGTGGCACCTTATAGACTAACAGACGTTTTGGAGCATGAGCTTTCGTCGGTGGATACCCACTTCGTCAGATACATCTGATGCGTCTGTTAGTCTCTAAGGTGCCACAGGATTCTTTGCTGCTTTTACAGATCCAGACTAACAAGGCTACCCGTCTGAAACAATTCTGCAATTATGTAGCTTTAGCATGATGTCACTCCCTTGACTTCAGTGGAATTACTGCTGATTTACACCAGTGTAAGCAAGATCAGAACTGGGATCTTAGTCTTCTAGAGGCTGATTGTTTCTTGGGAGGGCAGAGCAAGCCAGTTGCATTGTCCCTGCACAATCCTTGATGACTGATTATTACCAAGGAAGTCACAGCTGGGCCAGCCTTTCTGAGTGAAAGTAATGTGCTCTGAGAGTGGCGAGCACAGGGAGGATGGAAACGCTTTGAAAGAAGAGGATGCTTGTCACGATGGTGCTGGAGTGGGGAGGCAGGGGAGTCAGAAGAAGAAAACGCTTTATAGTGGAAAAATATTTAACCTGGAAAGGAGGAGTGTTTCGAGAGCTTGGATGATTGATCACTTTGCCGAGTCTCCCTAGTCACAAACAGATTGGGCTGTCAGGTGTTGGGACTACTCCATTTTGTTTCTTTCTGAAGTAGCATTTGCCTGTATTGTGAGAGAGATTACAGGAGAACCTTAGAGTTATGAACACTTTGGGAATGAGAGTTGTTTGTACCTCTGAAATGTTCGTAACTCTGAACAAGATGTTCTGGTTGTTCTTTCGAAAGGTTACAGCTGAACATGGACTTAATACAGCTTTGAAACTTTACCGTACAGAAGAAAAATGCTGCTTTTCCTTTATTTTTTTTAGTAGTTTACATTTAACACTGTACTGTACTGTATTTGCTTTTTCTTTTCTTTTTTGGGGGGAGGGGGGCGAGGAGTCTCTGCTGCTGCCTAATTGCGGACTTCTGGTTCCAAATGAGGTGTGTGATTGACTGGTCAGTTTGTAACTCATAACTCCGAGGTTCTCCTGTATTATCAGTAGGGCCCATCCAACTGCTCCAAGACACCTGCTTCTTTTAACAGGGTAATTCCAGATCCAAATTCCCTGGATATGGAGTTCCAGATTGAGCGTCTTGTGGACAGCACTAATCACCATATTTGCCTATTTATGGAGTGTAGCACCTTTTCATCCATACTACTTTAGCTAAATCTGCACAGCACTCCACACAGTTAAGTCCTTGCCCACGGCTGGTGCTCTTAGGTGCCACCGAAATACAAATCAATAATAATATATCTACCTATCTAGTATAGTTCATCTGTCTGGTCGGAATTTCACACTCAAAAGATAGAGCTGTGCTTATGTCCTTTCTGTGTGCATGAGTGAGCAATTTCATTTGCTTTACAATACGTAGAGGTTTAAAATAGAAACTGTTTTCTTATCTTATCAGCTCTTTGGGTCAGGGACTGTCTCTTACTATATATATGTACAGCACCTTGCACAATGGAACTCCAGTGTCAGTTAGGGTTCCTGGGTGCTACCATAATAGAGTAAAAACAATAATAATAAAAATAATAATTAATATTAAATTATTTTTCTGTAGATCCAAAATAATAAACTCTATTTACAGATTTTGCAAACATCCCCTGATTTTGAACTGAGGACCAGGCTGTAAGCATGAATAATGAAATGGTTTTGAGCCAGGCTGTGGGAATTATCGATGGGGTGGCATACATGTTCTGCAAACAGTGCCTCACTTGTGTTTGTTTTTTTAATATGCTCAGGTGGATTTGCAGCTGCAGTCACCACACCTCTAGATGTAGCAAAGACAAGAATTATGTTGGCAAAGGTAAAAGATGGAAGAACGCTGAGCAAATGGACAGGTGCATGGGCCGCAGTGCCAACACTTCTGCATGATAGATAGCACTGGCGTGAAATGTAGCACCACATCTATCACTAGTGACTTCTGTTCTTGTAGTTTAAGCCAGGAACTGATGTGAATGTGTGTTACATGCATGGATAAAACTGGTGTTGCTTTTCTTTGCCCTGTAATTGCTATTCTTGTTGTTTCACCTCCCTCCTCATGTCTCCCAAAGGATCCATCTAAGACGTCACTGTGCTTTGTGCTAGGTTGTCCTGGGGATACGCTGAACTCTAGACTGCCAGTGCTTAATGCAGAAGTCTTAATGACAAGTTCTTTATAGGGTCAAACTCCCTCAATTAAAAATCCAGACAGGGACTGATTCCTCTGTGAGTTTTTATAACAACAGGGGATTGTTTGCGTTGCTCTCCATAGGCAGGCTCAACACCAGTCTTTTTCTTAGAATTTCAAACCATTGCTGCACCTCTGCCAGTGATGGCAAAAGCAGGAGTGCTCATGTAGGTGTACCACTGTTGTTTTAATAAACGAGTCATCTAGCCTAGTCCCGAGCAGGCCTAGATTGTGGGACGGTTAAAATGCAAGCAGCTGGTACCCACTGTTGCGATACGTTGTTATCCTTTAAGGAGCTGCGCAGATGGAGTCAGAGTCATCCCACATGGGTCAATTCTCTCCATCAGCCATGTCCCTGAGTAGAGTAATCAGCTATTTTTCACTGGCCGTTTGCACCTCATCTGTTGACTGGTGCTGTGTTATAGACACGCATCATGTTATGTAAAGAGTGTGCTTTGCATCTTTGCGTGCGTGTGTGTTTGTACATAGTGCAGCCTCGTTCAGCAGACATGTATCAAGGAGGGTGCATGGCATGTTGGTTAAAGCATGTGACAAAGTCGTAAGAGCTGGGTTTTGTTCAGAACTATACAGTCCCATTGCTCTGTTTCGCAGTGTAAATGGATCAGTAGCTTGATAAATAACTGGATCCAACTGGTGATTGGTTGAATTATGGTCTCTCTGTTCTTGTGATACAGGCTGGTTCCAGCAATGCCAGTGGGAATGTACTCTCTGCCCTGCACAGTGTCTGGAGGTCACAAGGGCTACCTGGGTAAGGACTGTCTTGTGAGAGAATATCTATGAGACAGATAAGTGTGTGTGTGTGTGCACGTGCCTAATGCACTGTAAAAAAAACTATGAATTGACTCGCCATTCACAAGGCCAAGTAGCAGTCATTCAGGTATGTGTGTGTACAGCACCTGACACAACAGAGCCTGTAGGAGCAACTACATTACAAATATTAACCAATAATAATCATTACCCCTTCCTAAGAGCCAGACCAGCCTGGTGCAGGCAACTCCCCACAGCGCCAGCCATTCCTCCTACAGTTACTCAGGAACTTTCTTTGTGTAACATCACCTTGGCCCCTTCTTGCCATCTTTCCCCAGCAGGAAGCGTAGCGGGAGGAGGGGACAACAACAGCATCCGTCCCTAGAGTTCAGCCAAGAAAGCAGAGGAAGCTAAAAGCCAAGAAACTGGAGCTGGGATTTGCAGGTGTTTCCTTTCCTCTCCATGGGGTGCTGCAATTCTGCATTTCAGTCACTGCGTGGCGCCGTGTAAAGCTATAAATCAGCAACTACCAGTCCATCCACACAGCATTGCCCAGCAGGAAACAGGCCCAGAGCCCCAGAAAAATGCTTCAATGTGCTGAAATACAGAGGGCAGGAAAACGGAGGGAAGCGGCTTTGAAATGTGCACCCCACGGCTTGTTCTTCCTTTCTCCTGCCTCACTCAGGTTTCTACACATGGGGTTTCATAGAATGAGGACATCTGTCGTGGGCTAACCCTTCAGGCCTCTCGCCTCTCTCAGTGGGGAATTGCTCAGGCGTGCAAGACATGACTAGGTTAAGCTTCACAGCACCCTGGCACTTCAGCAAATAGTATCAGTGGGAAAACAGGTTATCAGAGAGAGGCTGCGGGACTTGCCTGAGGTGACATAGGACATGCATGGCAGAGCATTTCCATTGGATAACACACTTAATTACATATGTACCTTTGTAATGTGTGTGTGTAATAATGTGTGGGGAGCAGCGTTTCCTGACTCTAAAGTTCATGTTAAATGTTGTCCATTGAAGAACAACAAAACATCCACTTGGATTTCATAGACTCATAGAATATCAGGGCTGGAAGGGACCTCAGGAGGTCATCTAGTCCAACCCCCTGCTCAGAGCAGGACCAATCCCCAACTAAATCATTTCCCTAGTAAAAATGCATATTTTTTAAAAAAAATCGGAAGAGTGAGAGAGCTCAGAGCATCAGTCTGATCAGCTCAGGACTGTGCAGCCTTCTGCACAGCTCTGTCTCCCGAAATAATTAGCCACCTAATAGGCAAGAATATCAGTTGCAGCAATGTGGCAGCAGGACATGTTTAGCTCATAAGAACACATCATGGTCAAGTATATAAGGCCCAAGTCAGAAGGCCTTGTGTTTCCGCTCAGCTTTGGAAGGTACTTGTTGTGTGATGCTAGGTGAGTCGCCTGGTCTCCTTGGGCCTCAGTTTACCCATCTGTAAGAATGGGAACAATGCTTCCTGGCCGTACAGTGGAGTTGTGAGGACTTGTTCATTCGTGTTTGTAGAACGTTTTGAGATCCTTGGACAAAAGATGCCACAGGCATGTAAATTAGTATTGATTTGCATGGATACCTGGTTAGTTCCTATTGGGCTGGGCTCTTCGTGTGGGAGAATCAGTGAGTCATTCAGTAGTGGCTAGCTATAGCCTATGCAGAATACAAATCCTAAAATAATTATAGCTAATGTAGATTGCCTCAGTCCATATGCGAGAGGCCTGTGATTTTGGAACCGTAAATCCTAGATTCCACCTGCACCCAGTAGGTGTATGGGGCTCAGCTGGTAGTTGTGTTATTGTGCCTCTGGGATTGTCGTCATACATATGCGATGAGTTAATTAAGTCTGTAGTTACTGGAGTGACATGCGCAAAATCCACATGGAGCATTAACTAGACATTGGGGACAAATGCAGATCTGGATGGGTGCAACAGGTGTTGCTGTTTTTTCCCCTTCCACAATAAGACTCATTATACAAATCTCTAGCTTCATTTCTCAAACCCTTCTAGATCAGCCTGTTTGTCAGTGCTACTCTTCACTGTTTTTGGGTTTAGAAACCAACTCAATAATCAGTGCTGTGTCTGCATGACACTGGACACGTTCTCACCAGTCTAGTTACAGATCATTTTCCTCAACCCCGATCTCTGGACACACAACTAGTAGAAGTTCAATATTCTTTTGACACATTTGGAAAATAATTCAAAACAAATTTCAGGAAGTTCCTGGAAGCATTCCAGACTGTTCCTTTTGTATTGTCTCAGGACGCATTGAGCTAGCACTTCCAGGTCCCCTGTCTGTGGACCGATTTCATGCACTGTACAGCACTGTTTATGCTTAGAAGACCATGGAATCTGTTTTCAAATAGCAGTTAAGCACCCCACTGCTATTCAGTGTCTAAATCCCCCCTTTCTGTTGCACATAATTTGTGTTCTTTCAAGCCTGTTTCACAAGTGCCCATTTAGACAACCAGAATTCAAACTCTGTCCTCAGATTGTGCCACTGATGCAACAGAACCAAAGGGTAACCAACTCTCCTCAACACTGCAAACCCAATAGAAAGCAAAATAATAAGCAATCCTGAGAACAGAAAAATGCAAAAATGGCCAAACTGTGTCAGCTGCGAGGAAAAGGAAGAAAGCCCTTGGAAAAATAAATGCAGAGACGGCCATGCCTGCTGCCAATTATAAATGTATTAATCAAAAGTGTTGGGCTTTTTGGCTGGCAGCAATGTGAAATAATCTATGGCTTCTCTACTAAATCTCAGAATGAAGAGAGGGAATTCTGGGACAGAGAGCTACATTGCCTCTTGCCACATTATTAAAACCAGAGTGCAGGACTCACTTCCTGGTTTGCACCTAGTAAATCCATGTGCTTCATGCCAACTAATTCACATCCTTTTCTGTCCAAAAGAGAGAGAGAGGGGGGCCTGCATTAATGGATATTTCTCAATGGATAGAATATGGGTGAGATTAAAGGAGCAATGTGCACGTAGTCACAGTTATTTGCACTTGCAAATGGGAGTTTAGGTGAGCAATTTCTGAGCTGCACGTTCTAGGGCAGACTTGTGCATGTATGCCTTGCACTTTTCCAGCACCTTTTCTCCAAGGAGCTTGTCGCACTTTACAGCCGTCGATGACACCTTACAACCCAGCTGGGACATTGGCAAGTGTTGTTTTCCCCATAGGAAGAGTGAAGTGGAAGGAGTCGCCTGAGCTTGCCCTCCAAGATGGTGGCATAGTAGGGCCCACAAGCCAGGGGTCCTAGCTCCCTAGTTTGACTGCTAAGCGAAGTTTCCCAATAGGTGCATGCTCACACACACTATTGCACCCGTTGATCTCTCCTTCTGGCGTTGGGCCCTAACCGCACGACTCTTCCATACCGAGATCCCAAATGTGACTAGAGAATAGACATCAGCCTTTAAAGAGCTCACCTTTAGGAAGAGGAAAGAGAGCTAACCTGTAGTGCTGAGCAAAGCAGCCTGTCCAGTGGGTTACTTTAAGCAGTGGCCTCTGATATTTTCTATTGAAATGGAGATTTGTTTCACATTACAAGAAGGATCCCTGTCCAAAATAGTGCCTCACGGTTCTGACGGACTTTAGATAAAGATTCCAGGGCTTGAAAAAACACTGGTGAAGAGTTGCATTCAAAATGGAAAATATGAGACTAGTGGGAAATGAATAATAGAAGTATGAGGCACTATAAGGTGGGGGTGGCAGGCGGCATGGGATCAGAGCGCACACCCATAGCACACAGGCATTATAACAGGGGTGGCCAACCTGGCCTCCAGAACCACATGCAGCTCTTCAGAAGTTAATATGTGTCTCCTTGTCTAGGCATTGAGTCCTGGGCTTCCGGGGGGTGCTCACTGCGCAACCCCTGGCTCCACCCTACTCCACCCCTCGCTTGAGCCTACTGTGGCCTCGCTCCTCCTGCCCCCACCCCAAGCCTCCTGCTTGCCACGAAACAGCTGAGCGGGAGGTGTGAGGAGGGAGGGAGAGGCGCTGGTCGGGGAGGCTGCCAGCGGGCGGGAGGCGCTGGGAGCCGGGTGGGGGAGCTGATGTATTACCGTGGCTCTTTGACAATGTACAGTGGTAAATTCTGGCTCCTCAGGCTCAGGTTGGCCGCCCCTGCTGGCAATGAGTCGCTTTGGAAATCAGACAGGGTACTCCCAGTGATCCGACAAGCCTTAGGGCTGCAGATTGTAGTTGGCTAAGCGGGAGTTCGGCTAGTCGAGAGGGCAGGTGCAGCAGTGCAGGAGCCCTCTGCAGCTCTGGTGTCACGGCTCTACTCCCTCGCGCCTTTGACCCCGCCCTGGTTATTACTGTAGGAGCAAGGTGCAGGTGGGAGGCTGTGGTCCTGGTAGAGCAGAGAGAGACATGCCCCCACCACCCCTATCCAGGACTCTGCTGTGGCTGCAGCCTTCCTTGTACCTTGTGCCAGCAGGAGTTGGGTGTCACTCCCATGGCAGCGGGGCTGCGGAGGGCTCGCTGCCCCAAGTCTCTGCTCCACTATCCAAACCTCTGCATAACCCAAATCCTCTCTTGTCTGCCAGGCTGAGGACTCGGCCAATGCAGAGGTTTGGATAAGGGGGTTTTGGAAAATCAGGAGCTGACTGTATCTGATTTCTGCTTTTGTTTTCTCCTAACCAGTTCAACACGCAGACTGGGAAAGTGCATTGGAGCCACTTGCACCTGGACCTCTTTGTAGTTAAAATGCTCGGCTTTGATCTAGGCCCACTAACCAATCTTTTGTTGTCATTGTGTTACAGTAGTGGCTAGAGACGCCAACCAAGATCAGAGCCCTGCTGTCCAAACCCGTAGTGAGATACAGTCCGTGTCCAGAAGAGGCTGCAGTCTAAATAGACAAAGCGTGAAAGAAAGAGAGCGTGATTGTCCCGTTTGCAGAAGGGGAAGTGGGGCAGACACAGGTTAGCTGAGTAACTGATGGGCCAGTCTGGGACAAGAACCCAGATCTCCAGAGTCAGTGTGGTGCCTTAGCCAGATGACCAGCTCTTCTCCCGCCATGCAATGGAGGAAAAGCTTGGTAAGCCAGGCCTGGGACTGCCACATGGTTAAAGGCAGATATGTGAGAGCAGAAGGAAATATAGGATGCTGAGGCCAGCATCACTGGTGGAGCTGAGGGAGATGCAATAAGAGATTAGGTCAGAGATGCACCATCTAGTTAACATCCCCAAAGTTATCCAGCCTTGCTTATTTAAGAGCTGTGGCTGTGATGGACCGTACCATAAACAAGTGTTTGCAGTGCTTCAGTAATCGGCTGGTGTAATTTCACAGGAGAAGGATGATGTGTAGCTGGAGAACGATGCTATACCACAGGATTTACCCTTTGAGTGCTCTGTCAGGATGGGCCTTGTACAAGTTACTCTCTTTCAAAGCTACAATGATGGTAATCGCCCCAATGGCTGGCCAGGACAGCCATAAAACATTTCCATCTGCCTGTATGCTCCAGGCCCCAGAGCACAGATCATTATCACAAAAACCAAAGCAAGTGCAGTTGGAGGCTTACCAAGCACAGCATCTGACTAGCAGTGAGGACAGAGAGAGAAAGGATCCTGGAATACGCACTGCTTCCAGCTGATCTGACATGCCCCAGGACTAACAGCATTGCACAGGAATTACTCACAATACTGGTGTAAAAGCTACGCAGTTGAAACTCTGACTTTGGTAGATTAACGTTACTGGCCAGTCCAGCCCACAGAAGCCAGGGACAGCAGGATCTCTATCTTCAATCCACCTCGGAGCATGTCACTTACATCATACACACTGTGCGTTGGGCAAGATCACCCATTCTTTGTACTTACATGCTCACGAGGGGGTTAAAGGGAAATAGGCCTTACACTGCCCACCATTTAAAATCTTCCATACAGTGCAGCAGGGCCATGTGTACAGTGATCAGTCCTGAGGTTCATAAACCCAATAATGGATTAAGTGATTTGTGGCCCACCTTGTCCAAGGGCTGCTCCCGCTACAGACGGGCTGTAGGAGCAGGCAGAACTACTTTGGCTATGTTGGAGGAGATCAGGTTGTGTTGTGATTGGTCTTCCTGCTGCTGCTCTACCTTGGTACCGTTTTTTAAATCAAATGCTGGAGGAGTGTCATTTGCTCAGCAGTGTATCAGGGTGATTTGCTTGCTGAGGTAAAGGGACCCCCTCCCCCACTGGAGTTTACTGTGGTTTGGCTCTCCTGCTTCTACTAGACAGAGTGGGTAGTTTTTAATCATTCATGTTTTTGTTACTTTGCAGTGACTGTAGCAAGTTTATTACCATTCTCCCAATCCTTGTCTGTGCCAGTCCCCTGCTAGTACTGCTGTTTGCTCCGTTTCCGCTTTCACTGAGAGCAGCACCGATACTGGATCTGGTAGCTGATTGTTCTCGTCTCTTTTTATAAAACACTGAATTACAGGCTGGGAACTGCCTGCAGTCTGCTTATTTGTGTGCTTGAAGGAAGTAGAGGGTGAGGATGGTGCAGAGGTTAGGGTGCTACCCTGAAAATCAGGTGACCTGGGTGCAATCGCCTGCCCTGTGTGAACTTTGGCAAGTCTCTTAGGCCCAGATTCTCAATGGAAGTTAAGCACCTAAATATGTTTGAGGGTCTAGGTCCTAGGCTATGGGTGGCGCAATGTAGACTACGGGGATGTGACTTGCAGAGCACAAAGGGTTGTGCTGTGACTGCCCCGCCTGGACGCAGCTGGCGTGAACTAAAAGGGACCTAGTTCGCATGAACACGTCCTCTTTCAAACAGGACTGTGTTAATGTGAACGATGCACCTTGTAACTTTGAGCTTGTGCCAGCGCTGTCCACGCGGGGCAGTTAGAGTAGCATCTCTTTGCATTCTGCCTTTCCCAGCGCCTTACACTGCATTTCAGCGCAGTGCAGACGAGTCTCTAGCCTCACTTTGTCAGTTTCTCCATTTGTAAAATGGGGATCCCACTTCCCAGGGTTGTTGATGATAAATAGAGACTGGGAGGTGCTCAGATCCGACAGTAATAGAGGCTATGCAAGTACCTTAGAGAGGAGGTAATTCTGCACGAACACACTCAAGAAATCAGCAAGATAAAGTTGGTGTATACAGCCCTGCTAAAAGGTTGTGTGTGGAGTGACTAAAAGGATAACATCTCTCATTAGTAGTCCATGACAATATATGAAGCATTGTTTCCCTTTCTCTTTCAGATTGTTTGCAGGTGTTGTCCCTCGAATGACAGCAATCAGTCTGGGAGGATTCATCTTTCTTGGGACATATGACAAAACTCGCCGCTTGCTGCTCTGATTTGGAGTAGAGATTCCTGTGAATCATAGCAAAGAGCCAAAGATCTGCTGCTTTCCAGAAAGAATACACTCATCAAAGTACTCATGCTGCTTCTCAGGCTTCTTTATGTGGCTGAGGAGCTGGTCAACTCCCTAAACTCATATTTTCACTATTAAAAGAAAAGTCCTTCAATAATCCAGTTTCCCTAACTTAAAATTTCCCAGCATGGAAAGCAGTGAAGTCATAGAGAGACTTGTGCCAAAAAAGTAACATGTGGGGGTAGACAGCTAATTACAGCATCTGCAAACAGCATTATCAGAACTCAGGCAAGGAAAACGTTTTGTAAACCAAAAGAACATGGTTTGAGCAGCAAAAATGGAATAAATGAATTTTCATTAGAGACACCTGATCCTCAGCATCAAGGCTGCTTTTAATTCACTGGAGGAGTTGACATAGCTGCAATCAGCAGGCATTTAAAGACTCTAGAAAGTATTCTTAGCTGGGAGGCTGCTGGGGAAAAGTAATGCCCATTTGTTTCTGATTTGAGCTGTATTTTGAAAGTTTATCCCACCGTTTATACCTGCAGGTGCATAGCAAGCACTCTTATGTGGTAACCAGTGTGGGGTTTTTAATTAGACTCAGCTTTCTCCAGGAAAAGTACAATGCTGTATTATTTTACAGGTAGCCTGTCCAACAATGTTGCCTATGAAAAGAAATGCAGCTCTTGCCTTTTTTTCTCTTTCCCTACCAAAAGCTGAAGTGGTTCTGGATTTGTAGTAGTGAAGCACAGAACAGGAGAGGTCGGGCTGCAGAATGCAAGTGACAAATAGAAAACAAGGCTCTTCTCCTTGATGAAATGACAGATTGAGCGTAATAGTTCTGAAGGGTGATGCTAGCCTGTTCTTCCTTTAGCACAGTGACGCTACAGTTAAAATCAGTTTGTGGAATATGCACAGGGCCATAATGAAAATTATCAATAGAAAGTCCAAGATTTTGAAAAAAATTAAAAAATCTTGTCAGATTTACAGCAGCAACTTGGCTTAGTTACACCTTTAAAGAGCTATATGAAGAACCTGAAACTACTTTCAGTTGAATTGAAGGCACTTCCACAAGCAGGTTTTGTAGAAGCATTGAGCAGTGAGGCAGGCATCCTAATAAAAATATATGCAAATATAATTGATAGAGCTAATACAGAGCCAAATTAAGATATGCAGTAACAGCAGCAGCTTGGTCTGTACTACCGCATAGTTTTTTTCCCTGAAGAAAACCCTTTCGCTGTTAAGCAAATACATGGAGAAACTGGCTGCCTTTAGGCAGGGTACGGAAGTTTAGCACTTGCTCAGAAAATGGGGAAAACTTGCAGATCAAAAGGGACTACTTCTTGAAAACTTGAATTTCTACCCATGGTTGCCCATGCTCATCCCTAGGGCAATTTTAGTCCCAAACTGGCTGGCTGATTCCACTCCCTGCCATGATGCTGTAACGATACTGCAGGCTCCTTGGAGCACAACCCATCAGGGCACTCTAGTTAATGACATTACACAATGTACTTTTCTCCATTGTACAGTTGATCCCTTTTTTCTGGAGGGGGGAGGAAGGGGCAGGTGCAGGAGAGGATTTTGAATTTGTTCAGAAGAGCTGGCTGCCGACTCGGAGCTCTTTATGGGCCTGGGTTTTGTTTGCTTTTCAGCAAGTATGCTGAGACTGGAGCATTTATTATTGTCGCAACAAGACTCAAATTTATCTTGGGTCCATGTTTAGCACTTTTGAAACATCAGTTCTGGAATCAGTCTTTTCTTATTATACGTCTCACTACAACCAAAGTGAAGGATGGATGTCTAGACTTCTGTAATTACAATGCTCACATGTACCTCTTCCATAGTCCCAGCGCAGGCCAATGTTAAAATATACAGACTGAGTATAGCGGTAAGTGAGAGTGAAATACATGTGCCTAGCCCACAGCCAAGCATTCAAAACCCAGGCAATTCAGAGTTAAGATTAAGTATACAACATAGCCAAACAGGTTAAGGTAGGGCTATGCAAAGATGCTTAACCTGCTCTACAGTGATGCCATGTACTAACCATAGTAACGATCAGTGCAAGAATGAGTTTAAACATCTTTAAAAATCTGGACCACTAGTTTCTTCATATATTGTCCCTCCTGCTGTGTGCCCATCTCTCGCACTGCACCCAATGGAAACTGGAAGTACTTTCACAGTGGAGGAACCTCTCCACTGGTCAGTCGGTCTCACTTCCTTCTTGCTAGGGTTCTTGCTGTGGACCACAGTCCCACAATGAAGGCCCATGAAAACCCATTGGTACTGCTATGTGCCCGAAGACAGGTACAGCTCTTTTCCTTTACCTACCACTGATCATGCTGCTACGGCCCCTGAGGGAGATCTGAGGACTGATCTCAGGGACATGCCAGCCTCCCCAGATGATGCAACCCTGCACTGAGTGGAGGGGGGCTGATATGGAGGCTACTTTCTCTGCAGGTAAAAAGCAACCAAGGTGGAGCATGATAGTGGTCACTGACATAAGGACTATACTCTGTTTACCACATAAACTTTCTAGGACAGCATCCCACGTAATGGCCCAGCACTTCTTTCAGCAACTGGCTGGCTCTGTACAGCGAGCCGCTGGAATCAAAGTAAGTCCCCAAGGTACCAAACTGAGGACATCTGTGGCTTGAGCACAATTGGTGATGGCAGCTATAAGGGAGGAGGGCAGTCTGTGGTAGAATTCAGTTCTCTCTAGCAGAACACTATTCATCGTGCCCTGCTGAAGGAGAAACTTTCCCCATTCTTTGTCACTGAAAGAGACCATTAATCCTTAAAAAACAAAAAAAAGTCTTCAATGACAGCCTATGCACAAGATACAACTGAGATTTAACTATATGTAAAATTTGAAAAGTTTGTTATTCCATAATTGAGGACCAAAAAAAAGTTGTCTGACACTAGACACACTACATTCCTTAAAGACCACATTTTTATTGTATATTTTCAGAGAACTCTCTTCTCAAGAGCTGTATTTTTGGAGAGGCTACACTTAAAAACCACACCACACGCACACACAACAAGGATTGAATACTTGCTTTAAATAGAAAAATTAAGCTCATCCTTAATTCTGAAACTGAAGCCTCTATCATAGGTAGTGATGGTGTTACAAGTGGGACTAAGGTAAGTTGAAGGATTCAAAAATGTAGTTGAAGCTGTCCTGTATGTAGCCCATCTGGTTTTGGCGAGCAGTGGAGAGGTGTTTGCAAGACATTTAGACAACTGATATTTTTTATATTAGAAATTTACTTCATATGAATTCTTCACTGTGTATTTCAGCTACAATTCCCAACTCTCCCACCCCAGAGTCTTGTCCATTGTTGGTCTATCGTACAGAACTTTGAACACAGTTTGACAAATGGATGTTTCAAAAAGATTATGTCCCGATATTAAAACATTTTCATTCGGAACAGAGAAGCGTGTAAGCAAGTGCTTGGGTTTTATTTTTTTCAGCTAAAACTCTGCAAAGCTCACTCCCAACAAAAAAGCTGTCATATTGTAAATGAACCTTTATTAAAGACACTTCAATGCCATTTGTTAGACACTTCAATATTTAACATTTTTTTCAACATACAATATTGTACCAAATTTCTAATAAATAACTTTGTACACAAAAGAAATACTTCCTCTTTCACATTGCCTCTCAGAAGCAGCAGATTCACATATTTAGTGGAAGTAACAACATGAAACAGTTAACGTTATTAAAAATACATTATTTTCAAATGCTAATGTGGCAAATGTGCTTAATATATGCAACGGTGATGACATTTCTGCCAGCAAAATTGGTCAAGGATGTCATTTGCATCTTCCTTGTGTATGTCCCACTGTTGTTTTCACTTTCAGATTTAGTTCTAAAGTATATTTTTCTCAGTTCATGGGACAAATACATATTGGTTTATTTATTTACTATTGTGCATCTCTTTTGCTTTGCTGAATAGTTAAAAGTTGGCACTCAACATAATTAGTCACCTGCCACAAAGTGCACATGTGTCTACAGTTAGAAACTGGGCTAGACAGGTAGCTGGTTAAATTATGCCTTATTCATAAAAGCCAGGGTTGTGATAATTTACAGTGAAATGTGGTTCAGGCCATCCCTCAAAGGACTGAGAAATCAGATTTTTAAGGGTGGCAGTCTTTTAATGGAGGTGGAATTTGGGACTAGCTTGGGATAATATGGGTGGGTCTCGGCCCTCATTTAAAAAAGTAATAAGGTCTTTAGTATTGTTCTGAACAAAGCTGCTTTTCTGACTCAAGGCCTTGATAAGGTCTCACTGCCCGGACTTCTGAAACCTGCAGTGAGTTAGTGTAGTGGCGTGAGCAGGATTTCCACCACACCCTGCTCTGATGAAACTGGCCTTTAGTTGCTTCTAAGAAAAAGAAAAAAAAACCAACCAACCTTCCCCCAGAGTAGTCATCACCAAAGTCTAGTAAACTTGTATTAGCAGAACTGAAAATAAACCAACCCATCCCTCCACAGGTACCAACAGAAGCAGCTGTTCGAAAAATAAAAAGCTTCAGACTGAAGTTATAAAAGACAGAGTCATTTGTCCAGGGTTGTTGTTTTTTTAATTCATGGATGAACTTAAAGACCCTGTACTAACACGTAGTACTCATCCCTTTAAATCAGCAAGACCACCTACCTGCACATACTCTTGCTTCTCAACCAGTATATTTCCGACTAGCTTGGAACTGTGGCACAAAAGGGTAATCCTGGGCCTGAAGTCAGTGTTCACATACAAGGAGATAGCAATTACTGTCTGTGTGTACATGGATGTGCTGCAGATCAGGGGATCTATGTGCAGCAAAGAGACAGCACAGGGAAAATGGGTCATGTACCTCAGGCATAGTCTGCACAGAGCCAGTATAATGGTAAATTAGGGGAGTGATTTTTATTACTGGGACAATAATACAGCTTACAAGCCCAGTATGGATGCAGTTATACTTCTATGAAGTTGTCTGATCCTAGTGTGGCTTACTCCCCTTTCCATACAGGAATAAGCTATGTTCACATAATTACCTTTAGAGCAGTTTAACTGCATTCACACTGGGAAGGGCTGTACCACTTTAAGTATACTGCTATAGTTACAATGGTACAACTTGTGGGTGTAGACAAGGCCATTTCCTTGAAGTCTATGACAGGTCCAAAAAGAAAAAACCCATCCTTTAACTGCATGTATTTTTGTTGTTAGCAATGATTTTAGCTTTCCTTTTTCCAAGTGTGCACAGTAGTTTAATTCAACTTTATGCCTCTGTGCTGTTCTGCTGTAATTTGCAGACTATCACAGCTAATATTTAACCTTTAGCTCCTCACTGCAATTCTGAAGGGTAATGAATTTTAAGTTCTTCCATAAAGAAAAAAAGAAGTCAGGTTGCTATGTATTACTTTTTCTCTTTTGGTAATTGCTTGGCTCTCCCTATAAACTCTATTTAGCGTTTCTTTGAAATAATTTAAGATCTTAGTTTAAACCTGCTAAGTGCAATCAATTTCAGGGGGGAGGGGATTTGTGCTAACTAACCTAATCAATGCTTGATCTAAAGGAATTTCCACAGCAAAGCATGACAATTCCTTTGAATCAGCCTGGGTTTTAAAGGTCTGCTTATGCATTAAGGCACCAGAATTCTTTCTCTTGAAAAATTTAACAGCAACTTGATACTGAAAACAATATTGCCAAAACTTTGTGAAGTTTCACTCAGTTATCCATGCACTAAAGATTAAAATAGCCTCTGTAAAAGATATATATATATTTATATATAATATGAAAACTCTTATGTACAACTGTATCAAATACTTTTCTTTTCTCTACACAATCGTCCCTTGCATTTATGTGCTTCATCTGCAAGTTAACTTTTGAACTAGTAATACTTCTCTTTGAAGTTTTAAACTATGTACAAACAGGTGACGCTCGAGTAGGAGTTTGTTCCCCACACAAGCTTGTTTCTCATACCTCATGTGTTTTCCCTTTCCTTGGAGAGGCTGTCAGTTCAAGAGTTGAGGTAGAAGTAAGTAGCCTAGGTATTCTGTGCAAAAAATTAAGGTCAATAGTAGGTTTGTTCATTTGCACATGGCAGTTTCTCCCCCCCTCAGTCCATTGATCTTATGGGTGGTTTAAACTCATGAGTTGAGTCCTGTAACTTGGGTAGGTGTCCATTGGAAAGAAGAGTTTGTTTAGCTTCAGCCTCACCCTGTATATCCAGTGATGTCGGTGAAATTTCAGGTGTCCCTTTTAGCTGCTTCACTGAATCTTCTGAAGGTGAAGCTTTTAAGTGAAGCTTACTATGCTCTGAAGCATTTACCAACGGTTGTGAAGAGCCTGTAAGAAAGTAAGGATAGTACAATGCTTAATTAGCTGATGCTCAGAATGCCACCATTACCGCAACACACATAATTCAAAACCAACCACCAAACAGCTGACATTTAATACTGAAGATTACTGAAGCTTTCTAAAAGCAAGGCATGACAATGAGAGGACACAGCACATTAATCTGAATGGTACAGGGACAGAGACCCAAGCAAAACACATACCTTGTCTGTCCACATGCAGTGTTTGATTCATGCAGGACGACAGTGGCATTCTGTCATGGTTGCTGGGATACAGAGTACTATCGGTGTCCATTCTCTGACTGCTGGTAATCCCAACGCACTGTTGAGGGTGAAGAGGATTGTTACCTCTGCTCTTGCTTGGCTCCTTTCTGCTGAATGCATTTTGATGTGCATTATCCATAGTCTTAGTTGGCTGAGAATAGTATTCAAGATCCTTGGGGTAAATGTTGACATTCATGCTATCTGTACTTCCGCTGCAGTCAGTGCACACAACTGGCAGGCCATACCCTTTGTGGAGGGCGAGAAAAAGGCAATAACTGAAGTTAAGTACAGTCAGTTTGAAGCCGTCATCACACCATCATGCAAGTTGGAGAAGGATAAGACATCTCAGACCACCCCTCTGCCATAGAGGAGTCACTTTAACAATATATTGTTCTTTGGTTTCCTATAAATCTAGTTAACGCCTGCCTTTTTCAGAACGTTGGATTTCCTAGTATCCCTAACGGTAGTTGAAACGACTGGATCTGCCCCTCTATCCCGCTCCACACATTTATTTCTATTGCAGCTCGAAAGACACCTTATAGGTGTTATGTATTTATCCTCCATGGCTAGTTCCTGCTTCATGGCTGACCAGACAGTGCAGAAGAGGAAGGTGGAATTCTGCAGTAGCTGTTACTGAAAAGGAGTATGTTGCCTTTTGAGTGTCGTTGTTTTTAAAGGAACATGGTCAATTTAAATCACATTTCTATCTGAAAATATTTTGCTTATAGTTGGTAGGAATAACATCCAAGATGGCTAGAGGTGAAAGAGGGAAGAGGAGGAAGTCTGTTCCCCCCCGTTTATTTTATCTGCACTTGGTCAGTTAACTGGGTTTCACCATTTCCCTCTAGAGAATCTGATAGTTTCCCGTGCTGTCTGAGTGGCTCTTATATACAGTATGAGAGAGAGAAGATTTTTTAAAAATAGGAAAATGTGATTGGAAAACCACACACTGGCAAAGAGACCGAGGAGCAGGGGTAGTGCCCCAAACTACTTGTAATCAGAAGTTAAAAAATCAAGTTACTTTCAAGTTGACAGTCCCTTTATGATGCCTCTGATGCAAATGTCTAACACTTTCAGTTTGAAACAGCTCTTACACGTTAGGAACCGCTTAAAAACACCCAATCAGCTGCAGTGAGGCCGATCAGAGTCAACAGTCTGCCCTTTTCTGGCTGTTCTTTAAGCTCAAACTACTGTGATGAAGAAATAAGCAAGAGAAAAATATAAATGCCATATCAGCATCTGAGAATCACTCTTGGCATTTTTTTAGGCAACATTTCTTCTCAGTCTTAGTAACACTCTGACTCTCAAATGATTTCTGATCTGTACTAACATGAAATGTCTTTGCAGATTAATGTGTTTTGTACCTGTCTTATCTGGAACAAGCATTCCATCAGCTGGGTCTTCTGTTTTCCAAGTGTCTTTATTATATCCTACACATAGCTTTGGCTGTCTACAAGCTACAGTGGGCGTTTCAACATCTGGACCTCTTCCAGCATCAGTCTGACACATACCTATAACAAAAGAACCAGCTGGCTAAAGATTACAACCATCTGCTCTTTCAATCAAAACACTCAGTGATTTATCATACTGTAAAAACAGCATAAGGGATTGCTATGGAAATAGTGGATAATTCTGAGTCAATTTTTCAAGGAAAAAATGTTTTATAGACTAATGATAATCTTAATCCAGAAATTTAACCTTTCCACCCAACATGTTCTTTTAAAATATTGCTGGATGATGGCATTTAATTTGTAAGCCTGAAGGTAGGGTTTGGCAATGCCAGTGGATTTTGTATTAGAATTTAGTTGTCAGTAATTCTGGAGCCACAGAACTAGACCAATATTGGCAAAACCTCCCAGGCCCAATGAATGAGTAGTCACTCAAGGAATCTGTTTTCATGAGTGATATTATTACTGGGAAAAGTGTTTCGTCTGTATCTGCCAAGTGAGAGGCATGTCCCTGCCTGTGTCCCCAGTACAGTGTAGCAGCTAGGCGTACAGATCTTGCAAACAGCTCACAATAAGAGCGGAAGAGTAGCGGGCACTAGTGTTTTTAGTTACCCTTGTCACATCAAGGGTGGATACAGCTTTTTAAATGTTAGAATCCAATTCCTACCATTGTTCTCTATGTGCCCATTAGGCTGTTGGCTGTCAACTCTAACGACAACTTCCTGTCTGTCAGAAAGAGTCCCCTGGGAGGACAGGTAGCTTGGCACATCAGGTGGTACAATGGTCTCATCTGCAACAAGAGGTAAAGACAAATGTGAACCTCCAGTACTTCTACACAAGGAGTTATGCTGTCAAAAATGGCTTAGGAGCATCAGTACCAGTGACTTTGGATGTCTACATTCTTGGGTGACATCTTAAAGCAGCCTGGTTCTTCAGAACACACTGAGCAGCCGCCCCCTGAGGGCCCCTTTAAGGTGGCACTAGTTGAGTGTCTCAAAATTTAGGCATCGCCAATCCCTAGGGACTTGTGATAATCCTGGTCTTCTGAAAATGGGCCATGGGCTCCTACGTTATTTAGAAGACTGACCCAAGAGCTTTCATAACTGCGTTAATAGAGAAGACTGCAGCCTGCGTGCTTCCTATGCTCAAACAGAGCAGTTACAACCTCCATGCCTCTTCAGACACGCCTGCCGGGATTCCTCCCGTCAGTCAGAGGGGAATGTGCAGAATAATAAACGTTGCTTTCTAAATTTTTAATAAGGGTTGTGGTGGCTCAGTAGCAACAAACTCCCTTTGTACCAGGCCTTGCCCCATGAAAACACTAGGCCGAAAGTAAACTTCAAAACTGGAGATGAACGATAACAATCAGCCAGGGGGCTGCTGCTCGGAGTGTCAGTTTCAGCCTGATTTTACTTCAGCCACTCTGATAAATATGTAATTGCCTTAACATTAGGCTGGCTCATCACCCAGCACAAAGCAAACAGGTTCAGGCAAATGCTCTGGGAGAGAAAAATGGATCCCTGAGTCCTGCACACTGCAGCTCCTCTGGGTTTATTTTTAATTCTATGGAAAGGAACCAGAAAGGCAGAAAGATTTTAGGGGGGTGGGAAGGCTGGGGGGGGGGGGGAAGAGAGCAAAAACCAGCTACTTTCTTTCCATTGCAAGTGTCCTGTTAAAATTACTGCTACTTGAACTTATGAGGAGTATCTCCATGTTTTCATACATTTACTATTTCACCACAGCAACTGGCCTTGTTTTTCAAACAGCCTTCACCCAGATGGCAGCCCCAGGCTAGTCCTGGGTCACGAGGCAGGTTCAGCTCTTAGACTGTTCTGCCGCTGGCCAGTCCTGTCCCCCTCCCTCACCACAAGCTATGTCAAATGTAAACTCAATTCTATTGGGCACTGAGCCCCTCCTTTTCCAGAACTGCCCCTGTAACGAACTGACCAGACACCATTCAGAAAGGGGAAGAGAGAAGCACTGCAAGTCTCGAGTTTTAAAAAAAATAATTCAGTGTCCTGCTGAAACAACTGCATTTACAGCATGCAAACGACATTCCATCCAAACCTTCCCTTCGGCCATGGCTTTGAAAACCCCATATGTACTGCACCTGTTTCCTGAGAAGATTAAAGGGACATAGTGGAGGGCAGCAAATCCAAGCAAGGGATCAGACTGGGGTGCTCAGCAGCATTGGCTCAGAGTCCAGGAAGCTGGTCCAACAGGCTGAAACGGTGCTTCCACTGATTATTCCTCCTGACCTCAGTAGGGCCCATCCTCAAGCTCTCAACCCAATGCCATGAGTTTGGCACCAGGGTGGCATTTTTGGAAGGCCGCTAGGCCCCAGAAAACTTCCTCTAGAAAATGCTGCACTTCGTCCGAAGGAACTGCTGGAGGCATCTCACTGCATGAGTTATATGTGGGCGGGTGGAAGGGCAGTACCTAGGGTGGAAACTGGGGTTTCCTCTATCATAAATGAGGCCTGGTTAACCCTGGAGGGTTAACCCTGGAGGGTTAACCCAGATTGCAACACAGCTTCCGACAGTGGCCAGAGAAAACCTGTCAGGCTCTGAATCAGGAGAGGCTGTCTGCAGCTGGAGGGGAGAGAACTTGATGAGCCAGGCAACCCGTAAATCAAAGCACTGAACATTCTGCAACAGCAAGTGACAGCTAGTGCAGCTGGGTGCAGCTTCCTGAGCAGAAGCAGATGATACGGGGAATCAAATCACTGAGATAAGCCTTTTAAGTAGGAGTTATGCCTGGCTGCCGCAGCCGTTCAGCCACAGTAGAATGTTCTGGCACGCAAAGGTTTCCGCTGGCCCAAGAGCCCTTAGCCAGGGTTGGAGCCTACCTGTGTTGGTGACGCTGTATTCTTCACTCTTCTTTCTGGTCTGATAGATGATGCACACCCAGACCAAAGATGTCAGCACAATGCTGCACACCACTGCAATGGTGATTATCCCCACGGTCATCCTGTCCTTCCTGCAGCCAAGGGATTGCAAGATGCTTACGTGGCTGTGCGCACGCTCTGTTCCAAGGGTATTGGACATTTCACAGGTGTATTTCCCAGCATCCTCCAGCACAACATTCCGAACGATCAGCAGCTGGTTGCCAGGGGTGAAATGATGCCTGTCAGTCACTACCAGGGGCTGGTCGCCTTTCAGCCAGGTGATGCGTGGAGGTGGGCTACCTGTTGCTTTGCACTGAAGGGCCACTGTTTCACCTACAGACACTACGTGGTCTTCCAGTGGATGGATCAAGGACGGCGTCTCTACAGGGGTTTAAGTACAGACATTAAGTTATTAGAGGGTTTGTGATGACTCAGATCATCTAGAGTCGGCAAACCAACAGACCTTTCTGAAGACACAATTAGCAAAGTACTAGAGATTGGCTAAATGATACAGGGTCTCATGTGCCAGCTTCCCCAGGGACGCCCCACTGCACGCCCATGTCTAACTGGCATAATCTGGGCCTTTATTATTAGTTCTGCTTTAGTTTTCTTTCCATATCTTACACAAGAAACCCATGCCCCAGGGTAATCGTTTCCCACTTCGGAGAAGGAATAACAACTGTCACATACCAATAACTTGTAGGGCAGGGAGGCAGAGTTTAGTTTCCTTCTGCATATTTCTCCTTAGCAGGGGAGGCAAACAGCATGGCCTAACAGGTCTCTCCTATAGAAGGCGGCTGACTTCCAACAGAAACAGGACGCATTTTCTCAGGTATCTGGGTCCTTTCGTAGTACCCATGACCTACTGACGTCACCCCACCTCCACTGTCCCATGAGTATGTCTATGGCTTCTGACAACTCAAGCATTCCCTTCTAAAACCCATTTTGGAAACTCAAAATGGTTCCTTTGCCTGCACTGCCTGGATCCCCAAGGAAGCAAAGCTTCTTACCTAGTACAGTCAGGGTGGCATTGGCCAGCACGGAGCCTGCGGAGTTCTGTGCCGTGCAGCTGTAAACGCCCATGTCCTCTATCTTCACATCCATGATGAAGAAGACATCATCGTCTGGCATGACATGCATGCGGCGCTCTCGGGCTGCTGGGAAGTCGGTGCCTCCGTCCTTCTGCCAAGCAATTTGTGGAATGGGGAAGCCATTGGCCGCACATTCCAGCCGTGCTGTCGTTCCTGTCCGGCTGGTGATGTCATGGGGGGTTTTGATAAACGAAGGCAACACTGTAAAGGGAGGGGGGGGTAGAGTGACAGATAGCCTTAGGGAAATGAGACCAGCCTTCCTGATGCCTCAGAACTCCCCATTAAACTAATTTCACTTGCTTCTGGGTTCATTCTTCAGGGTATGAAACAAATAAAAACCATCCTTCCTCTAAAAGGAAATGTTATTTGAGACGTTCCCTCTTTCTAGTCCTTTCAGACTTTCATGCCTGCTGACAGAGACCCTACGGGAGCAGCTGAAACCAATGGGATGAGGCCCGTGTTTAGAGATGACTTGAAGTTAAGCATGTACTTAAGTACCTGGCCAGAACAGGGTCATCACAGCAGGTGTGCACCTATAACATGGGGCCTCCCAGCACTCCAGGGGATACGTATGGCTGGATGACTTTTTTACCTACAAGAAAAGAATCTGAACCCAGCCTGGCGCTCACCGTTAACAGTGAGCCGGGCCTTGTTGGAGTAGGTGGAGCCAAAGTGGTTGGTGATGATGCACTGGTAGCGTCCCTCGTGGGCAAAGGTGACATGCCGCAGGTGCAGGATGGTGGTGTACTCCATCACCTCACCGTTCTTGGCTCGCGCATGGGCAAAGTTCTCGATCTCAGAGTTGTGCAGGACCTCGTTGTCCTTCTTCCAGGCAAATGTCATAGGGGAGCTGCTGCTGCTTGCAGCCGAGCAGGTGAAACGGATATCCTTGCCGAGAACGGCCATGGTCGTCTCTGGCTGAATAATAATCTGGGGCTTGGGGAAATCATCTGAAAAACAATGACAGCAGCTCAGCCCCGAACTAGGACACTGTGACCACTGTTCCCGGTCACAATTCTTGCCATTTTCACCTACAATATTATTTTAGCAGTGGATCCAGAGTCAGTCTAGATTTAATTAACAATGACTACATTTAACTGGAGGAATTGACATGTCCACAAATTTGCCTTTATGTACCGTTTACGGGAAGATAAATGATCTCTGTGCAACAGAGTATCTGCTTGCTCTTGCAAAATGCTTAGTTTGTAGGGGCAGGCACCATGTTTTCAGAGTGTATGCATGCCTGCGTGTAGTGCCTAGTGCAATGAGGGGCTGGTCCACTGACTGGGGGCCCAGGTGCTACCAGAATACTTACACCACTCCTCTACAAAACGTCAATTCAAACAATAAGAGCAAATCTGAAGTTCAAGTTCAAGAGTAAGTGGCAGCCCCTAAGATTTCACCTCTAAACCACCCCTCCCTCAAGCTCTTGCATTAACTTGAGTTGAGGGTGAAGAGGGTTAAAGTCACTGAAAAGCACTCACAAGCAGGGGCATGATGGTACGAGATGTCTATGCACAGCAGCTGTATTTGCCTGTCACCCTTCCAAAGCGGAGGTCTGCGTATGCACTCCTCTGTCCTGGGTGACTGTTGGTTTTAGCAGAGTTCCAAGTAGTGTGGTTTATTAGATTTTGACAAACAGTGTAACTGACTATCAGAGAAATGTTTAATTAAACAGCGATGCCTCTGGAGCTGGGGAGGACTGATGGCTGGATGGCTTGGCAGTCATCTGAGATGTAAAGCTGTCCTTCCTAGAAAGGTTGATTTTGCAACTTTGTGATGATTTGCCATGGGGAGAGCATTTGAAAACTCGTCTCTTCTCCTTTCAGATGGAAACAACAACCCCAACAAGCCCATTCAGAGGCAGGCCATCTCCGCTCTGATGCCACGTGCGTTAAGCATGTGTGTGTATATTTGTGCTCATCTGGATGGGGATGGAACGTTGGGTGAACCTTCACCAATGAGATGTGCAAGTTATGCTTTCAACTGAGGAAAGGGAACTTTCAAAAGCTACTCTGACTCCCTAAACTAGCATTGTAAAGAAGTAAGACTAAAATCCACATCAGTTAACAGGACAGACCACACAGAGGGTTCCAAAACCCATGCCTTGTTTCATGGTTGCTCATGCTTTCCTCCTTTGACTTTGGCCCATTCTCCTACCACAGCTCTCTCTTGATCACTTTTAATTGTTCCCGATTAAAAGTAAGAGAGAGAGAGTGAGAGTGTGTGTGTGTGTGTTCGTGTTCGTTCAGCTGTTCTGCATTTGCCAGGCCGGTTTGCAGCCACACTTAGATGTAACGGCAGCGAGCAGTTGGATGAAAGGAAAGCAGTAGTTATAATCCAAGCAAATAAAAATTAATCACAAACACACAAATCCAAATTTTAGCAATTGGCTGTTTCAGATTTAATGGATAAAACATCCATAAAAAGAGCTTATATTTAAAGACTCCTCCTGCCACAATTTTTTAAAAAACCTTTTGTTCTTACGATTGAGGGGCAGCAATGGGGGAAAGGGGGAGGGGAAATCCCAAACCCAACAACCGAAGCTCACAGTGCTATCACTCCGTGTGCAAATCCACAGCTGAAATCCTGCCCATATTAGCTTGCTAGGACCAGAGCTGCCTTCCTATAACAGCGGCTGGATTTATAACTGAACCAACTGTTAGTCCCCTTTGATTTAATACTCAGAACGCCTGGTAAAGGAATACACTAGATGCAAGCAATGTGGTTTTGGTGGGAAATAAATTGTAGCCAGTGACTAATTTTTAAAATGTAGGCTTGGGTTGGCTTTGATGACACAAAACCCCCACCAACCCCAACATAATCACACAGTCTAGCAGTAAAAGGAAATTTTGGCCGAAACAAGACCTGCCATTCACACAGCCTCACACCCAGACCCCACTTACCGCACACAAAACTTTCTGTGGGCACAGCAAAAATGCTCTTGCTCTTGAGCGACTCGGGATGGGCGCAGGTGGCTACCACAAAGGGCTGTTGCTCCTTCTCGGCTAACCACTGCAGCAACCATTTCAGCTGGCAATCACACAGGAAGCTGTCGCTGTTTATGTGGCTGGAGGGAAACAGAAAAGAAAGCACCTACTTTTGACCCTTGCAAGGGAAATGCTGCAAAGCTCTGAGCCCTTTAAACCCACTCAGCAGTCCTCCCTTTCCCTCAGCAAAAAGGGGAGGATGGCTGTTGTGCTAAATACATCACACTTGTATAGCACCTTTCCTCTCCCAAAAAAATCTCCTTAACACTTTATAAACACTAATTAACCCCTGCAACAACCCTGAGAGGCTGGCAAGTACTGATTTACAGTTAGGTAAACTGAGGCAGAGAGAGATCTCAATGGAAGTGAGGAGCCGAAATACCCTTGAGGATCTGGACCTGAGTAACCTTACCAAGGAGGCATGTATCAGGGGCAGAATCAGGCATGGAATCCAGGAGTCCTGAACCCTGCTTGTATAATTCCTACACATGCACCTTCTCTGCCCACCAGTGTCAAAAGACTTTATCGATTGACTGCAAGGTTCAATCACTGAATGCTGAAAGTGTTCTGTGAAGCTCTCTACTTACAGCCATTGGTAACCTATTTGGCCAATGCGAATCTTTAGTGCATTTCTGATACAGTCCAAGCCAACATGTCTCTTTCCCTCTTTCTGTTTGTGTACTTATTTGTGCACCAGTACAACAAGGGGTTCAGAAGGCACGTGCTCAGCTCAGTGAATTGTGTTTGTTGATTAACTACTGATACACAGGGGGAGGGGAGGACAAACAGATCACTGGCTTTGTATACATCCAACAACAACAGTGACTAACTCAAACAACAACAAAAATTTCTCAGCATTCTACTGGGAATTTAGTGGCTACTGTTAACAAGAAATCTTAGAACTGAGAAGATACTTCACCTGTGTAACTAGCTGAAGGCCATCAAAGATGGAGCATAAGCTAACTAGACACAATCACTCCAAACTCTACAGAACTACTTGAGTAAAGATAGGCCTGGGTTTTATGTGTTGATGAGAGAGGTTCTCTGCATAGTTTTTAAAACATGCCAGGCCAAATTCTCTGCTGGTTTAACTTGTCACGGCCCTAAAACCAACAGTGCTCTGAAAATGTGTGTCGGCAGAGAATGTGGCCCTTGTGTTGGTTTAGGAACCTCAAAGCACCACATAGACAAGTGACCATTAAAGTTCCCCCTCTACAGCATATCATAAAACAGCAATTTTTAGGCAAAGGCATTTCTGTGAAACTTCACTATCAGCGAAGAAGCGATACAAGTTTGACTTAAAGGGGTAGCACCAAAGCTCAAGCAGAGGTCGTGAACCACACAACTGTACAGCGACTGGGGGCAGGATTTGAGATAATCAAATATTACAGCCTAACCTTCCGAACGCTGTGAGATGACGCTATGCATCTGTGTGTGTGTCTAGAACAAGAGAGAGCCCTAGCATTGAGCGAAAGTAGCTGTTCTGATAACACGGCCACGTTTTTACAGCTGACACTAGATGATGTACAATTCAAATCCACTGAAATGTCAGCACTGTGCACAGACCCTAAACATAGGTATAATGGAAATGCAGCTCGGCCACCAGGAATTAAATAGCTCTCAGAGCACTGTGTGAGAACAAGAGATGGCTAACGGAACTGGATTTTCTGAGCGGAGATGGATAATTGCACACATGCTACCCACAGTTACTGTGATCTAATTTCACTCACTACTAAGTGTGAAATGTGTTTGGACATCTGCTCAAGTGTAAAAATAACCTGTAGGGAAGGTTGGGGGCAGGAGGGAGAGAATTGTTTCCAATGGCATGTCATACATATGACCAATCTGGTATGACTCACGTACAGTACAAGAAAGATCAGTGCCGGCTTAATGGTACGTACAGTCCAAATACTTACAGCTGCTTCAGGTTCTTCATCTTAGCAAAAGCTTCTGGTTGGACAGACCTGATTGCATTGTCCCTGAGGTTCCTGCAGAACAAAACCAGAGGCACTTTTAAAAAAAAAATATTAATGCACCAGTAACACCGAGAGACCAACATCTTTTCTCCAAGCTAGATAGTGGAACACACATTTTGTGGGACGCAAGCTCCATATTCAGGGAGTGCACGATGGTTTGTATTTGTACTATTGAGGATCTATGCTATACAAAACACTTATTAACTCTGAGCTTAGACTGCACAGCCCACCAAGGCAAGCCACAAGAAACAAAGAAACGAGCAACTAATCGTTCTGCGCCTCATCTACACTTTACCATCTCAGCCTAGACTACCTCCACCAGTCATTGCTCACACATCTACATATCTCCACCTCTTCTTGAGCACCCAGCCTTGACTTCCAAATCCTCAGCAGGTGGAAATCTGTGTTGCTCCGTTATCTTGAAAACAGTTATCCTGAATAAGAGGACTATATCCATCTGTGTGTTTAATTATAAATGTTCCAAAAGGGACATATATCTGAGAAGATACTAGAACGTGTTTGGGGGGGAACGTGCTTGTTCAGGTATTCTAAAGCTAGTTTGAGGAACAGGGGGCAAAGATTTCCAAAAAGGAGTATTTTTAAATGCTTCCCTTTGCAGAAGTTCAATATTTTACTAAAAAACCACTTGTCCTTTCAAGAGGGATTATGCCAAAATTTGGACTCAAATCTCAGTCACTGAAGTGTGAAACAATAGGAGTTTAGTGTTGCTTTAAGTGCAAATCTCAGGCCACATCTACACTACGGGATAATATCGAATTAGCTAAAATCGGTTTTATAAAACTGATATTATAAATTCAATTTCATGCGGCCACACTAGGCACAGTAATTCGGCGTTGTGCATCCATG